>NW_018742275.1:62687-630258 GCF_001683475.1 Chenopodium quinoa | reverse complement strand
CGAAGCACCTGAAGTGTGTTGCGCTGACCCAGAGCCTAGTTGGATGGACCCCATCCTAGCTTTCAAGCTTCGGGGAGAAACTCCCGAAGATAAAGCTTTGGCCTCCAAGATAAAGAGAACCAGCTCTAGGTTCATTGTCTTCAGGGGGAACTTCTGAAAAAGTCCTTCAGCCCATTGCTGAAATGCGTGGGACCAACAGATGCAGATTATATCCTACGGGAGATTCATCTCGGCATCTGTGGGAACCACATTGGGGGAAGGACCTTAGCCCACAAGGCATTGAGGGCTGGATATTACTGGCCCACCATGATCGCAGATGCTAAGGAGCTGGTTCGGAAATGCGAAAAATGTCAAAAGTACGCTCCAGTTATCCATCAGCCAGCAAGGGATCTTCAGCCGATCCTTAATCCACTCCCGTTCGCCCAATGGGGACTGGATATACTGGACCAGAAAAAATGGCTGATAGTTGGTGTCGACTACTTCAGTAAATGGATCGAGGCCGAAGCAGCCTCGAACATTACAGAGCAAACTGTCAGAATATTTATCTGGCAGAATATCATCACTCGATTTGGCATCCCGAGAGTATTTGTCTTCGATCATGGGAGGCAATTTGATAACTTACCGCTGAAGCGGTATACAGATCAGTTCGGCATCAAACTGGCATATTCAGCGGTATGCCACCCGCAAAGTAACGGACAAGCCGAAGCTGCAAATAAACAGATCTTAATGCCCTCAAGAAGAGGGTAGAAGATCAAAAGTCCAAGTGGCTTGAGGAGCTCCCAGGAACCCTTTGGTCCCTTCGGACAACTGAAAAAGAGGCAACGGGCTATTCACCTTTTGAACTGGTGTATGGTGCCGAAGCCGTCCTTCCAGTGGAAATTGGCTCTGAGAGCCTACGAGTGCACCACTTCTCGGCTGAGAATGAGCGACTGATGAGGGAATCTCTCGATTTCCTCGACGAAGTAAGAGACTCAACCCGAGATAGAATGGCCGCTTATAAGCAGAGAATCAACAAATTTTATAACCGAAGGGTCCATGCAAGGCCTCTCAAAATTGGAGACCTTGACCTTCGGAATGCTGCTGCAGTTCAGAAAGGCCGAATCCATGGGAAACTCTCAGCTGCATGGGAAGGACCTTATGAAATCTATGATGAGCTTCAGCCAGGGACATACCGACTTCGGCAGTTGGATGGAACTGAGTTGAAAAATCACTGGAACGCTGATGTACTGAAAAAATATCATGTGTAAACCCTTCGGGGCAGAACAATCTTTGTAAGTACATTTTGAACTAATGAAAGGCCTTGGAGCCGCCATTTATATAAATGTTTACAACTTTTTATCCTTTCAAAGTTTTCTTTGTTCTATCTACTCTCTAAGGGTTTTTTATTCAGCCTCGTCTGAAACCTTCGCCTTCGGGTAACTGGGTTTCAGATTGCTGACAAAACTCGTCTTTTTAAAGAACACTGGTCTTTCAGCTGAAGTCAAACCTCAGTAAGACTTGTTCTCCAAGACATGAGTCCATGGACAATTCTGGGATATTGCCTTAACTGAGCCTTGTATCCCAGAGAGCCATTATCCGAAACATTGCCTTAAGTTGGCCCTGTGTTTCGGGTATCCATTTTTCAAAGATAGACAGAAAATCAAGGATAACAACAACAGTTGAAAATTGTTTATTCAGCCTCGTCTGAAACCTTCGCCTTCGGGTAACTGGGTTTCAGATTGCTGACAAAACTCGTCTTTTTAAAGAACACTGGTCTTTCAGCTGAAGTCCAACTTCAGTAAGACTTGTTCTCCAAAGACGAGTCCATGGATAATTCTGGGATACTGCCTTAACTGAGCCTTGTATCCCAAAAAGCCATTATCCAAAACATTGCCTTCAGTTGGCCCTGTGTTTCGGATACCCATTTTTAAGAAGTGAAGAAATTGTTTATTCAGCTGAAGCCATACTTTAATTTCTGGGGGGGCAAAAGCACTATCAGTGCAAGTTTATGTTCAGCATAATTGAAGAAACAGTAAAGCATTCAAAAACAAAGCAGCTGAAGAAAAGAGCATCAAATT
Source organism: Chenopodium quinoa (assembly GCF_001683475.1). Taxonomy (NCBI): domain Eukaryota; kingdom Viridiplantae; phylum Streptophyta; class Magnoliopsida; order Caryophyllales; family Amaranthaceae; genus Chenopodium; species Chenopodium quinoa. Next base: position 628,201 of record NW_018742275.1, on the reverse strand, counting down.
AATAATTTATGCTCAGAAATTGAGCTACAAGTTCAATTAAACTGTATCGGCAGCCGCCCACAAGCGGAAAATAACAGCTGCCGAAATACGTACATAAGCAAAAAAATAAACTGTTGTACGACAAGGCAAGCTGAAGCAAAAAACAAGGCAAAAATTCAGAAAGCGGCAAGTCTAAAGTTAAGCGCATGATGAACCGCAAGATTCTGAAGACGACTGCCCGAGTTCCTATGCTTCAGCCCGAGAATCAAACTGATCAGCATTGTTGAGCCCCATGGTGGCCTCAACCCCAGCAGCAGAAGAAGCAGGCTTTGCACTCTGCCGAGCCTCCCTTTCCCTCTGTTCAGCCTCCAACTCCATTCTCTCAGCTTCTTCTTCGGTTTCCTCAGCCTTAAGAATTTCAGCTTCGACTGGAGTTGCATACTTCATATGAGGGTCTTCGGGATTCTTGACCCATTCAACACACTTGGACCAGTCCAGCTTCGCTCAGCATGAAGGCAGACTCTTCGGCATACTCTGAACCCGTTTCTGAAACCCATTTCATATTCTTCCTGGGTATAGACACGGACTTTGAGTAGAGCCTCAGCATCAACAACTTCTTCTAGGTCTCCTCCAAGTCTTCCTTGGATTTCCTCAGCTCATCGGCGAGCTTGGAGGAGGAACCTTTCAGCTCATTCAACTCCTGCTGAACTTGGGAAGCCTCTGTCTTAGCCTGGGCCATTTCTTCTTTTTTGGCCATCAGCAGATCCTCAGCCTCTTGGAGCTTAGCTCTCTGAGCTTCAGCAGCAGCAGCAGCCTCTGAGAGTTGGACATCCCTGGCCTGGAGCAGCTCTTCAGCAGCCATTCTGCTGGCTTCAAGAGCTTCTAGCCGTTGCTGCACTTCAGCTTGTGCAGCAGCTCCTTCCTGAATACGGCTATCAACGGCAACCTTGAATTTGGAGACGTCCACTCCCATGTGCTCCTGGAGGAATTTTCCCCTTCCATCAGTGGGGGAAAAACTTCCTTCTCCATAGCGTCGCAGAAGGTTTTGAGGGCTTCAGCAGCTTTTTTCTCGTACTCCTCACCCTTCTGCTGCTTCTCTTCAGCTGCTGCTTGCTTCAGCTTAGCAAGCTTTAATTCCTCTTCAGCTACCTTCTTGTCGTGCTCGGCAGCGTCTACCCTATCTTGTAGGGTATCTATCAGCTCTACAGTAAGAGTTTGATTGTGCACGAACTAAAAACAGGAGAACAAGTTAAAAAATAAAAATAAATAAAAATAGAGCTGAATTTTAGAGGAAATAAAGGCAAGGAAAATCACCTGCATCATCAGCAGTTGGTTAGACTTGGCTGGGTCAGGAACTGATCTGCTGGATTCGCCCATCCCAGCAGTGGCCTTCAGCGACCAGATTCTTGCCCTATCTACTTCGGACATGCCAGCAAAATCGCCGAAGTAGGCTGCAACACTTCTCGGTTCTGACCCCATATGAGGTCCCAGATGTGATCTGGGATTGGAATTCGGGGGACCGAGAAACCCATTTCTCCAGATTGCAGAGTCTGGAAGGAGGGAAAGGATGACGATGGAGCTTGTTTAGCTTTGGATGGCTCAGCATCATCCTTCTCAGAGGAGTCAATTACTATGACCTCTTCTTCTTCAGGGGTGAGGAAGAAAGCCTCAACCTCTCTTGCAATGTCTGCCGTGAAACCCTCAGCACTGGGCATCACGGCATCCTTATTCTTGTGCTCAGCAGCACTCTCCAGAACTTCTTCTTGGACCCCTCCCTTAGATTCGGGAGTTTTTTGATCCACCTCCATCTCAGGAGGTGGCGGAGGGGTCTTTTGAGGTGATTGAGGTTGTGGCCGGGGAACCCTCGGCGATCCATTGCCTTCTTCGGGTTCCCTTATTTCAACGCCGATGGTCATCGGCCTCCGCTGAAAGTCATGCGGCCCGATGATGGCCATTCTTCGGCGCCATTTCTGAAGGGGCTGCTCGTCCATGTCTGAGTCTGAAGACTCTTCTTGTATTTGGTCTTCGGGACGAACAGGGGCTTTCCCTTCTCTGTGTTTGTTACTCTCTTCAGACTGTAACAGACAGGGGGGAGGAAGAATGTGAGTACAAAAAAAAAAAAAAAAAAAAGAAGAAAAGTTAAGTCTGAAAGCTCACCGAGGTCTTCAGCAAAGCCTCGTCTTCTTCAGCTGCCCTAGCTGCAGCTTCCTCTTCAGCAGCTCTGGAGGACCCTTCTCCTCCTTCGCAAGCTTCGAGAACCCGTGCAACCTCTTCGGCTGTACGGGCAGCTTTCAGCTTCTTCGTCCAGCAGCTGAAACCAGGGGTCTCTCTTCTTCCACCAAGGCTTCTGCCTCTGATACAGAGCAACAGCCTCAATTTGGAAGTGGGAAGAGTCTAGATGAATTTCCCTATGCCTCGGTTTTAGTGATAGACGGGGCCCGATCAGTTTACAACTTCGTTCTCGGTTGACGCCAAGACGAGCGTAGTTAATGCCAACGTTGGTCTCGTCCCACTCTAAAAAAGAAAAGGGGAAAGGTCAGTTCAGTTAGGTTGGCACAGCATAAAAAGTGAAGTGAGGAGAAAAAGAGATAATTAAAAAGCCTCGGCCCCAGCCGAAGAATCTTACCATCCTTAAACTTTCGGCTGAGGCCAATAGCTGCTAGCATGTTCTCTTGGAAAACATAATGCGTATCGGGGAGCCAAGTCTCCGGGATATGCTGCATTCGGCCGCTGCCCCCCCGGTTCGGCAGCTTGCCGAAGATATTTTGTTGATCAAGGTTCGGATCCGGCCCGTTATCTGCGGGGGGACCTAGACTTCCCATGTCGGATCAGGCTCAGCAAGGTACGGGGAGCGCTGAAGACGCAAGGGTGGTCCGGATCTGTGGGTACCCTAACCCAAATCCATTGACCTCTCCAGTCCTTGTTTGAAGAGTCGTTCGGCGCCACATGGTCAGGTACTGGGGCCGAGACTCAATTCGGTACCACCCAGAACCATGGCTTTCGTGCCCACTTGAATATTTGGCACTAGCCGATGAAGCTTTTTGAAGCAGTGCAGGTTCGGCACATACTTGAAGAACTTGCAGACCCATAGGTATGTCATCACCCTTCGGATGCTGGTAGGAGTTAGCTGACATAGGGAGATATTGTAATGGATCAGCAAGTCTCGGACAAATACGTCCAAAGGGAACCTCAGCCCGTACTGAAGCTGTCTTGTGTACACCCCCACATACCTCGGGGGTGGACGATGGATTCTATCGGATGCCGCGGGCATTCGGCACCAATACCCATCAGCTTCAAAAATGCCGTAATGCAACTCAATTTGCTCGGCAAACTGATATTGTTCGGCATTCTCCACCCACCATGAGTAGGGGCGGTTCTTTATCATGGCCGAAGCTACTTCGGCATTCTCCCACTCTGAAAACCCGGGGAGGATATCCCAAAGGACAGCGGGAACTTCATCGTCCCGTCCAGAAGCGCTCGGCCCCTCCGTTCTCTGAGGAGGAGCCGAGGAAATTGGAGTCGCCCTAATCCCTTCAGCAGGGTCAGACTCTGGCCTTTGTCCATTCCAGGTCCCAATCCTGTTCCTAGGATCGGGAATAGGCCTTGCTCTTCTTGGAGCATGAGCTCTACCTCTAACTCCTCTTGCCATTGATTATTTCGAAGAAAAAAAGTCGAAAAAAAGGGAAGGAGTTCGAATTCGAAGAAAAATAAACTGAAATCAAAGGAATTTACCTTAATCTGAAGCGAAAGTTGCCGATTTACGAGTTCGTAGTGGCAAGTCTCAGTTTCTAAGCTTAATGCTCGGGGAATTTGCAAAGTTTTGATGCGAATTCTTGGGTTCTCTAGAGAATTCTGGGTTTGTGTTGGTGAATAAGTAAGGAGAGATGACGCGCCTCTGATTATATCTCCAGAAATGGGAATACGGGGAGTCCGCGTTTCAATTTCTCTTAAATACCCCACTAAGTAACCGTTAAACACACGACCTTGCGATTAAACTGCCCATTATCCGTACAACTTCCACAATCATCCGCCTTAACCGTTGTTATCTCATTAATTACGGTTTAAATTCAAATTTTTGGATTAATTAAATCATTTACTTCCCTCCTTTTCTGAATTAAATCAAACCCGACCCGTCATCCTTCCAAATCGGGTCTGGGGGCAAGTTGTTTGGGTCCAATTTAGTCCAATTGGGCCTAGGCATTAAATGATCCAATTAAAAGCCCAAGGTCAAGGTTCAACTCTCCAATTGTGCTAAAGTCAAAGGTCAGCCCTCAAAGCAAGCCAATTGGGCTAAGGCCCAACTTCTCCATGTATGAAGAGGTATAAAAGCCATCAATATTCATAAGATTCATATATTCTGATATACTCAAAAAAAAGCCTCAAGCAACAAATTCTCTTGCATAGTGTTCTCTTTCTACACATTGTACTGACTTTAGCATCGGAGGGGCCTTCCTCGGCAACACCCCCGAGGCTAGTTTACGTGTGTTTACTGTGCAGGAAACCTTCGGCCCAACATAACTTGGACCGATCCAGTCTTCTTCGTTCCAGCGGACCTTCGGCAAGGTCCCATTGTTTTCACCCGAAACAATTCTTAACCTTAAACCGTTCATTCTTCTTCTCGGTTTCGGGTTCGTCTCTCTCTTTTATACCCTTTTCACTAATAACATAATCACTCAAATCATCATCATCATCATCATCATCATTCATAATCATATCTTTAACATTTAATTCACTTTCTTGGAAAGCAAGGACTTGTTCAACAAGTTGCCACATTTTACTAACTTTAGGATCTTCAATCCTTTTCTTCACATACTCTTCAAGATTCTCATCCTTCTCTAGCAATGGAAACACCTTGCTAAGAAGTACAACGGCTTTCGTTGTCGATTTCTACCAAACGATCAAGCAAATTCCTAACCTCCCCTGCCTCGACAGGGGATGTTGTTTCTGATGTGTTTATCTTGAGGGTTAAATCTTTTCTTCATCGATAGTGTTAGCTTATAAATCGTGTTGCGATCTTTAACACTATATTCTGGTAAGGAAAGGCCTCGTCGAACGTGCTTATTGCCCTCCTCGGCGAAGATTTCCTCAGCCATGTCGATCAAATGTATGTAAAGATGAAGAATTCAGAGCTTTTTTGTGGCAATTTGTATTTGGTTGGGTTGTTCTACCCTAAAATCTTTATAAAAGAAGCAATACATTTTATGTTTGACGATATCTTAGCAATTAATTAGTTGTTGATGAAGTCTTCTCTTAGAAATGTATACAAGTGGATTTTTAAATACATTAACATCGTTGTTTCTTGCACGATTATGATGTAGAAATGGTTTGTACTATGGTTTAATTTAAGACAAATGTTAAACTAACCATGTCATGACTCATGACCATAACATTAATCACGATATGTAAAGAGCTATTTCATATTCCCATTCAAACTCAAATGTGACACATGAATTATGCTCGATTTTTATAACTTTATACTTCTCTATTTCCTTTGTCTCAAATTATTTTAAAATTTTCTTTTTATTTTCTTATTTGGAACTGATGTGATCAAATTTAATAGTTGATGACATTGATAATTTATTCGTATATGAGAAAAAACAATGTCATGGTTTATGATTTTTTTGTTAAATTTGTTTCTAACATGTATTTTCATGATAACAATTTTTTTAGTCAATATATAAGTAAATTTTGCATAAAATCACCTTTTAAATCTTTTTTTTTTTTTTTTTTTTTTTGTATATAACCACCTTTTAAAAAAAATGTTACAAAAGACCACCAATTTAAAAATTTTGTTGCAACTTACCACAATTCAATGTAAAACGGTTGATGAATTTGGCTAAAAAGTGGTAAGTTGCAACAAAGTTTTTTGAATTGGTGATTTTTTGCAATATTGTTTTAAAAGGTGGTTTTATGCCAATAAATAAATAAATAAATAAATTAAAAAAAAAACACACATTTAAAAGGTAGTTTTATCTCAAATTTCCTATATATAACGATTCCATAGAAGCTCTGGTAAGTCAAGAGCTAATAATGCCAACACTGAAATTATTATTATTATTTTTTTTTGAGGGTAACGCTGAAATTATAGATTTTGATATTTTTATGTAATATTTATGCCTGTGAGAACAATATCATGATTTGATATTTTTCTTGATATGCATATCAATGAATTGATCCATTTCTCTCATTGCAATCTTTTCATATCTTTGATTTGGTTACAGTGTATTTTAACACCTACTATCTTGTACAAGAAATCAATTGTAAAGTATTTACCTTGACCTTTTAATTGTTATGAAATTGATTCCTTAGCTGCACACTATCTAACTAGAGCAATACATTTGACAAACATGATAAAGATAACGTGTTAAGAAAAAACGAATGGAAGAAATACAAATCTATATCTATCTATACTTATTTATTAAAAAGCGTTTCTAACACAGTATATGTGCCACGTGATACACTTCACATGTATTAGAAGTATGCCTCATCACCGTTATATGCCAAGTCATCCATTGCTACTAACTTACTAAGATCTTTCAACGGCAATAAAAATGTTCATCACAAGGTTTGAACACAAGACCAATAACAAATGAATTAATGGCCTTACCACTTTTGCTATATTTTAATTATGATTCATATTTTATCATAATACACTAAATATTTTAATTTGTACAAAACATCAGTTTTAGAGCGTTTATTTTTTAAGAGCGTTTATTTAGTTTCATTAGTTATTATTATTATTTTTTTTTCAATTACTTTTTGTAATTATATAGCTTATAATTTAATAGCTCAAATAATATGTTTTGATATTCAAAGTAAATCCCGGTGCATTGCCCCGGCCAACACTAGTTAATAACTAATAAGTCCAACGAACTTTTAAAAAAATAAAAAAAAAAAAAAAAAATCATACAAAGTATTGAAAAATAAAAAGCAAACAAACAAACCTTTGTGGTGGAACGAAGATGAGTCTAAGATATATTTGGGCCTGAAGTAGATGTTGGGGTTGGATTATGAGGCCCATTAGTAAATTGATGCAAAAAATAGGGATTATATAAACAGACTAATAACATTGTTCAAAGTACAACCACCAGTTCAAAACCATTCATAAAACTTAAAAATTTGGTGTGGCTTAAAACTTAAACGATGGCAACCTACGAATTTATATCTGGTAAGGAAAATGTTTTGATCCGCCGAGGAGAATATACAACACATCTAGACTAACTAGTACCTAGATGATGAAGATCTAAGTTCCAATTCATAAACCTTGCTTGACACAATTTGGGGTCATAGAATTAGATTTGCCCTTTGCCCTTTGCCCTGAGGACGTCTCTGTTTCTCGAAATGAGATAAAATTTGTAACTCAAATTAGCAGTTTTAGGCATGAAGAGGGTGTTTGTTTAGGGGGATAAAAGGGTGGGACAAGGATAAAAAATAGGGATGGAAGGAACGTAGTGTTTGTTTAGAGGGATGGGGATTATAAGGGGGTTAGGGATAGGAATTAAATCACCCACTTATCCCTCCATTTTTATAACTAAGGGGAGGTGGTATAACCGTATAAGGGGAAGGGATTAAAATGGGTTTTAAAAGACTAAATTACCCTTAATGAAATTGAAAAAGTAAGGAGAAGGGTAGAAGTTAGTAAGGGTATTTTTATAAATTTATTACTTATCCCTATTTTCTTTTCCCTACTTACCAAACATAGGATAAAGATTATATATCCTTGTCCCTAGGGGTGTACAAAAATTGGCCCGGACCTGAAACCGGACCTGAATCGACCTGAATCGGACCGGACCTGACCCGGACCTGTTGATTCAGGTCCGGTCCCGGTTCTTAAAAATCCAGGTTCCCGGTCCCGGTCCGGACCCGGTTCAAACCCGGGTTTTCAGGTCCGGACCTGAAACCCGGGAAATCGTAATTAAAAAAAAAAAAAAAAAATATCTGATTCTCTCAGCCTCCCTCAATCTCTTTCATATTTTTAAGTTCTAACCCTAACTCCCTAAGCCCAAACTCTCAGCCTCCCTCAATCTCAACTTCTCAACGCGGCTGTCCGGCTGTCCCAACTCGCTCCGGCCACCGCCCACTGGCGACACCTCCCTCATTCTCTCAGGCGATGCTCACCGATAATATCTGGTAAGTATTTGCTTATAATTTTGGTATTTTTAATTCGAAATAATAAATTAAGTGTGAGAATTTATATGTTTATTCTTGTTTCAAATTTTCAATTGCTTTTAATGATTGTTTGATGTTTGCATGTTGAATTTCTTATTTTTAGTTCATCTCTTTCGAATTTCTGTTTTTTTTTTTTGGTTTTTTTGAGTTTAGGGTTCATAAGAATTAAGAAGTTTAGGGTTTAGGGTTCAAGTGCGAAATTTAGTTCGAAATTTTGTGTTTATTATGATTATTAAGATTAATTTAGTGCGAAAATTTGTGTGGTAGGGTGGGTTGGGGTGGGGTTATGGTGGGGTTACGGTGGTACGGTTCTGGTGTGTGGGGGTTAAGGGGTGGCAGTGGGGTGGGGTGGGGTGGGTTGGGGTGGTGAGCTGGGTTTTTGGGATGGCTGGATGGAAAATTGTGAATGTTGATGGGGTTGTCGGGAGTGGAGATGGGGTTTTCGTGGTGGCTGGTAGGGTCACCGAGAGTGGAGATGGGTTTTCGGGGTGGCTGGGTGGTGTTTTGGATTGGAGGGGGTTTTGGAGTGGTTGAAAGGAGTCAGGGCAATGTTGGTTCTGTTTCGGAGCGTGTAGGGGTTTTTTGTGGATTGAGAAATTGGGTTGGATTGGTGTTTGGCTCGATTCATTTGGAGCAAGGTTAAATGTGTATTGTTGGTTCTGATTGTGATTTCCTCCTTTTCAAAGGTGAGAAGGATGGAGTAGCAAACTCACGGGGTCTTTTGTTGGATTGAATGTTCTGGGGTTGAGGTGGGTCGATGGTTTTGAAAAAACTCTTGAGATTCACTGTGGTTGTTCTAAATTTTTCAGTTCTCTTTAGGCCAATATTCATGTTTGAGAGATTCTGGGCAAGCAATATAGCAGACTTACATAACCCACTCTTGTCAACCAAAAAAGGAACAGACATATAAGGATTCAAAGAGAAAGTATCTGCTTATGGCCAACTCTATTACACCTAGAGCACAAAATAAACAAATTCTCATATCTGAAATTAATCCATTTACACTCAAGAGTGTCCAAGGTCCAAGTAACAACCAGATAATAATGGTTCCAAAACATGAATTTAAAGTTTTACTCTAACTAAGCATCTAATTGATCGTGGAGTGGGGTCATCAATACACAGAATGTTTCCAGCCAGAGTAAGCATTGGTTTAACGTCATTAATCTCACATAAGTTCAGAGGTACCTCATCGAGATGAACCCAAATAGCTTCCTCGTCAAATTTTATATCTCTGATTGACTCACCTTGTTTATATCTTAATATGACTTTGTTTATACATATTTGTGTAATATTTTTGTATTGAAGATGGTTCAAGCGTTACTTTGCACACAAAATTGGCTTAGAGCTAAGGAAGTGCCAATTGTTGATGTGGAAGAAAATTTGAAAGAGTTAGAGGAAATAGAGAAAGGTAGTAATAATTTTATGTATTTGAAATTTTGTTACACCAAATTTATTATTTCATTGTTATCAATCATTAATATATTCTATATTGTATTTTATTTAGAGGTGCAACGTGGTGAATCTAACGATGTAGACGATGAAGTTGTTTTCGTGGACTCATTAGTGTGAATCACGCGATCAAAGGGAAAACAACTCGTTGGAGAATTTATGTATTCCTAGTACTTGAGAGTTGAGACTTAAGAGAATTTATGTAATTTTATGAGTTTTCGTGGACTTATTTGTATTTTCGGTGGACTCATTTGTATTTTTGGTGTTTGAGAATCGGGACTTTATAGACTTTATGTAGTTTTGTAATTGATAATTTTGGTTTGTATGTAATTATTAAATTATGCAACAGGTCTAAAAATCACAAAACAGGTCCATATGCAGGTCCATATGCAGGTCCAACAGGTTTTGTATTAAAAAAAAAAAAAAACGAAAAAGACACAAAACAGGTCCATTCAGGTCCAAACCCAGACCGGACCTGATTTTTCAGGTCTGGCCCGGAACCGGACCTGTTAATTCAGGTCCGGTCCCCGGTCCTCATAATTACCCAATTCAGGTCCCCGGTCCAAACAGGTCCGGTCTAGGTCGGTCCGGTTTTGGACCGGTGTACACCCCTACTTGTCCCACCTATTAATCCCCTATCTTTATCCTCCCTTCTTATCCCTCTTATTCCCATCCTTCCAACCAAACACCCCGGAAAAGTATAAAAGAAAGGCATATATTTACGACCTTACCATTTGAAAAACATGGATTGATTCTCATATTGAGAAACTTGAAATTTCTTGATCTACCCTTTCTCCATCTTTGTTTCGTAAGCAGCTTATTAGTGTGCCATTTATCAGGTTTCTTTCATGAGAGATGTGATTAACAGGAAGTCCGCTACTATATATATAGCGACAATCAGCAGAGATCTAGGATTTCTTAATAGGGGTAGCATAAAACAATAAGGAAAAAAAAAGTGTATAAATGAGTTACTATAGTATATTTTATCGTTTAATAATTAGCTTTAAATTTTAAACATTCATTCTGATAAGTTAATACTCGTAGTATACTTTTGTATGTAAACCGTATTTATTATTCATAAGGTTAAAAACTACGAAGTATATGGTAATTTATACTAGTATACTACAGTGGTAAGTCTAGGAATTTGTCGTTATGGGTTCGGACCTCCAATTGCATACAATGAAAAGTGATCATTTAGGTGTGCACAATAATATTGTCTTCGTATTCAAATATTTGCTCTATTTCTGTTAGGCACGTATGTCAATGCTTATCACTGATCAATCTATAATATTATTAAAACTCATGGTGACAACATGCTAACGACATATGTCACCCATATGCCACATGTGCACTACATGTTATCCTGTGTATCATCCCGGCCTCTTCTTTCACCATATTGAATTGTATTAATGTTTAGCGTCTTTAACAAATTAAAAACTCTTTAGTGGTCTAAATTTAATGCTATATAAGTAGTGTTTAATTTATTTGAAAACCTTTTCATATTTACCTTTTATTATATTTTCATTTAGCTATTAATATTGTTCAACATTAACTCTTCTAAATTAATTTGATCGAACTTATGAATTTATGATGAACCGGGGCATTGCCCGGGTCAATAATTAGTTATATCTTTAATTATCAATAAGTATAAATTCTAACAATTGAAAATTAATAATTTATTCATTGATACGATTCCAACAAGTACCTACAAGTCTATATTTTTTCTAATGTATAAATCATAAATATTAGTCAAATTAGGACAAATGAATATTGTAAAAAATATATATGGATCAAATATTTAAAAACGGAGGGAGTACATGTCAATTTTGAGGCGTTGAAGGTTTTTTTTGAGGCGGATCAGAGACATCAATTCGAATTAAATTTGGGGAGGAAAAAAGCAGACGATTTTATGTTTTGACAGATGATATTTCCAAAAATATAATATTGTATACCTTTCGGGCGTGTTCGGCGCTAGCTTTTGAGTAGCTTTTAGGTAGCTATTAGTGGTTTGACCAAGTCAAATCATTACTTGAGAAAAAATGTGATTGTTTGACAAAGTAGTGGTTAGGGTAGCTTTTAATGGTAGAGGTAGCTTTTATGAAAAGTTAGAAAGATTAGCTTTTGAAATTGGAGGAAGCTTTTGAGGTAGCTGTTGAAAATTTAATCTATAGTTTTAAAAATAAAATGTTGATTTTTATATGTAACAGCTAGTCAATCGCTACTTTAACGAACACTCATATCTAAATTATTTATCTTCACAGCTAACAGTTTGTTGTCAGCTAACAGCTACATACACAGCTCACAGCTACCTTCACAGCTACAACTAGCTTCATAGCTATATTTTGCCGAACATGTCCTTCATCTCCAAGTTGTAAAAAGGCCAAATTATATTTATATTAACATTTACTATTTCACGTCATTTAACCAATACTCATGTTGTTGTTTAAAAAAAAAAACCAATACTCATTTCATTTAATAATTTTACATCGTCAATCAACAACTTCACCACTTTAATCAACAAATTTACTACTTTAATCAACAAATGAACAGCTTAAATCAACAATTTTACAAGTTCCATCAACAATTTTGAGATGCAATTCAACAATATTGGTATATTAAAACTTCACTCAATGCTACAACCTCAAGTCTTTAATCAACAATTTTACAAATAACTAACAAATTTACAACTTCAAAAAAAATAAAATATAAAAAATCAAACCTTCTAAAAAATTTAAGCCCCCACCGGTCCACCATTACATCACTAGGTGCATACCAGTGTACTGCAATGTTTTCTATTTAACCCTTTTATTTTATTTTTTCCGATTTTTTTCCTTGATCAATTAAAGGTTCAGCTGAACCCATTGAATCCATATTGGATCCGCAACTGCCAACTGGTATACTATTTATAAAAATGAAATATAAATCTATGAAATTATTTATATAATACTCCGTATAAATTATTGCTTTACTCATAAATATATACTTACCAAATAAATATGTGCATTGAAATTAAAAGTGCAATAAAAATGGGAAGAATTTCATCAAATAAAGAATTCTTTAAGAATAGACGTAGTTTATATTTTTCGTTATTTTTCGTATATTTTTCGTATATATATATATTATAACTTTAAAATCATAGATTCTACTATTTATAATATTCTACAACTTAAATGACAGCCATTTAAAGGAAAAAAAATGGATGTATAGAAAATTAATAATTATGCACAAATATAAGTATAAGTAGTTTTATTTTTTTTTAAAAAATAAAAATTCAAAACCTTAAGAGACCTGTTACTTCAAGCCTGTTCTCTTCAGCTTAATTTCAGTTCAGCTCCAATTAGTTCAGTTCAGTTCCTAATTTCCTTCGCTCATAAACAATTAATTTCAGCTTAGTTTAGCTCCAATCAGTTCAGTTCAGTTCAATTCAGTTTAATTCTATTTAGTTCAGCAAATCAGAACAGACCCTACATATATGACATTTAAGATAACAGATCTCTTTAAACAACCTTTTGTTTCAAGGTTATGCCTTCATGGGTCCGCCGCCGACGAAAATATATTTGATCTTCAAAAGACTTCTACAATCGTTGTTTTTATTTATTAGCACACTAGATTTTTTTTTTTTTTTGACAACCATCACACTAGTCTCTTTCATCATTAAATGAGAGACAATAAATTATCGTATTTTATATGTATGTTATGATTTTTTGCACTGTCAATTAGGCCTAAATGTTTTTACATTAGTTACTAATTGAATTATAAAATATGACAAAAATTTCTTGCATGATTACGCAAATAAGAGCGTCTCCAGTGGTATGTGAAAGGGATTTGCTTGCAAACTATATAAAATAAAAAAACATGTAGCTTACCATTGGAGCTAAATTATTGATGTAACTAGATTAAGAACAAGCTACATTACTTGATTTTTCAAAGAAAACTTTATCCACTTAAATTATGACATGTGCTTGATAAAAACTATTTTAATAATTTACATATTTTTTTTCCAAGAAGCTTCAATATGCTATTGCTCACCATTAAAGCACTTTGTAGCTACAAAGTATATTAGCTAAATGTTTGATGTGTCAATTAAGGTAAGTTATAACTTACAAGGTATTGTAGCTTTTCATCAAAAATTCTCTAATAAACAAGTTAAACAATAAAGAAAAAGGAAATGGAGGAAGTAACAGTGTCGTAAAAATGAATAAAATGATACAGTCATACAACATAATCAAACAACCGGTGATGTTTACTCATACGGTTTCAAGTGCCTCCTACTTACTAATTAAGTGATACCGAAAAGAAAACACACACACACAATTTAATTATTCAATTCAATATTTGTAATACACACCAAACATAATAGATTGAGTCCCATTGAGATATGTAAAATCCCATAAAGTAATCTTCTTTATAATAATCTTCCAAAATATAGTCAAAAGATATTTACAAACTTCCTTAAAAAGCTAAAATTCTAACACAAGTACACATCACCTTTGAACTAATTACATCGCAGATTCGATCAACGATTGATCCTTGATTAAAAACTTCATCCGAAGCAATACAACATATGAATTAGCATGTATTAATTTGGTTGAAATCCGCTGATGCGTTGTTGCTTGAGTAAAAATACTCATATTGTGTTTTGGATACTTTCGGAGATTTTAAATCTCTAGATTTTCAATCATAACCAGATGAACATATAAAGAAAATAAACATAAAAAATTAACCACTATCTTAAAAAAGGATCTATTAAAGAGATTAAAAAAATTGGGACTTGCCATCAGTAAGAATATCAGTGGAAGCCCCTAAAAAGATACACAATCCAAACTAGAGAGAAAAGAGAGAAGTGTAAAGGAAAACTTTCAAAACAAAAGTAAAAATCTAGCAATAGAAGCTAGAAAAATCATCCATAAGAAAAACCTTAGAGGTAACCAGAAAAACCCTCATAAAAAGAACACCAGAGGATTACAATTAATTTTTACTTTGACAAGCTAGGTTGTAGTAGTGTAGAAGGACAACCAATTTGACTACCACTACTAATATTTCTAACTTTGAACCTCTCATTCCTTTTTTCTTCCTCCAATCCATCATTTTCTATTATACTCTTATTAGTACTATAAGTATCATAATTACTTGAATTATCATCTCCCTTAATCACCTCATTAAGATTAGATTCACCTTCTTGACAAGCAAGGACTTGTTCAACAAGTTGCCACATCCTACTAACTTTTGGATCTTCAATTCTCTTTTTCACGAAAGTTTCGAGACTCTCATCTTTCTCTAACAATGAAAACACCTTACCAAGGAGCTCCCGGCTTTCGTTGTCGATTTCGACTAAACGTTGGAGCAAATTCCTCACCTCCCCCGCCCCTTCAGGGGACGGGATAGGTGTGCATACTTGTGGACTAAACTGTCGCTTCATCGATAGTGTTAGCTTGTAAATTGTGCTGTGGTGATTAGTACCATATTTTGGCAACTCTAGATGATGAGCTTGTATGTTGCTCTCTTTGTCTAAGTTGTTTTTCTCGGCCATCTTGGAAAAAAAAAAAAAAAAAGTTGAATAAATAAGAATTTGTGTTATGGATGAAATATGACAACAAAAAAATTCAGGATTTATATAGGAAATATTGTTTGGAATTCTAAACAAAATTATTTATAAAGGAGAAGCAATACGTTGTCTTAGGTTTGACTAGTAATCAACGAGTTGTTACTCCGTAAAAGAATAAAAGTCTATATATTTATTATGTAGTATCTATGATATATGAAAACATCGTTGATTCTTGTGCATGTTGATTAGTTAGTTGGTTGAATACTTCATACTGGAATGATAGTATTATTTGTTGGTTAGTTTGATTCCTTTTTCTTTTCTTTTTTTGTTAGGTATTGTATTATAATTAGTGTGTTACTGTACAGTAATTCTTCCATTCCTTTTTCTGTTTTTCTGTTTTGTTGGTAAGTGGTGATATATTTACGTTTTTAATTTTCAAATTCCTGTTATGATTTTTAAGAGGCCAATTAAGAAGGGGAACTTAAGGATATTCTCATATTCTACAACTATCTAGTTTGATGAAATCGGACCCTTTGACAAACTATTCTTATCTTAAAACAAAACATCAAAAAGAACAAACTATTCTTATCTTAAAATAAAACATCAAAAAGAAGGACCCTTTGACACACTATTCTCATCTTAAAATAAAACATCAAAAAGAAAATTAAAACTATAAATGCCGTCTGTGGGGATCAAACCCACGACCACATGGTTAAAAGCCACGCGCTCTACCACTGAGCTAAAAAGACACCATTTAAACTTATCATACTCTGTAGCATCTACTATAAATCACTTAAGAGTTATAGAGTATATAAAAGTTATATACTACCTTCGTTACATATTATTTGCAACGATTTGACATAAAGTAGAGAGGAATAATGTCTAATCGTTGCAAATAACATATAACGGAGGTAGTATATACTTTCTCCGTGTTGCACTTTTTTTCGGTAAAAAGTTTCATTATCCGGAGTAATATATTATTATTATTATTATTATTATTATTTCGTTTCTCTCACATTCATTATTTTTCAATAAACTATGGGCATGTTCTCATTGACCGAAATGAGCTGAACTAAACTGAACTAAACTAAACTTATTAATTAGTGATTTTTAACTACGGATTAATGATCTTTGATTATTTTGTTATTATATATATGTGTATATACAAATATACATATTATAACATTTATGAAAAATATATTAAAAATATGGAACCCCTAAACATTTGAAAAACATATACTATATAATTATAAATAAAATATTAAAATGACAAAAGAACACAAACACACTTTTTAAAAAATTATCAAAATGAAAAAAAAATAATAAATAAAGGAAAAATTAGAAAAAACAATCCCAACTTTCATCAATTTTGGTAGTTTAATCCCAATTTTCATTTATTGTAGAATAATCCGAACTTTGGGGGGTCTTCTTTTTCTTCAATCCCAAACTGATCAGTGAAAGTCAATGACCTGTTGTAATAGGTTATGTGCCACGTGTTAAGCTGCAATTGGTCCAAAATTTTTTTATTTTAAAAAATTAATTTTTAAAAAAAAAACAGAAACCCTTTATCCCCTTCCTGCCACCGTAACCCCGCCCCCCAACCACCACCAACTGCCATCGTCAGCCGCGCCAACCCCTCCCTTACCCTACCAAAACAGTGTGCCCCTTTCCACCCAAACCCTCTGTGACGGTGTATCGACCCTCCTCCACCCCAATCCCCTCCTATTCCATTCGTAATCCCTCCCCCACTCCCGAAACCCCCTCCCCCCAACAACCACTTCCTCACCGTCGAAAACCCTACCGGCTAGGATTTTCGATGGTGGGGAAGGGTGTTTAGGCTAGGGGTTTCCGGGATTTGGGGAGAGATTTAAAGGAAGTTTTGAGTGTTGGTGGTGGCTGAAAAAGGAGTTTCGAGTGGTGGTGGCGGCGGAAAAGGAGGGGAGGAAA
Source organism: Chenopodium quinoa (assembly GCF_001683475.1). Classification (NCBI taxonomy): domain Eukaryota; kingdom Viridiplantae; phylum Streptophyta; class Magnoliopsida; order Caryophyllales; family Amaranthaceae; genus Chenopodium; species Chenopodium quinoa. The sequence continues at coordinate 611,112 of NW_018742275.1, read as the reverse complement.
CTGGGTCGCATCACCAGCGTTGGGGGTGGGGGGAAACCGGCGCAGGGGAGGGGAGTAGCAGCAGCCGCCGGAGATAGTGCAGAAGCTGGGTCGCATCACCGGCGCAGGGTGGCCGGATTTGGGGTTTGGTTGATTTTTTCTTTTTTAATTTTGTTTGTTTTTAATTTTTTTTTTGTTTTTATATTTTTTAACCAATTAATGCGTGACTCGTGTCACTTAAAAAAACAAGAAACCCATTCAACCGGAGCCGGTATTTGGGATTGAAGAAAAAGAAGATCCCCAAAGTTCGGATTATTCCAAAATAAATGAAAGTTGAGATTATTCTACCAAAATTGATAAAAGTTGGGATTATTTTTTTCTAATTTTTCCAAAAAAAAAAAGTTGGGACGGTCTTTTTTAAAAGCTAACTTGATCCTAAGTGAAATATGGTATAACCGTATAATATTCATCATCATCATCATTATTATTGTCGTCGTTGTAATATAAGATTAAAAGTATGAAATTTGGCTTTATATCATTAGTAATATCATTAAACATAAACTGAAATGAATTGAACTGAAATTTTTTCTGTGGAGGCGGATGCTTGGTGCATCCAGTGTTCTTTAAAAAAAAAAGGCAGAATGAACATTTAGCTATTCATTAAAGAACATATAGTTGTTTTGTAAAGAACATATAGCTATTTTATAAAGAACATCCATTTTTATATGTTTTTTTTTTTGTAAATCTAAAGAACATTTGTAATATTAGTAAAGAACAAGATAATATTAAAGAACATTATTCATATAATAAATGTACTTTTGGTATAAATGATCATGTATGTATATGAAAATGTACATTTTACTGTATTATAATGTACATTGTACTATATTCTAATGAACATATATGTTATAATGTTGGTTACATGTTTTATGTACATTGTATTATTTGCATCATGTAAGTATATGAAAAAGAACATTTTACTGTATTTTAATGTACATTGTATTATTTGGATCTACAACTTTTTCTAAATTTGTCTATTTGCTTGTTTTCTTCTTCCAAAATATATTAATCGGTTGATCTTCTTCAAGAATTTCATTTTATTTTTCATTGCAATAACAAAATTATATCAAAATCGCAATTAATTTTCAATAAAATCAAATATTACAATTTTCAATCAAATTTATAAAAAACAAACACTCAAACTCAAAATAAACAAGTATGAATGTCAAATAAACAAGTATAAATGTCGAATTTGGTCTTACCTATCGTTTTTATTTGTCATCTTGAACAATTTTTACCTCAAAATTTCGAATTTCTTGAAATTTTGTTTGAGGTTTGAGGAATTTAAATGGGTTTGAAGTTTTGTTTGGAGAGAGAAAGTGAACTTTTGGTAAAAAAAAAATTTGAAATGATTTGTAATTAATGTATGGTAAAAAAAAATATTTATTATACTATTTATCTATTTCATTATACAAAATTTCTTTAAAAAAAAAAAAAAGTGTTGCATAAAAAACTGATGTACATTATAAATGAACACTATGTTCTTTTATGTATATGTTCATGTACATTATTAATGGCTACTATGTTCTTTTATACGACCATGTTCATTAGTATATATCTGAATGTTCATTCCGCCTTTTTGTATTTTGGAGCGGATGCACCATGTGGATCGTACATCCGCCTCCATGAACCAACTATTACTAATTTTCTTTTACAATTTTTTAATACTTCAACTGCCTCCCACTTACCTTTTATTTTATTTAAGTCAATTAAATTGCTTAAAATTATAAGTCGGTCAAAGTGTAACACTTATTAAAACACGGAGGGTATACATAGGTATTAAGGGAAATAAGTTAATAAAGAAATAAACTCATCCCATTAGATTTATAAATTTAAGGAAATATGTACGTCCCTTCAGTTGAAACTTGAAAGACATTAGTTTATGATGGCTTGACTTTTCTGTTGGTACTACTATACTAACATTCTAGCAAGGACTTAATAATGGAAATACTCTGTATTTTGTTAAAGCAAGCAAGACTTTGTAATGCTGTGCTACTGTCTTGGTACAGTACCTTATAATTATGTTTTAAGAAAAACATTGACGACTATTACATAATTTAATGATTAGTTTATATATATTATAACAGAAATTTGGAATAAAAGATATTTGTACCTAAAACAATAACTATTTTGGTCCAGACTCATAAAAGGTTCCAACAACGATTTGTACCTAAAACAATAACTATGATGGCCAAGATGACAGATAGGTAAGCTAACATTTATTTCCTTAAATAATTGGCCAAATTCTGGTCCATTCATCTCTGTCTTGATGGCTTGATATATAATTCTATACCATCATACATTCATACCAACGACTTTATTTGTTAGGAAAAAATACAAGTTTTTATCTTCATATAATTAAAAAAAAAAAAAGGTGTTTATCTAGTGATAATTCTGTAAATAAGTCAATAATTTCATTAAATGCGAGTTTCTTAAATGTTGATTTATTTAAGAAAGTGTTTTTTTTTTTGGGTGGGTGGGGGGGGGGTAGGGTGGGGGAGGAGGACTTATATTACGATATTAAGTTAAAGTTTACAACTATTCAAAAAAAAAAAAAAAAAGGTTAAAGTTCACAAATAGTTGTTGGTTGCCCATAGGCCAACCCAAAATGATATCGTACACATCATGTCCCTGGCCTAGAAATATTACATCATCGTTCAAAGATTTAATAAAAAGAGAGGGGAAGTATTTAAACTATGAAAATATCATGCAGAATTGGATATTTTGTTGATTTATTTATAAAATTGTCACTAAATAATGATTTTTGTTTATCACGAAAATTAAATGGAGCTCCCTCTTTTGTTAGGTATTGTATTACAGTACTGTATTTAAGATAAACATTTACATTTTGTTACATCTATAACTATTAAGTTTTAACCTCACCAGCAAATTAACCAAACTAGAATCAGCCTCGTTTTTTGTTGTATAAAAACAAGCCTCAAACATAGAACTTAAAAAAAATTGGAAATTTTCGGTCAAAGTTGGGCACTAATTGTGAAAAAACAGAGTGTTAAATACTCGTAACAACTACAATCTTCCTGTAAAAAAAAAAAAAAGAAAAAAAAACCGTTAATGATAGTCAAGAGCAACTTCAATGACAAGCTTTTAAGCTAATTGTCATTGTACCTACTTTGAACTCCAATCAATCAATCAATGCTATACACTAAAGTAATCACCAAAAAAAATATCACATAAGTACACATGTCACGTTCACAGCTAAAACATTCCTGCCAAAACTTTTATTTCCCTTAAAATATAATAAGATATTTATTGAAAAAAAAAGGAATTTAAAGCCTAAAAAACCCTAAAATATCGAACAATAACGTACAACAACTTAAATAAATAAAATGTTTCTTTGCTTTATAAATAAATAAGAAAAGATTAAAAATAATAGTAAATTAGTGATTTATTACCCTTTAAATTTCATAATCAATTCAACCAAAATTTATTGTTGCAAATCGAAAATAACCAAACTAAAAAAGGTTTAATTATATTTAAAGATTAGAAATTCTTTTATATTCCCTTGAATCTATCTTCCTTCAATCAATCAATCAATAACTATACTAAAAGACACACTATCAATGACACGTGTCATTAACTGTTGTGTCCTTAGTTTTTTTTTTTTTTTTTTTTTCCTTTTTAAGAAAATTTATTATGGAAAAAAAACGTATACATTACAATAAAAAAAATATGGAGTAGAAAATTTATACATATATAAAAGATTATAAAAGATATGTTGTATATTTCTATAATCTATTGTCAACTATATAAACATAAGTAGATTTGCTTCAAAAAAAATATATAAAAAAAAATATAAACATAAGTAGATACAGTAAATTATATATATATATATATATATATATATATATATATATATATATATATATATATGTATATAGAATTTGTGTCATATATTACAAGAATTCTATTTTTTTAATTAATTTTTTTTAATTACATATTAGAAGCTTAGTAGTTCGAATATCAAATATTAAAAATTATTTAAAATAAAATATTTGAGGTATCCTTCCACAAAAAATTAAAAATATAACTACTACTCCTTCCGTGCCTAAATTACATTCCTGTTTGTAAAATTACACGGGAAATAAGGAGGAAAGAATAAGACAAATAACAATAATGAAATATTTTAATGGGAAATACAAAACATTAAATGATGTCTTTGAGTAAAACAAAAATAGATTTATGATTAATGATACCATGTCATTAATTCTTTGAAAAAAAAAGGACCAATAACATGCTTCTAATTGAAAATTAAGAACCAATCATATTCATTAGGTTAGTTATGGGAAGTACAAACTTGAGAAAAACAATGGAGAGAGAAAATAAGAGTGAGATTAGGATAGTAAGAGTGAGAAAGCATTAAATATACAAAAGAAAAAGAGAGTTGATTTGGGATATTTGGAAAAAAAAAAACTTAGTACTAAAAATGAAAAGGAGGAATGTAATTTTGGAATAACCAAAATAAAAACCAGAAATGTAATTTAAAGACGGAGGGAGTATAAATTTAAGCAAAAAAAAAAAAGTCACATTCTTCCCATAATTTGAGACATACATGGTGTAATGTCCAACGTTTTTAAAGAAAATGATACCAATACAATTTGTTAGTGAAATCGAGTATATAAAAAAAATGCACATTAACAAATGTGTAGTTTCAAATGCCCCAATCATCAATCACCTTTTATATATACCCGGGTTCACATAGAGGTAGGTGTACGGGTGTACTCAAGGTAGTTTTTTTTTTTTCTTTTGCTTATTTAATATTTTTTTCTTCTCATTTATGATTTAAAAATGAGAAAAAAAAATATTTTAAAAATATATTGGCTAACATACTCTTTTATAAATCATAATATTCTAGACAAATTTATATTGTATAATTAAACATATTGTTAATATGAAACAATTACTAAAAGTTATTGTGCATGGCACGGGACCTAACATAGTAATCTATAAAATGAAAGATTCATTTCCTACTATAAATAGGGATTCTAACTCAATTTTAAATTTATAACTTGTCGTCAGAAAACTACACGGTCTACGACAATAAAGACACTCTATATTAACGTGTCTTATCTATAATACTTTGATGCCATATATATATATATATATATATATATATATATATATATATATATATATATATATATATATATATATATATTTTTTTTTTTTTATATATATATATATATATATATATATATATATATATATATATATGTGGCATCAAAGTGGCATCAAAGTATTAGCTTTTATATATATATATATATATATATATATATATATATATATATATATATATATATATATATATATATAAACTTAAAAAAAAATCAGTGAATATCCGAACGTTGCTCGAGCAAAGAACGAGTGGCTAGCTATTAGCTTCCCGTTTAAATTATCTCAATTACTTAAATAGGTTATTTTTATTAATTTTATTTATTCTTTTTTGGCAAGTATTTTTTCAAGCAAATTAACTTGGCTAGCCAAACTAATTGCAAATTCTAGCTCCAATGATTAAGCTAGTAGCTAGGAATTATTTAAAATTGTTAGCAAATCTCTATCTACAACCATTGGAGTTGCTCTTAATGATACTTACGGAGTAATTAGTTTATCCGGACCTTTTTCGAACCATATATACATAAACCCCACAACTTTTTTTTTTTTTTTTTTTTTTTTTTTTTTTTTTTTTGAGGAAAAAACCCCACAACTTAATCAAACTCAGGCATATAAATTATTATCATTAATTAAACACAAAGTCCTGATTAAGCCACTTTTTTATTTTATTTTTTTAATTTTTTTTTTCCAGATTCATCAAAATCATACATACAGTAGAAATAAAAGAATCATACAACATCGTATAAACAATGGATAACTACAAAAATGAAAATAAAAAAAAATGAATGAATTACATAGACTTTTAGATGAAAATTTTTGTTGATAATCACTTCTTCTTTTCCTCTTTGACAGTAGTAGATCCTCCCGCCAAATTCTTAACCTTAAATCTCTCGAGTTTCGCTACCGCATCATCATTATCAAACCCCCTTGATGTACAACTTATTGTATCATCCTCTGTTTCCTCTGAATCATTTTTAACAAGATTTATCAACTTATCTAACCACGTCGAAATAGCTGACTTATCTTCTATATCCTTAGGCTTTTCTTGCAACAAATTTTCAATATGCATCGTCTTTTGAAGTTTCGAAACGAGTTTATCGACTAGCTCGTGAATTTCCATGCCTAATTCTTCCCAAATTCCCCTTGGAAGTTCGAATTCTGGTATGTAATCTTCATGCTCATGATCTTCTGTTTCATGAAAAGAGGTCGATTCTTCGGAAAATTGAGTTTCTTGCTCTAGGTTTGTTTGTTCTGCCATGATCAAGTATTTGGTAATTGGATATTTTTTTTTTCTGTTTCGCAAGTTTAGACAATGAAGATTGAGTATAAATTGTGCTAAACTTTATAGGAAGTATTAACTTGACAAAGTTGACTAATCAAGTTTCAATGTGCTATTATTGACTATGTTAATTTTTTTAAACTAATAAATTAAGAGTTGAGAAGAAACGTTGAAAGATTCTTCTCTACACGTATAGTAGGGAACCACTAGTGGCGGCGGCCTAAAATAAATATTAGTTGGTTTGTCGTATAACTCCCTCATACTCTATGAATTAATTTTCATTCTAATATTTCTACTCCCTATCTCCACCCGTTTTTTTATTACTCTCTCCGTTTTTTAATACTTATTCCACTTTTCATTTATGACCGTTTTAATTACTTGCTCCATTTTCTTATTTGGAAAGCTTTTACAATATTTAATCAGTTTATCTCACCTAGTGGTCTCAACATATATTCACTCTCTCCCAATTCTATCCACTATTTTTATTTTCCATAATTTTTTATTCTTCCACCAACCCCACTATCTCCATATTTTATTAGTTTCTCTAATTTCTCCTAAAACTCCGCACATGGAGAAATGAAACATGTATTTAAAAACAGAGGGAGTATTTTTTACATTTGAAAATGTGAGAAATTTTCCCGTCAGAAAAAAAAATAAAAATTTAGAAATTTAACACCTTTTATATACACCCAAATGCACTAAAGATATGTATATTCAAAGGTAGTTTTTTATGCTCATTTAATATATATTTAAAAAAATTAAAAAATCACATAAACAGAACAGAAACTACCTTTTGGGTGTATTAAATTTTTATAGAGAGATTCTAATAGAAGAAAAGTTTAATAATTTAATATTTTGAATGTACTTCAAAATATATTTTATTAGTATTTTTTAAATCACGTTATAGTAGATTCGTCTTGATATATTTAGTTTTATTTTTAAGTTTATAATTTTTTAAAATTGTTTATAATGCGTAGCTAGAGATAATCTAATTACAATATTTAAAATAGATGGAGTACTTTACAACCCTCTTTTATTATTTCTATGTTTTTGCGGATTCTACAATATATATATATATATATATATATATATATATATATATATATATATATATATATATATATATATATATATATATATATATATATATATATATATATTGTTTAGCACATTATGCGATGTGTGAAACAATGAATATTGCTCAGGTCAGGAAGCTAGCAAGTATATAATGTTTCTTCTAATGAATGTTGTCTTGAAAGATGATGAAGCATGCGTGGTGGGGAAACATGATTTCATGATAAAGGGTTCCTAAGGGAAAGATGATATGGTTGTGTATGTGTGAAAGAAGTGTGTGAAAATGATACTAAGGTGAGGCTGTAAAGGCTATGATGATGGAAAGAGATGTGAGAAAAGTCAAAGTGGTGACTCTTTAGAATAGGTAGGCTAAGTGATGTGGGTTCAAGCCCCCAAGTCTAGCTCTAGATGGGGTCATAGGGATAAGCATTGGATATTTTTCAACTCGATCATGCATATGAATGTGGCCGCATCTCAATGTGAGGTTGTCTACGTATCCATTAGGAATCAGGCTGAACGTAGCTCTAGTCGAATTTTACACAAGTGTGTGTACACCTCAAAGAGGTCTTTCAAGGGTTGTAATGGTTAAGCTGATGGTTTAAGGAAGAAATGGGTAAAAGGCTCAAGACCCGAGAAGCCCCCAAGATATGCAACTATGTATTGGACTTTGCAAGTTTCATTTATCATATATATTTTTTTTTTGAATTTTTTTTTATTCTTTTGAATAAATGTAGGCAATCTCTGATCATGCGGTCCATCACTCACTTAGCATTCATGTTTCTCAGGAATGGTACCAAGCACTCGATGAGAGACACAATTAGAGACATGTTCATATCGAAGACATTGGAACATTTTCCTTGAGACATTTTTTTGTTTACTTATTCTTTTTTTATTATTATTATTTTCTTTTATTTAAACTTGCTTTCTGACTGTTACACAAATTGCACACCTTCCCATCCCAGGGTTAAGTGAATGTGGGTTGAATAAATAAGGTCAATCGTTAGACAAGGCTCAAAGTGGTTGATGAAGAAATGGATATGTGATTGAATGGTTAATAGGGAATGACAGGGTTGCTAAGGTGCCTCAAGTCATTGGTGTACCTTGTGTTTAGCTCGGCAATTGTTTTTTTTTAATGAGTGAATGAAAAATGGTATGATTGAGATGTAAAGGAAATATGCTCATTTTATTAATGGAAAAGGTGAACAAAACACATGAAGCATATTGAAATTCTAAATGGAAAACCTAATGCTAGACATGAATGGGGGAATGGAGATGATAAAATAAAAATCATGGAATCTTGCACGAAAGATTTGTTGTGCGCCTTGTGTTCATTACTTCTCGCCTCCTGGAAGGACAGGAAGTTTGTTTGCATCCACCAAGTCTTGAATGACGTCCTTTAAATTCCAACATTTCTCGGTAGTATGGCCCCTAGCTTCCTTGATGGTACTTGCAATGGGCATTGGGATTCCATTTGACGCTTCTTTCTTCAAGTTTTAGCTCTGTAAATAGCCCAACAGGTGTGATCAAGCCTTGACCGTAGAGGCGATCAAAGGCCGTATCATAAGTCATTCCTAAAGGAGAGTAAGTTCTCCTTTTCTTGGGCATTGGAGCATCAAGAGCTAACACTTCATTGAGATCAACTTGTCTTATATTGTTGGTAGTATTTTCGTGCTTAGAAGATGAAGAAGAAGGAAGGTCGTTTTTCTTGTTTTTTTCCAAGTGTTATTATTGTTACTACCATCAGTCTTTATTAGCTCATCCTCGATATTGTTGCTGATGTTGTATGCAGCTTCGAAAGTGTTCAGTGGAAGAAATTTGAGATGATACATATACTCGTGAGTCATATTTTAGATAAAGAGATGAAAGATCTCTCTTTCTTTAGAAGGATCTACCAAGAGTGAAGTCGTTTCTCTCCACCTGTTCAAATAATTGGTGAATCCTTTATTCTCTTTCTGTTTGAGAATGGAGAAATCACATTCAGAAGTTTTGGTTTGAATGTTACACTTGTAACGATTCATGAAACTGTCGGTGACATCTTGCCAAGTCGCAGTACACTTGGCATCTAGGGAATAAAACCATTGTTGGCAAGCATGCTCTAAGGAGAGAGGGAACACCGTAGGGAAGAGTGTTACGTCCAATCCCTTAAGAGCCATGGTTGCAGAGAACTCTTTCAAATGAAATATTGGATTGTCAGTAGGCTTGAACTTTGGAATATCAGTAGTGGAGAACTTTTCAGGGAGCTTGTCTTTCACATCCAAAGGAGTGGGAGGCTGTTCCATATAAGTGAAATCCTCAGAAACCTTACACATCTATTTCGTTAATTTGTCAAGGGTAGAAACAGTGACCTTATTTTGTTCCATGGTAGTGACCCTAGTGGTAAGGGTTTTCATCATGGAAGAAAATGCCTCGATGGATTTGTTGATGCTCTCAATATTTTCATTATTGGCCATTAGAACAAACTGAAAGTAGTTTGGAGGTGAACGCCTCTTAGATCTAAGAGATTATTGCGGTGATGACTCGAACCGTATTAATCTACCCCTGCTCCTTGACCAAGTACTAAAATAAAATAATTCACTTAATTGTTTGACTCTTTGCTCAAGATAGGAAAGGAAGGGGAAAAAATGGACATTTGAAAACATGTGAGAAATAACTCCACTCGTTTTTTTATTATGAAAAAAGGGGCATGAACCTAGTATACAATCATAAATGACATGGTGCACGACTCGAGTCGGAAAATAAAGAAAGTGTGTGGACTATACTTGAATTGTGAGTAATTTAGTGATGTTATAAGACTCGTGGTATGATCGTATGGCTAGACATGTGAACAATAACCAAAATGACTAGCGCTAGGACCAAATTAGCACGGAAGACTAAAAAAGACTAATTGGACTTATTCCCCGGGCATCGTGACACGGAAAACTATACCGTGTCGAGGTAAACCTGCTGTGACACGACACTGATTGCCGTGACACGACACTAATTTCCGTGACTCGACATTTTTTGTCGTGGCGCGGCGATCAGTTCCTGGTGTTTTTGTTTTTTTTTTCAGTATTTGCGTTAATTACTATGTGAGTTCGGTCCATTGGCATTAGTAAGTCATAAAATAAACCACCATAGACAAAGAAAACTCGTTAAGGTTAAGATAAAAAAAGATCATATATAGGGAACGTAGGCACAATGATGCAAAGAAGAGTTTGCAACCTAAGGTCAAGTTCTATGTTCCACTATGGTCAAGTTTCTTTGGTGTCAAAGGGTACCATGGTTAAGAGTTTGGCCGCATTATATTGGCAAGGCAGCCTCCCTTGAGGGTGTATGCCGACGGGTGGCTCCGCGAGTTTGTGATGAAATCGAACTCGACACCATGGTTTGGGTGGATTTAATAACTCGGATGAACCCTTATTTCCATGAGCGTTTTTAGGTTGATAGAGTTTAAATCCCCCGGGGCTAAGACGTATGTAGAACACACACGTTTTTTTTCAGAAAAATCAAAGGAAGTTGACTGTGAGAAGAGAAATAAAGCTATTGAAAGGATTTCAGGACTGCTGCGACACGACATAATCTACCGTGTCACGATGCTGGACACTGCGTCATGGTGCCCTGCGCTGTGACACGGCAAGCTCTGCTGTAGCACGGCAGTCAAGAATCTGACTGGTGCCCCTATTTTCTTTGTTCACGACTTGGTTATCCAATTTTTCCTACGGGACAGACCTGAAATACGACGTTAAAATGTCTATGCATATGTAAAAATGCCAATTTAATCACAAGATTATTTTCAAGAATCTTTCAAGTCTCATCCAGTCATCTTAATTAAATATCGATCACTCAAATCGATAAATAGCCAAGAATCCTCCCCAGCAAAGTCGCCAAATTGTAGGCGTCGTTTGAAGTGCGCCTACGTTAAAGCATGTGTGAATATGCTCGACACTCATAGGAATTAGGAATTAACATAATACGATTAGGGACAAGGAAAGTAAAGAGCCACCAACAAGTTTTTAAGGAACTTGTAAACCGTTCACAGATCATTTAAGGCAACCACGATTAAGGGACAACGATAGGCAACAACGATTGACCCGTGAAGGTTACACCCCATTCATAATCCATGAGATTACTAACTTCATATGGTTCGGAACCATGAAAGGAGGATCGGGGATGATGGTACAAAGTGAGTTATTGAGTCACGTTCGCCCGTATTGGCCTCTACTCAATTCTTATAGTGAAAAGTTATTCCTGCGATCTCAAAGGCATGCCAACAAAAATTCAAATTGCTCTAAACTATTATTAGGCTAAATTGGTTGAGTATAAATGCAACATATAATTCTAAAATATCGTGATCACTTGATTATACAACAAGATTAAAAAGGAACCTAAACCAGTCATCCAAATTATCTTATTAGTCATGATTTTCAGTTACATATTCCCTTTAAACATGCAATATGGTGATCAATAATTAATATAATAGAATAAACATTAATATTGGAAGCAATTTAACAATAAATTATTAGTCAATTCACTAGTAGAAAACACTAAAAGGGAAGTGGTTCTAACCCCCTAATGAGATGCGGTTTTGAACCGCTCCAGCTTAGGGGGGTTCCCATTGCACATTTAAATGGGAAACGGTTCAAACCGCTTCCCTTTTAGAGGTAATGGGAAGCGGTTTTGGCGCCAAACAACTTCAGACCAAAACCGCTTCCCATTATCCCTAAATTTAATTTTTATTTTTATTTTTTTTTACGAATTTTTTTTCAGTTAAATTAAAATACAAACAATTAAATATGCATAAACATTATTTTTATTAATCAAATGATGTAGTATTACATTTTCATCAAAAAAAAAAGATATTGTAATCTGAAAAAAAAATAATTAAATTAAAATACAATCAATTAACATATGTAATACCCCGTATTTTTATGTATTTTTAGAAAGTATTTAAGTATTAATAAAATGTATTGTTAAGGGCTCACGTATTTTAATAAAATATTTTAAAGGGTTAAAGTATTTTAAATATGAGGTTTTATAAAAGTAAAATATATTTTGAGCCAAACGTTTATTAATTATTGGACAATGTAAATTATTCCTACATACTCTTATTGGAATAACCCATTCCAAAACCCGTAACTTAATCCCTATCCCATAACTTAAGCCCACATTTTTATAAGCCTAAATTTAACCCTACACTCTCTACTCTATAAATACCCCATGAATCCCCCAAAAATTTCCCACAGAAAAAGGTTAGTCTTATTTTCTTTCTCCTTTGTTTTATTAATTTGTGTAATTATAATTATTGATTTATGGGTTTTGATTTTATTATTTGAAATTAATTTAATTAGTATCAAATTGTATTTTGATGATTAAACTTTATAATTTCAGATTTCATAAATGTGATAATTTTTAGATTTTGTAAATTTTATAACCTAGGGGTTTTAATTATTGAAAATCATGATTTTAGGGTTTTTATGAACAATTGATTTAGGGATTTTATAGTAATGATGTTTTGAAATTTTGGTGATTATAATTACTGATTAGTTTAACTTAATTCCAGATTATTTTGAACACGTAAATTCGTGTTTTAATTTTTAGATTTTCGTTCGTTAATATTAATCCCGTCTTAATCCCGATCAGGTTCTAAAGTCATCCGATTTTGATTAAAAAAAATTAGTGTTTTCCATGTGGAAACGTTTTAAGAAAGACTCGCACCAATCTCTCAAGGCCAAATTCAGCCTCTAAATATGATTTTCGGGCAGTTTTTGATTTTTAACGAATTTTTTTTATGCTTTAAATTTTATCCTTGAGTTTAAAGGGTAAGAGATAATTTAATGTTTCTATGGATAATTTAAGTATAAAGATGTATTTTGATGAAGTTTTAAAGGGTTTTTGATTAATTTAAAATTCTGAAATTTTATTTAAAGTAGTATAATTGTGATTTTAATAAAAGGGTGTGATTACCCATTAAAAAGGAGTTTAATTAGGGGTTTTTAAATAATTTTCAGATTTTTTTAAACCACTCTAAAGTAAATTTAAGTTGCTGGAAATTGTGTATACAAGGAGAATTAATATAGTATTATTTTCCCTATATGCAGGAGACCTTATTTGGGAATTGTTGTAGTGTAATCGGCTACTTTAAGGGCTTATTTGAGGTATGTTCGCGTACTTAGCATAATTACGTTAATATAATAGCTTGCTAAATGTGTTTGATTGATTACAATTAGTATCATGCTAGGTTTGGATTGGAAATTTGATTTGGATGTTATTGGTGATTGGATTATGAAGCATGATTTATTTATGATGGATTATTGAATGAAAATTAATAGTTTGGAATATTATTTATGAACCACATATTTATTTATGGCATGTTAGAAAGCATGTTTAATTAAACTAAATGCTTAATTTGGTTTGGAATATTGAAAAGGAACTTTATTATGGTTCATATAATTTTTATTGATGCTATAAGTATGAGGAAGTAGTTATATAAGTGTCTATTTACACGAGGAATAAATTGTATGTTGGTGCCTTAGTGCACTTAAGGTGTTTATAACACCGAGGGATAGGATTTGTGGCGCTTTATGCGTTTAATATGTCATTGGCACCGATGTATAATTAAAAAGGGTTTAACATTAAATATTATGTGGTCACTAATTATTCAAGAACTAAATTGATATATTTGATTGATTGAATAATTATTGTTGATTGAATGTTTATGGTTTGAGAGTCATCACCAAGTCTAATAATATGTAATAACATAAAGTGAAAGAGATTACACACCAAAACTCTTGGAACGTATATACCTTGAGTATGAACATATGGGGGGGGGGAGAGTTATGTCACTTTATTTATATTTGATCATGTAGGGAATAGATTCAAGCGTTAACCCCTAGCTTGAACCCCACTGTGATCATACACTAAAGTACGGTGGCGTGCAAAAGGGAAGAAGATAGAGCAAAAGAGTCGCCAACAAGTTTTTTAGGAACTTGTAAACCGTTCACGAGGTGAAGGTTACACCCCTTAACGATCCAAGAGTTCGTCAACTCCATAAGGTCTAGAACCAAATAAGGGTTCAGGGATGAAGGTACAAATCCAATCTAAAAGAGATTGAATCTTCCCTAATAATAGGCCTCTACTTTATTCTGATCGTATTCATGTGCGCTTTTTAATTAACATGCAATCAATAGGATTAACCCTAAACCTGTTTATCTATGTTGGTTGAATTTAATGCACAAATAAATCTATTATTGGCGATCACTTGAAATCATAATCACATTAACCCTAAACAAGATTATTAATTATCTTATTAAGCGTGATTACAAGTACCAAATTCCCTTTAAACATGCATAAAAAACGTGATCAAACAATAACAATGAATAACAAGCAACATAATAATAAATAAATAATTATAATCATGACAATAAAATTATAACAATAAAATAATAATAATAATAATAATAATAATAATAATAATAATAATATTCGTAATCATAATAAATTATAACAATTATAATCATAATCATGTTCATGTTAATATTAAAGCATAATAATAGCAAGATCCTAGGCATGATACTAACAAGATTAATAACAAATCCTAGCATGTCACTAAGAAATAAAAATCAAATCTTTAACCCTAACATGATACTAACAATCATAAATATTAGGAAGAACATAGAAAGCATGACAACAATCATATTTAATATTAAAATTACCCTAGCCATGGTACTAGGAATATCATAATAACAATATAAACATGATTTCTACATCATAATATCAATTAAAACCAATAAAGCACTTACTTTGATGCCTCGTAGCTCTTTCTAATAACAAAATACACACGTTAGTAACTTCAAGGAAAATATTAAACAAATAATTAAATTAAATAATTGGAATAGAAATTTGGGACCAAACCCTCAGAAATTAAACCTTTCACGTCTAGGGCGAAGGCAACTTCGAATATGGCTAGGTGTTTCTAGATCTTGTGAATGCGGAATTTTGTATATGAAAACAAGTTTGGAAAAGAGAAAGAATTGATGATGAATGAGAGAATTAGAAAACTGATTGTCGGTGAATAATCGTAAGAATTGGTGATAATTGGTTGTTGATGAATTAAAACGGAGTTTTTAATACGTTATTTATAGCAAAACAGAGCTGGCGCCAGCACCAGCTAATTGACGCCAGGCGCCAATGGCTAGCACCAGGCGCCAATGGCTAGCACCAGGCGCCAATGGCTGGCGCCAGGCGCCAGGCCTGGTTCCAGGCGCCAGGCCTGTTTTTGACGCGTTTTCGAAAATCAGATAAGTTTGCCGTACTGGAGGATAAAATCATATAATTTCCTCGAAAATGCTATTTGATTTTAATTAAAACTCTGAAAAGTCAACAAAAGTCAATTTATCAATGCTAATTGAATTAGGAATGAAAAGAACCT
This sequence comes from Chenopodium quinoa, assembly GCF_001683475.1. Classification (NCBI taxonomy): domain Eukaryota; kingdom Viridiplantae; phylum Streptophyta; class Magnoliopsida; order Caryophyllales; family Amaranthaceae; genus Chenopodium; species Chenopodium quinoa. Next base: position 595,183 of record NW_018742275.1, on the reverse strand, counting down.
TCTAGAAGAATCTAGAAGACTAAAACCATTCCTAATTGCATTAGGAATGATAAATCATATTAGACCCTCCCCTAGATCATTAGGCCGCATATAAGGCTCAAACCAGACCTAGTTTGGTAAATTGGCCATAACTTCGTCCATATTCATCGAAATTGGGCTTATAATATATCGTTGGAAAGCTCTTGTCAAGACCCATCCAACTAAACTACTATTGGACCCATATCATGGACCAACCAAACTGGATTGACTGTTTTCTTAAAATAAATTTTCAAAAACAGAGAGAAGAGAAAAGAAATTAAAACTATCCACAACACTAAACTTTCCACACTTTCGCTTCCTTCGATTTTGATTCGACGTGAAAGGTACTCATCACTGGGTTCGGTTTTGGGGAGACACAAATGGGTGTCTACAGAAGCCCCCACTTTGACTGAGTTTGGAGAAACGCAAGTTTCGAAAACAAAAGTCAAAGTAGCGATAGGGACGGAGAATGATTCAGAACGTTCTGCGATCCTAAACCACTCTTGTAACGCCGATATCTGCAAACTAGCGTCATTTAAACAGATAAAAGAGTTAAGAAATGCGTATCTTGCACAGTCGAGCACACGTCTCTGAAAGTAACCGATTTGCTGTATCCTTGTTGTTTTGATGACCTTCTGCAAGCTAGAGAATGCCATCCCGCTTGAGAACCGCTACGCCCGTAACTGCTTCCAAATTAGAAGATTGCTTCGCCTGAAACGATCCTCTTCCGCATTGATAATATTCCACATCCAAGGGAATACTATCAAAGATTGCTTCTCTTGAAGCAATCCTCAATTGTTTGTGACAACTCTCCACAATCTAGGGAACGCCACCTTGCTGTTTCGATGTTCACTCGTCTCTGAACAAAGAGCTTCTTTTTGATATGTTCACGCGCCTCTGAACAAAGAGCTTCTTTTTTATATGACTCCAATTTCCGCTGTGATAGTCTTCGAAAAGATCACCGCTTTTTAATCCTTAATGCTGCTATGCCAGTACGTCGACGCTTTGCTGCTTGTGAACCAGTATGTCGGTAATCCTCTTTTATTTGGGAATAGTTTCCAACACAACCCTTGTATGATGTATGACAATCCGATTTAGGGAAAGTTTTCAATGCTTCGTAACAATATTTCATAAGAACTTTGCTACGATCGACAATCCACATTTTGAAATATAACTCTTGAAAGCAATCCACCTTGGAAATTTACCAACGCTATGCGACAATCCTTTTGGGAAAATATTGCCACTATTGACAATCCGCGTCTTGGAACATTTGCAAGAAAGAGTCGACCGACAATCCACTTCGGGAAAATTTGCCACTTGCTGAAATGAATGACAATCTATGTTGAGGAACTTTTGCCGATATTTATGATGAATAGAAACCTACAACAATTCTTTGGGAAATTTTTCCATAGGGAACTGGGTGTATGACAATCCAATCTCGGAAAAACTTTCCAGCGATCTATGAATGTATGAAAATCCGAACTTGGAAAAACTTGCCAGACAAAGAAGGAGCACGACAATCCACGCTTGGAAACTTTGCCAGAGATGACAATCCAATCTTGGAAAAATTGTCGTTGAAGAAGATGCACGACAATCCATTTTTGGAAATATTGTCAAATGGGGATGGCAATCCAATTTTTGGAAAACTTTGTCGTTTAATAAGAATGCGCGACAATCCATACTTGGAAATATTGTCGTTTATGTGCTTTCTTTTGAACCGATTGTAATGAGCCAGTGTTTTAGGCGCTTAAGCTAAGTGAGACGATTTTTTGTCAGGTCAATCACTTACTACGATTGTAATCGAGCCGACTACTAATCATGTCAAATTGCTTATAGGGGCTAACTGACGTACCAAGGAACCCAAAATTGCTGCATGAGGTCGAAATCACCTTTCTGAGAGGCTTTGAGCTCTGTCGTTGCTGAGATATTTCTGGCACCAGGAATTGGAGTAGGGTCCTCCCTATTCTGCTGCACCTGTATTTATTTTGACTATAGAACTTTGCCAATATTTTTAATTATCTTAGGGTTGACCTAAGGTCTAGCATGTTTGACACATTGACTCAAGGCATAAACTTGACTCGATGTGATTGACTGACTCGAGGTTGACTCGACTGAAATGACACGTGTGACTCATGACCCGTGTGTGCATAGTGTTGACTCAATGTGATAACGCGACATGACTCGTGTGTGCATTGTATTGTGATTGTGCGACTCAAAAATTCAAAAAAGCAAAAATTTTCCGTCATTTTTGTGGAGGGTACCGACTTTCTCCCAAAAAAGAAAGACGCAAAAAAAAGAATCGAAGTGAATTTTTTTGTAGATGCATGTCGAATGAGGTTAATCAAATGTCATTTGATACTATCTCTCAAGGTGAAAGGATTAATCCATCCTAGGCTATTTCAATGGTTGACTCAATGATGAAAGTATTTGGGTAACTTAGGCACGGAGGCTAAGCACTTCATACTTCATGATGCAATGACAATTATGATCGATGAGTGATGTTGATATGACAAGGCATACTTCAGCGTTGTGTTAAGATTTCATGACAAAGGGTTCCTAAGGGAAATATATTTGGTCATGTATTCGTGATGTGTGTGAAAGTGACACTAAAGTTAGGCCACAAGAGCTAAGTGTGTGGAAAAATATATTGAAAAGAGTCAAATGGTGACTCTTAGGCTAGGTAAGCTAATAATGTAGGGATCAAGCCCCCAAGTCTAGCTCTAAATGAAAAGGGATGAGCATAGGAAATCCCTTGATATGATCATGGTGCAAGTGTGTGAATGTGAATATGAATGTATGTTTATTACGGCCGCACCTCGATGTGAGGTTGCCTACGTATCCGTTAGAAATCAGGCCGAACGTATCTCTAGCCGAACCTCGCACAAGTGTGTATACCTCAAAAAGGTCTTTTAAAGGTTGTAACGTGGTTAGGCTAAAGGTTTGAAGAAGAAGGGGATAAAGGCTCAAGACCCTAGATAAGCCCCCAAGGTTTGCAACCTTGCTTTTGATTCTTTATATTTTTATGCTTGAGTTTCTACTCTTTTTTAGCTCTTTATTTTGTTTTAGCCTTTATTTTATTTTTATAAGTGAGGGCAATCCCGATCATGCGGTCTATCACTCACTTGGCATTCATGTTTCTCAGGCACGGTACCGAGCACTCGATAAGAGACGCAATCTGAGACGTGTTCATATCAAAGATATTTTCATATCATAAACATTGGAACACTTGCCCTTTTGTACACTTTTATTTATTTTTTTGCTTTTATTTATTTTTTTGCTATTTTAATCTTTTTGAAGTCACTCAAGCCTTTTTGAAATTTCATAAGTTACACACCATCCCACGAACTCCACCCAAACCAGATCTGCGGCCACCTGAAACAAACAAAAACAACCACACATCACCGTAAAATAAAATAAAAAACCTAAAAAAAAAGAACATACCTTAAAATCCACCAAAACCTCGATTTTGGCTTGAAATTATGGTTTTAAAGGTCAAATTTGATCATGAAAAACTTTAGTTATAGGGTTTTCATGGTCGAATTTGACCTAAAAACCTAGAAATACATGGTGGTGCTTGCTAGATGAGTTGATGGTGCTTGCTCGTTCGGCGTTTGTGGTGGTGGTCGGCGTTTGTTGTGGTTCGAAGAGAGAAGGAGATGGAAGAAAAGGAAAAAGAAGAGGGAAGAAGATCGAAGAAAGGAAAAGGAGAACGAGATGAAGCAGGAGATCGACATTTGTGGAGATGAAGCAGATCGAAGAAGATCAGAGGAAACCAGGAGAACGAGAGAGATGAAGAGGAGAGAGAAAGTGACGAGAGAAGAGGGAAGAGAGGAGAGAGAAAGAGAATAAGAAAAATGAAGGGAGAGAGAATATAAGGGGCGGCTATACTAAGTTTTAGGGGTTTTTTTTTAAAAAGGGAGGCAGTTCAGTATTTAAACCGCTTCCAATTAGAATATTTGGAAGCGGTTCACTCTTAAACCGCTTCCCATTTATTGTATGTATCTCTTTTTTTGGAGGGTTTTTGGAAGCAGAATTCAAGAACCGCTTCCAATTTGGGGCTTCCCAATTGATTTTTTTCTACTAGTGAATCAAATATAAATTAACCTAATCATGATACTAGCAATATAAAATAAAATAAGTAATTAAATTAATTAAATTCTCATATTTCGCGTGCTCATTTAAACTGCTACATAATAAATTGTTAGTGATTTCAATAAAAATATAAATCAAAATAAAATAATTAAATTAAACAAAAAGAGTTGATTTGGTCCAAACCTTTAATCAATTATACCTTTCACGCCTTGGTTTAAGGACAGAACATCGGGTTAAGTATGGACTCCTTGGAGTGCTTAGGGGAGAAATAATGTAATTAGGAATACAGGTTTAAGGTTTAGAATATGAGAAAGAGAGAGAATGATTTTTGGTGTAGAAGAGGGGAAGAGAAATGAATTGATTCCCCAAATTGTAGAAAGGATGGGGTATTTATAGGGAAAATGAGTAGAGGGAACACACGGAACACTAAAAATATAAAACCCTAGTTTTGGGGCGCCGTGACATGGCAAATGTTGCTGCAACACGGCAAAGTCTGTCGTGACACGGCAAAATATGTTGCGACGCGGCAAAATAACTGCCCTAAAAGATAAAACGCGTGTAGGTTTTATGCTGAGAATACACGGGAAAATTCCGTGACACGGCACATGTAGCGTTACACGCCAAAGTCCATCGTGGCGCAGCACGTGGTGCCGTGTCACGGTGTACTTTTTTATTCGAATTGCGTGAGGAAATGCGGAAAATACCAGAAAAAAGGCACCGTGACACGGCAATATGCACCGTGCCACATTAGCCTTTTGATATGTCCATTTTATATAGTATTTTACCCCCGTCCCTTGGTCATAATTAGTAGTGTTTTTGGCTCTTTAGAGCCACTTTTATTACTAATTGGTGTTTTCTAGTGTTTTCGTAGATTTGGTTAACTTTTGTAGGGATTTGCTTTTTTCGAGCATTTTCCCGAGATATTATGGAGTATCTACGAGCATTGGAGATGCACGACCATCCTTCATAGCCCAGGGCCAGTTAGAGCGATCGAACCGGTGATTAAGGGCTCGGTATATGTGATACCGGGGCATTTGGACCAAGTATTCAAGACCTGAAGAGGAAATCCGGATTGGCCCGAAGAATTGGAGCCCAATCGAAGACCAAGGAGTAGCCCAAGAGTGCCGCCTGGCCAAGAGAGCTCCCGCCCAAAGGCGCGCCCGGCCGGGCGGGGAAGAGAAGCTGGCGCCCGAACTCACACCCGGCCGGGCGCGAGAGATGCACCTGATAGTAAAAAGGCGAGCCCGATCGGGCGGTGCCTCGACCGATATGGTGCGTTTCAGTATTAGGAGGTTTTAATCGTCGTTTAAGTTTGCTTTAGTTTAGGATTACTTGCTTAGTATAAATACGATTCCGTTAAGCAAGTTTAGTATCCTTTTTTTACTCTTTCTTACTTCTTCTCTTAGACTTTCTCTCTCTACTTAGCATTTAGATTAGTTTCTCTCTCTAATACTTTGTTCTTTACTCAACTCTTAATTCCTGATTACTTTGGTAACGATTTCTTTTCTCTTAATCTCAGTTATTTATTTTATTCCTTCGATCATGTCTTATTTATTGCTTTAATTAGTTTATATTTAATTATGTGTGAGTAGTTTCCTTTCTAGGGTTTGTGGGGATCCATAAATAATATGAAGGGGTAATTTATTGTTGTTGATTATCAATGCTAGATTAATTTCCTATTGATTGATTTAATGCTCTGTGACTAGATTAGGCCTGATCTTTTTTGCATGAGTTTGACAATATTGATTCGAGATTCGAAAGATGAGAATCGATGTTTAGGTCTAGTTTTAATAGGCAGATTCATTTATAAATGGTTAAGTCGAGATTCGAGAGACGAGATTTAATACCGGTAGATTAATTCTGTGATTGTAATACGTAGCGAAAGCCCTTTATGATCTGATTAATTGATGCATTGATGATTGATTATTATGTTTTACCCTGGAATGTTATTTATTGGTGAACCTATGCCCTAAGCCTTTATTCATTGTTTTCTCTTTAGTCTTAATCTCCGTAGTTTAGTTTCCTATCCATATTATTAATTTGTTACTTAATAATTTAGATTGCTTTAATTAATTAGGAATAGAAAGACCAGTTTCCCTGTGGATTCGACCCTACTTCCCTATCTGCATTAGTTAGAGGATTTAGGAATTATTTTTGATTGGGTGATATGACTTTAGCCTGCCAAAATTTGGCGCCGTTGCCGAGGAAACGGTTTTATTTTAATTTCTGATTGTTTTCGGTAGTCTAGGTTATTTCTTTTTGTCTCAGAGAACGTTAGTTCTTTGAGGCAAGTCTCATATTTGCTTTTAGTTCTTTTTTTATGCCCAGGTGTTCCAGATCAGGTAATATCTCATTCGATCCTGAGATCGAACGATCCTTCCATAGACAAAAGAATTTTTACAGGGAAATCCTGGCGGGTTCTGGTGATAATAATAATCGTCGTGACCCTCCAACTGATACTAGTGACTCAGAGGTATCTTCAGATCCAGAATCAGAGATGGCAGTACCTAAGATGCTCAGTGATTATTCACAGCCAAAGCTTATAGATTTTCCACACCTTACTCCCACTCTAGCTCTTGATGGGGTACAATTCGAGATGAAACTCCAATTTATCACGATGATAGAAAGGAAGCAATTTAGTGGAGCTAAGGGTGAAGACCCAAATCTTCATATTGCAAACTACTGCCAGTACTGTAATACCATCAGATAAGCTGGGGTCACACAAGACCAAATCAGGGAGATTCTCTTTCCTTTCTCTCTATGTGGAAAATCCAAATTATGGTTTAATGGATTAAATAGAACTGCACTTGGTATAACTAACTGGGAGACTCTTGTTTTAAATTTTTATTATAAATATTATCCTGCAGAGAGAACAGCTGTACTAAGGAGTGCAATTCAGAACTTTGCCCAAGAGGCCGATGAAACTCTATATGAGGCTTGGGAAAGGTTCAAGGATCTTCAGAGAGAATGCCCCCACCATAATCTGGCACAATGGCAGTTGATCCAAGCCTTTTACAATGGGATTGGAGATTCATCTAGAATAATATTGGATTCTGCAGCTAGTGGGAGGTTTATGAACCTTAATGTTGATGATGAAGGTCAAGTTATTGAAGATATGGCAATACATAATTCCCAATATGGGAATCCCAAAGGCTTTTCTAACAAAGGGAAACATAGTGTCGACTCTGTATCCTTTTTACAAGCTCAATTAACCTCTATTTGCCAGAAATTAGATAATCTTAGTACTACAAATGTAGCTAATGTTTTTGCATTTAATAATAATGCTAATGAGGCTTTTTGTGAAAATTGTGGAATTGTAGGTCATTGGGAGCAAGATTGCAAAAGTTTCGTGCAGCAAGTCAATGCCTTTCAAGCTTATAGGCAGAATAACCCATACTCCAACACCTACAATCCTAGGTACCGGAATCACCCATATCTTTCCTACCGGAGCACCAATGTTCAAAATTCGCCACCTCCACAAGAATCACAGGCGCCACAACAACAACAACAGAAATATTACCACCCCAATGCTGTCTAGTATGCAGAAGCACATGGAGAGTAGAGATGCCCAAATTGATTCGAGCATAGCACATAATAAAATTGTAGATCAAATTGCGCAAATTTCTGCTACTCTGCAAGCTCGTCAACAGGGAGCCCCACCGGCACAACCAACCAGGCCTACGGATCAAGATTTTGCAATTACTCTAAGGAGTGGTTCACACTATGAAGGGCCCCCTATGCCCAGAGATGATGAACTTGTTTTTAATAAATAATGCTAATCTTGATTCCATTAAACCTAATAATGTAGTTAATAACCCTGTAGGGCTAAAGAGTAGTACAAATATTCGTGATAATACATTGCAGGGTACGACTCCAGGGAAGGTAGCAGCTCCAGATAAGAGCAGTAATTCTCCAAAGCCAGTTATCAAACTTCCATTCCGAAATCTTCACTTGAAAACAAATTTGGATAAGCAGTTTGGTAAGTTTCTAAAGATGGTTAAAGATTTGCAGGTAACAGTTCCCTTCACTGAATTAATTACACAAATTCCTGCGTATGCAAAATTCATGAAGGAAATATTCACTAGAAAAAGGTCTATTAGTGAGGTAGAGACAATAGCTTTCACTACAGAATGTAGTGTCGTACTTCAAAATAAATCTCCACCTAAACTGAAAGATCCGGGTAGTTTTTATATCCCTTGTCATATTGTCAATCTAATGATTGATAATGCATTATGTGATTTGGGTGCTAGCGTTAGTTTTATGCCATTATCTGTGTGTTCCAAGCTAAATATGTGTAAATTAAAAGCTACTAATATTACTCTACAAATGGATGACCGTTCCTTTAAATACCCCTTAGGTGTTTAAGAGGATGTTCCTGTTAGATTAGATAAATTTTATATACCTGTTGATTTTGTTGTTCTTGATATGGCTAAGGATATGCAAACCCCAATTATTTTGGGTAGACCATTCCTTAACACTGCAGGAGAATTATAGATGTGAGATATGGAAAATTGGCACTATCAGTAGGGGACGATAAAATTACTTTTAATCTGAATAATACCCCTAAAAGCCCCATGACAGAGGAGAAGTGTTTTAGTGTTAATGTGGTTCATAATTATTCTAACAAGCCCCAAGCTCTTGTAAAAGATCGCTTGGAGGCGGTATCTTGTGTTGCATCCTTTACAGTTGAGATGGAAAAATGGAAAAAGGAAGTTGATGCAATAGAAAGAGCCCTTTACACTGTCGGTCTTGGCTTTGAAGATGAGAAGGTGGAATTAAACAAGCAAGCTATGGAAATTGAACCTACAGTAAGTGTTCCGCTAGATCGAGTTGCAATTGCTAAATCTAGTGTCAATTTGAAGCAACCATCGATCGAAGAGGGGTCTCTAGTGTGTAGTATTAAAGAGCCCCCAGTCCAAGTCAAGGAGGATCCACCATATAAGGTGAATTGGCGTCCCACAGGGTATGTCAAGAAGTCGCGTCGTGGCCTAAACATCGCTCGACCGGGTGAGAAACCACCCGACCAAGCGTTAGGCCAAGGATCCTAGTTCTTATACCTAGTAAGAACGTCGTGCGGGACCTAGACAAACCAGCGCTTTGCGGGAGGCAACCCGTATTTTCTTATTTTTTAGTCTTTTTCTTTCTTTCTTTTTCTTATGAGAGGAGAGAAGAGGGAAGTTAATGAGTTTATTGATTTGTACAGGTTTGGAAAGAGTTAGTCAAATTTGGAGAAAAGAAAGAAAATCAATCGTCAAAAGTTGCCTCGGGCCCGACCAGGCAAAGCTCGCCCGATCGGGCGCGAGAGTAAAGCAAGAAAAATCGGCAATTTTCGCCCGATCAGGCGCGAAGCTCGCCCGACCGGCCGCAAGAGTAGAAGAATTTCTGGGCAACAGATCGCCCGATCAGGCGAAGCTCGCCCGACCGGGCGCAAGAGCAACAAACAAATAAAGAACCAGATCGCCCGACCAGGCGACAACCAGCCCGACCGAGCGCGACACTAGCCCCGTCTTTTTTCTTCTTCTTCCTTCTTTCTTTTCTCATTTCTTTCTCTTTCCTTCATACTTTCTCTCACTAAACCTCCATTTTTCTCTAACTTCTATCTAAGTTTCCCTCTCCATCTCTTACCTAAATCCAATCATTTTTACATATTCTTAATCCTCTTTTCACCCTCTACACTTCTATACCAAATTTGCCCAAATTCAATCAAATATTTTCTTACCCATTTTTCTATTATGGTTACAAAGAGGTCCCAATCGATTTTTGAGAGGAGTTCTAGTTCAAGGGAGGAGTACGATCTGGATTTGCAGCTTCCTTATTGGCCAACAATCCGAATTGCTACCCAAGAGCAAAAAGAACGGCTAGAACACCTCGCCGGGCGGGAGGTAATTCCTTCACGGTGGTTACACCGCTCTACCCTTGAATCTTAAGGCTTTATGATTTTGTTAAACGTTTTTTGAACTGTATAGGAATGAGAAAATTTGTTGACATGCATTATCCTACATATCGTGAATTAACGTGCGAATTTTTATCCCCTTTGAAAGTTGTTGTAGACACCCATTTGTGTCTCCCAAAACCAAACCAAGTGATGAGTACCTTTCGCGTCGAATCATAATCGAATGAGGTGAAAGCGTGGAAAGTCTAGTGTTGCAGCTAGTTTTTATTTCTTTTCTTTCTCTCTGTTTTTGAAAACCTATTTTTAAGAAAACATCCAATCCATTTTGGTTTGGTTCATCGCAAGGGTCCAATAATAGTGTAGTTGGGTCGGGTTCGAAAAGAGCTTTCCAACGATATATTATAAGCCCAATTCCGATGAATAATGAGGAAGGTATGGCCAAATTGCTAAACTGGATCCAGTTTGATCCTTATATGCGGCCCAATGATCTAGAGGAGGGCCTAATATTGATTTATCATTCCTAATGCAATTAAAATTGATTTTAGTTTTCTAGATTCTCCTAGAAGGTTCTTTTCACTCCTAATTTAATTAGCATTGATAAATTGACTTTGGTTGACTTTTTAGAGTTTTAATCAGAATAAAATAAGTGTTTTAATGAAAAATACAATTTTGCCTTTCTGTAAGGCTAAATTTTATCAAAATTAAGAAAACACGTGAAATTATTTTTTAGTGCCTCGCGCTAAGGCTTGGCGTCTGGCGCTAGCCTTAGCATCTAGTGTTAATGTCCAGCGTCTGGCGCTAATCTGTTTTATTCTCGTTGAAACTATGATTTGTTTTTCTATCCGTCCGGCTGATTTTCTCTATAAATAGCCTCCTAAAACCTCCGTTTTCAATCATCAATTCTCTAGTTTTCTTATTCTCCTTAATTCTCTTCTCCCTGTCAAGCTTTCTATACAAAATTCCACATTCACAAGATCTAGAAACACCTAGCCAAATTCGAAGTTGCCTTCGCCCTAGACGTGAAAGGTTTTAATTTCTGAGGGTTTGGTCCCAAATCCCTCTTTCAATTATTTAATTTAATTGTTTGATTTTATTTTTTTCCTTGAAGTTACTAACGCGTGTATTTTGTTATTAGAAAGAGATATGAGGCATCCAAGTAAGTTCTTTAATTGGTTTATTGATATTATGATATAAAAAATATCATGTCTAGGTTATTATTATGATTCCTAGCATCATTTTAGGGTATTTTGATCTTCCTAGTATCATGTTTAGGGAAAAGGCTATAATTTCAAATATCAAATATGACAATTGTGATGCTTCCTATTTTCTTCCTAATGTTCATGTTAGTATCATGTTAGGGTTATAGCTTTGATTTTTATTGTTTAGTGACATCAATGACATGCTAGGGTTTGTTATTAATCTTGTTAGTATCATGCCTAGGATCTTGCTATTATTATGATTTAACATGATTATGATTGTGATTATTATTATCATGATTATAATTGTTGTAATTATTTAATATGATTATTATGTTGCTTGATGTTTATCATTGTTATTGCTTGATCACACCTTTTATGCATGTTTAAAGGGAATTGGTACTTGTAATCACTCTTAATAAGATAATTAATAATCTTATTTAGGGTTAATATGATTATAATTCAAGTGATCGCCAGTAATAGTTTTGTTTGTGCATTTAATATTCAACCAACATAGATTAAACAGGTTTAGGGTTAATCCTATTGATTGCATGTTAGTCAGAAAGCGCACATGAATACGATCAGAATAAAGTAGAGGCCTATTATTAGGGCAAGTTCAATCTCTTTTAGGTTGGATTTGTACCTTCATCCCAGAACAACCAGTCATGATTCCAGAACTATTGGAGTTGACGATCTCCTGGATCGTTAAGGGGTGTAACCTTCATCTCGTGAACGGTTTACAAGTTCCTAAAACTTGTTGGCGACTCTTTTGCTCTATCTTCTTTTCCTTTGGACGCCACCGTACTTTAGTGTATGATCACAATGGGGTTCAAGCTAGGGATAATGCTTGAAATATTCCTTATAGTTTTTGGCGACTCCGCTGGGGAGGATTTCTATTTTAATTCCTGAAATTTATTTCGGCAATGATTTAGAATGAGTGGATGAGACTCGAAAAGTTCTAAGTATTTCATGTGCATAATTTTGATTAACATTATTGTCATATGCATAAAAAAAGATCTCATTGGAAAGACCATCCGCAATGATTTAAAAATATAGGATTTTTACACGTAGGAAATTTGAGGAATGTCTTTCACAACTAGGATCAAAATAATGCTGCGCAAAACTGGAAAATTTTATCGAGCACAAAAAGTTGCTGAGGCATGTAGGAACTAACGTCAGAAAATAGAGTCTATCGCCGATGATTTGACACTGGCGCCAGGTGACAGCTTCTATCACCAGGCGCCAAAGTTAAATTGCGGCGCCGACCTCTATTCTCTGGCGCCAAGTTCTTCCAATACCGAGCCAGAAATATGCATTTTAATTTTGACCAGTTTTTAGCACTGTTTGCTCGATCCTACTTCCTGATTGAGTTTTTCTCACTTTTCTGAAACCCATATGTGTTCTACATATGGACATAACCCCTTGGGAATTCATGCTCCATCTACCTGATTGAACGCTCTGTGCAACAAAGGGTACATCCGAGAATGTTGAATTCACTACACCATGGAAGCGAGTTTTTTAACTCGCGATGTCCCATCCACTCACGCCAACCCTTCACGGTTAGGCTTCTGCGTGGTGCATCCGGACAATTAACCATGGACCCTTTTTTACTAACCCATATCCCGAAATTTAGAGAACTAGAGCCATGGTTAGGTTGCAAACTCATTGCGTCATATTGTGCCTACTTGACTAATTCTGCATTATGTGTTGTGCATACTCTATATGTTTTTCCTAACCGTTTGTTTGACTTGTGTTAATAAACTGATTAATGACTAAAAGAAATTTCCCTAATTATTTAATTTGAGTAAAAAAAAGTCTAATAAATTAATCAGAGTTGACTTAGTACGACTTTAGGCATACCCTATAGAGTAATGATACCGAAAGCAGTCCCAGATCAACGTTCCAGCAATGGCACCAAGATTTGGACTGGCGACAATTATGTCGTTTGGCGCTACACTACACAGTGCGGCGTCAGTCCTGTCGTTTTGACGACAGTTTGGTATATTGCTCAAGTCATCACTTTGTGTCTAATTTAACAGTTTGCTAATCAATTCGATTATTTTTTATTAATAATAATACCTTGTTAAGTCATTAATTAAGTCTAGGCACTAAGTCCCATGGTCTTACACAAGAGTCAAAGCATGTCACTTGCACTCACCATATAAAGCACACACTAGTATGTATGCACACTTTGACCATGTCTAAGAAAGTCTTGTATGAGCGCGTTTTCTGTCATATTTTTTAGGGGGGTAAGTCGGATATTAATCCTCCAGTTAAATCACTTGTTTGAAACCTATACTTGATTCCCCAAAAATATACACCCTATTTTTGCCTTTTTCTTTTTTTAAAACCCGTAAAGTCAAAGTCAAATTGAGTCAAGTCATTAAAACAAAAATGGTTTAATTTACAGCGCGTGGTCAAGAAAGGAAGGGCGTTTGATCAAAGACAACCTTTTCATTCAAGTTCAACTTTTCGACAAGCCAATCGCTCGAAAAAAGAAAGCTAAGAAGATAATGGCAACTCAAGAGGAAGTTAATGAGCTCAGGAACCAATTGACTAATGTGACTTAGGCGTTGAAGGTTTTAACTCTCAAAATCGATGACCCTGTGAAGCAAAAATAGATAGACCTCATACAAGAAAGCTTGAGCAAGTTGTCTACTGACTACAAATTTCAAGGCATTAGTTCAAAAGGGGTCTCGGTGGACAAGGAGCTTCTTCCGCAGAATTTCAATGCCAACGACATCTTGAAATTCAAAGCAACTGATAACCCTTACTTTCATCTAAGAGCTTTTGAAACAATAATGAGTATTAAGGGTATCGATAAGAAAGTGTTCCCCTCTTTATTTTCTCTATCTCTTGAAACCGTTTGCCAGCAATGGTTCTTCTCCCTTGACAAAGAGGGAACCTCTACTTCGGAGTCAATAGTGAACGATTTCATTAATAGGTACAAGTGCAACATTCAAGTTGAAACTGATTATAGGGAACTTGAAATACTCAAGCAGAAGGAGAATAAAGGTTTCACCTCTTTATTCAACAAATGGAGAGAAACCTCTGCTAAGATGATTGAAGTACCAAGCAAAAAAGAATCTGTAAGGTTATTCATCAAGAACCTTCCAGAGAAGTACTCCAAGCATCTCAAATACCAAAATAATCTCCATACCTTCAAGGTCGTCTATGACATTGGAATTAATATTGAAGACGACCTGGCTAAGCTAAAAGCTGCTAATAGTAACTCCAACAGTGGCTGGAAAGGCAAGAAGAACGACAATCCTTCTTCTTCCAAAACCACCCACTCAAACAATGTTAGCACCTTTAATTTGAGTGAAGTCCTTGCTATGAACAACCAAGCAAAAAAGAAACCATTTAGGAGGAACTTTACTCCTATAGGTATGAACAACCAAGGACAAAAGAAACCAAGGATCTCTTCCGACAGAAGAAGAATTCCGTCGCAATTTTCGAAATTTCCGACGGAATTTTTTTCATCGCAATATTTCGACAGAATTTACGTGGTACGATGAATTTTCCGTCGGAACGTTTACGACGGAAAATTAATCCGTCGGAAAATATTTTTTCCGATAGAATTTTCAGTCTATTCCGAAGGAAAATTTCGTCGGAAAAAATAAATGCCGACGGATTAATTTTCCGTCGGAAAATTAATCATTTGAAAAATAAGGGCATTGAAGCATTTGAAACCGTTTGACCTAAAAAAAAGAGTGGGAAGCCGACAATAAGAGAGAGAAAGAGAAGGAGAGAGAAAGAGAAGGAGATCGTCGGCGGTGCCGGCGTTCCCCAACGTTGCTGGAGTCGGCGGCTTTCCCCAAGGGCGAAGGAAAAAGTTCCGGTTGAAAGTGAAAGAGAGATAAAGAGAAGGATAGAGAGAGATAAAGAAGGAGAGAGAGAGAGGAGAAGTCCAAACGCGCGCACGCCGGAGGTTCCACGGAGCCGGAATCGCCGGCGATCCCCTAGGGGAACAGAAAGGGAGAGGCTGAAGGAGAAAGAGAAGGAAAAAGAGAAAATCCGCCGTCCTCCAGCCTTCCCTGCCAAGCCTCCACGCGCCGTCCAGCCTCCACGCCGCGGTGGTAGTTGCCGGCAACGCCCCTCACATAAGGTTAGTGTTTGGTTTTTTTTTTGTTTTTCTAATTTTATTTAATTATATCCGTCGCAAAAAGCATTAATTAACAACGGAATTTTTCGTTGTAAAAAAAATTTCCGATTGAATTTTTCGTCGCAAATATAATTTTCCGACGGAATTTTTCGTCGCAAATATAATTTCCCGACGGATTTTTCCATCACAAATTTATTTTTCGACAGAAAATTCTGTCGGAAATTATATTTTGCGACTGAAAATTCCGTCGGAAAATTATATTTGCGACGAACTTTTTTCTGGTCGGAATATTGCGACGGATCTTCACTTAAAGTCAAATTAAATTTGGACATAGTAATTTATGTCGTAATTTCCGTCGGAAATGAAGTTTACGACGGATATTCCGTCGAAATATGGCCAATTTCCTAAAAGGTTTTCCGGTGGATGTTTCCGACGGAATTCCGTCGTAACCTTCATTTCCTACGGATTTTTAATATGTTATGATGAACAGTTTCCGTCGCAATTTTACTGTTTTCTTGTAGTGACCACCCCAGCCTGAGCTCGAGGTAGTGCTTTCACCACCTCGCATGTCTCACTCCGTTCCCCATGGTGACTCTGACCCAGTTTGGGACCTTCAGAATATAGGTCAGGCTTTAGGCCGTATTAAGCATTCCCACATTGACCTTAGGAGGATGGTAGGCTCCATAGACCATAGATTAGGGTACCTTGAGAGGAACCAGGGTAGAGCCCTCTACCCTATGTATGATGATTATGCTCGTCGGGGAAACATTCCCGACGATGCCATCTACCCTGACTGGTTTCAGCCTCCACCCCAGGGATACGATAGGGATCCCACTGCCCATGGTATTTATACTGACTATTCTTCCTTCCATGGGTACGGCCAGGACATTTCTTTCGGGGGACCGTCGGGGGGGAGTTTTCACGCTGACTATTTTGGTGGTAGCTCTTCTGGTGCAGGTGGCAGCGGAGGAGGAGGGTTTGCCTTGATGGATGAGGATGATGAGGATTAGCCATACTGGGCTAGTTCCCGAGCCAATGAGGACATTGTCTGATTCTTGCTTGGGGGAGATTTTGGATTTGGTATATTTCCTATTTTCTTTTCTTTTGTTTTTGGTGTGTTTTCTTAGATCAGATTTATTGCTTTTTAGGTTAGTTTTATTGCTTACTTATATGAAAAATACAAAAAAATTGAAAAATAAAAAAAAAATCCAAAAATACATTCAAATGAATTGTAAATCATGTTTCCCTGTGCCCCATACTTGGAAAATATTGTTTTGATTCTTGGTATATGATGATAAGCATTGTGAATTTGTTGATCATGATTTGAAGTTTGATTGCTTAGATGTCCTAACATGCGTCAATTTAGTCCAACTGCTTGTGAATATAGTGCTTGACTAGTTGATTTGGTTAGGAATTGTGTGATAGTTCCTGGTATGTCAATGAATTTGAGTATTGGTTTGAAACTATAAGTAATGTTTATATGACTCATTATTATGCACATTGTGGAGGACGAAGGCATTTGTTCTTTTAGGTAGCCTTCAGATGATTTAGATACATTTGTTCCCTTCTTGCTGCTCATGTTGTTGCCTTGACTTTTTGTTGTTTATTAGCCACATTACAAGCCTATTTTTCCCCATTGGTTACTAGTCCCAAGCTTGGCTTGGGGGAGCTATTAGTGAGTGAGGTGAGGGAGTTTGTAGTGTGCTTATTATTTGCACAATTTGGGTGATTTTTGAAACGTTATTTTGTTCTTGATCATAGTTATTTTTGATGAGTTTGAAAGTTGTAATTTCTTGAAAAAATAAAGTATGATGATATGAAAAAAAGAGAAGTTCAAAAAGAAAAAAAAAAGTGAGTGAACTTCAATAGAAAAAAAGGGCAAAAGAAAAAAATTATTTCAATGTTCAAATGTTCTAAGTGAAGGTTGATCAAAAGAAAGAGAGAAAAAAAATTGAGTTTCAATGAAATAAAATTAAGTTTGAAGAGTTAAAGTTTGTTATTCGCTCAAGTGCTACATTATCATATTTTTATGAGTGAAATTGTAAGTGTTGGGATTGTTTGTTATGATTGGAGTTGTATTTGGTGAATTTTTGGTGGAGTTGAGTATGTTGGAGATTTATTGGTCATTTTTTATTTTTGACCTTGGTTTTAATAGGATTTTCTCCCTTAAGCATAGCTTTTCTCTCACTTATTCCCAAATATTTCCTACCCTTTACCTAGCCTTACATTACAAGCTTTAAAGACCTTCCGACCTTTGTGCATAGAGTTGTATGGATGTGAAAGTGTTGTTTATCAATGCAAGTTATGATTTGACGTATTTCGAGTCAACTAGTAGGTTGAGTGTATATCTTTTTAAACACACGAGAGTGTGAGTTGGGAGGGCATTGTTCACATAAAGGGGTTGGTTGGAGAGCGATCGAGTACATCTTTTACTTGCCACATAAATGAGAGTTGAGTGTGTGAGCACTATTATTGAATTCTATATGCTCTTGTGGTTTGCTCTATTTGACAATTCTTAGGGAGGAAGAGTAATTGGATGGATGAGATTGGTTGATGTTGAAGCATTTCTATTAGATTTACCTTGAATTGTTTGTGCTTGATTTTTACTTTTTGGGGTGAAGCATATTTATTTATTCATTGATGAGATCTTTGCTTAGGGACAAGAAAAGGTTTGGCTTGGGGGAGTTTGATATGTCTATTTAATATAGTATTTTACCCTAGTCCCTTTGTCATAATTAGTAGTGTTTTTGGCTCTTTAGAGCCAATTTTCTTACTAATTGGTGTTTTCTAGTGTTTTTGTAGATTTGGTTGACTTTTGTAGGGATTTGCACTTTTGGAGCATTTTCCCGAGATATTATGGAGTATCTACAAGCATTGGAGATGCACGACCATCCTTCATAGCCTAGGGCCAGTTAGAGCCATCGAACTGGTGATTAAGGGCTCGGTGTATGTGATACCGGGGCATTTGGACCAAGTATTCAAGACCCCAAAAGGAAATACGGATTGGCCCGAAGAATTAGAGCCCAATCAAAGTCCAAGGAGTAGCCCAAGAGTGCCGCCCGGCCAAGAGAGCTCCTGCCTAAAGGCGTGCCCAGCCGGGCGGGGAAGAGCAGCTGGCGTCCGAACTCGCGCCCGGCCGGGTGCGAGAGATGCACCTGATAGTAAAAAGGCGGGCCCGATCGGGTGCCTCGCCCGGTCGGGCGCGTTTCAGTATTAGGAGGTTTTAATCGTCGTTTAAGTTTGCTTTACTTTAGGATTACTTGCTTAGTATAAATACGATTCCGTTAAGCAAGTTTAGTATCCTTTTTTTACTCTTTCTTACTTCTTCTCTTAGACTTTCTCTCTCTACTTAGCATTTAGATTAGTTTCTCTCTCTAATACTTTGTTCTTTACTCAACTCTTAATTCCTGATTACTTTGGTAACGATTTCTTTTCTCTTAATCTCAGTTATTTATTTTATTGCTTCGATCATGTCTTATTTATTGCTTTGATTAGTTTATATTTAATTATGTGTGAGTAGTTTCCTTTCTAGGGTTTGTGGGGATCCATAAATAATATGAAGGGGTAATTTATTGTTGTTGATTATCAATGCTAGATTAATTTCCTATTGATTGATTTAATGCTCTGTGACTAGATTAGGCCTGATCTTTTTTGCATGAGTTTGACAATATTGATTCGAGATTCGAAAGATGAGAATCGATGTTTAGGTCTAGTTTTAATAGGCAGATTCATTTATAAATGGTTAAGTCGAGATTCGAGAGACGAGATTTAATACCGGTAGATTAATTCTGTGATTGTAATACGTAGCGAAAGCCCTTTATGATCTGATTAATTGATGCATAGATGATTGATTATTATGTTTTACCCTGGAATGTTATTTATTGGTGAACCTATGCCCTAAGCCTTTATTCATTGTTTTCTCTTTAGTCTTAATCTCCGTAGTTTAGTTTCCTATCCATATTATTAATTTGTTACTTAATAATTTAGATTGCTTTAATTAATTAGGAATAGAAAGACCAGTTTCCCTATGGATTCGACCCTACTTCCCTATTTGCTTTAGTTAGAGGATTTAGGAATTACTTTTAATTGGGTGATACGACTTTAGCCTGCCACCTTTGCCGCGTCGCTACATTTTAGCTGCTGCATGGTAATTCTAGTTGGTACTGCGTCATGGCAATATGCACCGTGTCACGTTAGCCTTTGCCGCGTCGCGGCATTTTAGCTGTTGCGCGGTAATTCCTGTTTTTTACGCGTCTTTAAAACTACGATAAATTTTGATCTGTAACTCGGAATAAGGCATATAATATATCATTGGAAATATTATCAAGTCTAATTTCCAACTCAATTAGAATCAGGTCAAAATCATTTAATTATTTTACGATATGTCTATTTTAGTGAAAGGGTGTCGGTTTTGGGCTAAATTTAGTATTTTGCTCATATCTTCTTTGTTTTGTATTGGAATTGGGCTTATGATATATTGTTGGAAAACTTATTTAAAGGCCTATCCATATAAATAATAATTGGATCAGAATTATAGGGCCACAAAATCAGTTTATCTCGATTTTGTGATGTGGACATGAAAAGTTAAAAGTAAGTTATGGTTTAGGGAAATGAGCTATGAATTGGATTGGTTTATGAAATGTAATGAATGGAAACATGGATTTAAGCACTCCAGAGATTAAATACTCAACTCTACCAATAATGGCGGTGAAAGGTTATTTGTCATCGGGTTTGGTTTTGGGGAGACATTTTTAGGTGTCTACACGATCGTTTTATAAAAATACTTTTTCCTGGAATATTTCTTCTCATACTCTATTTATGTAAATTGTTCTGTCCAATTTAGTTTGGTCCATAATAAGGGTCCAATAATAATGTAGGTTTATTGGGTTGGAAAATAGCTTTCCAACGATATACTTCCTCCATTCTTTTATTATTACACCACTTGCCTTTTTAGGAAATTTCACAAATATGGCACCATTTTCTCTTTAGGAAAAAAATTAGTTGTGTTCACACTACAAATACCCAACATACCCTTGATTTTTCACACTTACTTTTTAGTTTATCAATATGTCACATGGGCAATTTTGTATTTTTATCTTTCTCTCTCTTACTTTTTTCCACTACCAAAATATCTGTACCAAACCCCTTATGGTGCAATAATAAAAAAAAGGAAGTATTATAATCCCAATTCCGATGAATAATGAGGAAGTTATGGCCAAAATACTAAATTGGGCCTGAAATGGTTTTATATGGCCCAATGATCAAGTGGATGGCCCATTTATAATATTCCTAAAGTCATTAAGATTGATTTTAATCTCCTAGAATAATCTAGAAGGTTATTTTAAATTCTAGTGGAATTAGGATTAGTAATTATATGTTTTAGAAAATAAAGAATTTTATTTGGAATAAAACAAGTGTTTTTACAAGAATTGAATCGTTAATGAGTCTAATTTAATTAGATTAAGGACTCTCTACAGCTTTGAGTTAACGCGTGAACCGTCACGATGGAGCTGTCACGCTGCGATGAACCATGTCGCGCTGCGATGAGAGCAGCTTTTCTCCAAATTGAATTCGGTGTTTTCTAATCGTTTCGGGACCTTTTTATAAATAGGGTCGTATTTCCCCGTTTTCATTCATTCACAATCATCTAATTCTTCTCTCTCTTAAGAGATAGCTTGTTCTTTCTCCTTCTTTCTAGCCTAGCCTTTTTACAAATACCATACCACATTCACGAGTTCTAGACATACCTAGACAAGCTCGAAATAGCCTTCGCCCTAGATGTGAAAGGTTGATAATTTCTGAGGGTTTGGTCTCAAATTCCTATTTCAATTAATTAAATTAACTGTTTGATTTAATATTTTCCTTGAAGTTACTAACGTGTGTATTGTTTTGATAGAAAGAGATAAGAGGTAACAAAGTAAGTTGTTTTAATTGCTCTATTTCTCTAGATAGCATGTTTATATTATTTTAATTCCAAATATCATGTTAGGATGCTTTTATTGTTTTCTAGTATCATGTTTAAGTTGCTTCCTATTTCTTCTATCATGTTAGGGATAAATCTTTGATCTTTATTGTTTAGTGACATGTTAGGATTTGTTATTTATCTTGTTAGTATCATGGCTGGGATCTTGCTAATGTTATTATGCTTGGATATTGAGGATATTATTATGATAATTGTTGTAATTATGTTGCTTGATATATTATTATTGTTATTGCTTGATCACGCCCTCTCTTGCAGGTTTAAAGGGAATTTTTATTTGTAATCACGCTTAATAAGATAATTAATAATTTTATTTAGACTAATATGATTTTTAATTCAAATGATCACCAATAATAGATTTGTTTGTGCATTATTATTCAACCAACATAGATTAAACAAGTTTTAGGATTATAGTATTGATTGTATAATTTGTTAGTCGGAAAGCGCACATGAATATAAGAAGAATAAAGTAGAGGCCTATTTTTAGGGCAGGTTCGATCTCTTTTAGGTTGGATTTGTACCTTCATCCCCTAATATCCAGTCATGGTTCGGGACCACTATAAAATTAGCGATCTCATGAATCGTGAAGAGGTGTAACCTTCACCCTATGAACGGTTTACAGGTTCCTAAAACTTGTTGGCGACTCTTTTGCTCTAGCTTCCTTCCCTTTGGATACCACCATACTTAAGTGTATGATTACAGTGGGGTTCAAGTGGGGGATGCTTGAAATTATTCCCTACAGGTATACATTGAGAAAAATACTCTCTCTCTCCTAAAAATACTCACTTGAATCTCACCATTGGAGAGGGTAAAAGCGCAAACAACTAAACAAGAATTTAGGTACTCCATTACTTCGTAAATATGGTAAAATTCTCTATCTAAATTTAAAATTGAAAATTTGCTGCAATAAAAATTAGAAAGTTCGGCTAAAAGGAGATAATCACGCCTGATCCCATGAATTGTGAAGTTTTTTTTTTTTTTTTTTTTTTTTTTTTTTTTTTTTAATGTGTAAAGCTGGCAGATTAAATATTAATTTGATATAAAATCCAACGTTTAAAGGAGGGTTGATGCTACACCCTAGTGTATTATGCATGTAAATTTCAAAATCATCACATTCTGACATTTCAAGATTGATCCATTTTTAGACAATAAACTAGTATAGTGCTCGTGCATTGCACGATTTATAATAAATCAAATCATTATTATTTTATTTTACAAAAGCATGATTGATCCTGTAGGAAAAAAATCCTAAGACTAATCAATTAGTAATAAAGGGCTTATTTTCTCTAACAATTAATTATTAAAATTTTGTTCAGTTGCAATAATTGCCGATACGTAAATAAATTATAGAAGATGTGATTTGAATAGTATTTTATGTCATTTTCAATTCTTTTCTTTTATTCCCTATTATTTTTTATAATGTTATTTATTATAATTGAAAAATAAATTAATTATCTTGCCTCACATAACTATATAAGAGATGTCGAGGAAAACGTCGAGTTACTTGTCATACCATCCGCACATAACTATAGACGAACAGTAGAAGAAATACTAAAATTTACTTGTCATATCATATGTTCAGTATCTATACATTCTAAAACCTGTTTTACCCGCCGCATTCACTAAATATACAAACACATTACAATAATAGTCTTATATCTTATTCACTGCTATATTTTACAATTATCTAAGCTAAGCATTGTGTCAAAAACTATTACATCATATTCATATAACTAATCAACAACTGATGATTGAATATACAACACAAATACATGCATAGATTTGGTTATTAATAAACTTTATATGATTAAAAAATATTTATTGAAATTATAAGAATAAAAGGCATAGGGCATGTTCACTTCAGCTTAATTTCAGTTCAGTTCATTTCAGTTCAGCTCCAATCAGTTCAGTTCAGTTTAGTTCAGTTCAGCTCCCATCAGTTCAGAAAATGTGAACAGGCCCATAATTTATCAACTAACCAATCATGTATGTAATGCATTTCTGTACGGAAATGTATTCTTATAATGTAACTATGAATGTTATAAAACTCATAAAATTACATATTAAAATATTTAAATTTTAAATATGAGCATTACATGAGTAAGAAAATATGAAAATTTAAAGATGAAAATTATTTTGAAACTATTATGGTGTACCTTTCCATCAACTAAAATTGAATTGACTCAAGTGAGCTAATTTATTTGGATTGGAATATTTAGGTTGTTACCATATAGCCTCACAAATCATATTTTTATTATCCATGATTTTTTTAAGAGGGGTAAGGTCAAATATCATAGTGCATGCCATAATTAATAACAATATATTAACATGTATAAGGCCCTGTTCACTTCACCTTAAAAAAATAATATCCAATAAAAATAATTTCAGTTCAGTAAAATTAATTTCAGTTTAGTAAAATTAATTTCAATTCATTATAAATAATTTCAGTTCAGTAAAAATCAGTAAACTTAAAGAAGAAATATAATGAAAATCGGTAAAAATAATTTCAGTTTAGTAAAAATAATTTAAGTTCAGCAAAAATAATTTATATTCAGTAAAAATACTTTCACTTCAGCAAAAATAAGGTGAAGTGAACGGGGCTTAAATAATATGACCTAAAATGAAAATAGTAAAGACTATTATTTATATTAACCTAACGTATTACATAGATAATAATACAAAAAACTGTTGTATCTTATTTTAATGTTTGAATATTATGATTTGATTTTAAATGTTAACTATATTTTTTTTTGCCGTTTCTTTATACGAAATATGTGACTATATTATCTTTGACTAATTTATGTAAATCATTATTTATATAGATACTTGTATCATGTTATCATAATATTTGTAGACTTTACAAATAAGATATGAAATTGCATTAATTAAGGTATTGGTAATTAAGGAAGTATATATATACACGATATCACAATGTTACCATAATATTACTAAGGAAAAATTGGCCTCAACACTCTGAACTTTGGCTTGGGTGCACTTAGCACCCCGAAATAAGAAAAATGCCAAAACACCCTGAAGTATTAGCATGGGTTCACTTAGCACCATAAAAGAAAATTTCCAGCCAAAAGTGGCCGGATTCCAGCGACTTTTTTTTTTTAATAAAAAATGTATTTTTTTTATTTTCTTCTTCTTCTTATTATTATTATTATTATTTAATATTATTATTGTTATTATTAGTATTATTACAAAAATACATCGATTTGCGTGTTGTTATTTATTTTTTTACGAAAATTATTCGGGTAAGGTTTCGGGGGTCATTTTTACCCTTAATGGATCTAAATTAAGCTCAGAATTCGCAAAAAAAGTAATGAAAATACCTCATTTTGCGTGTCGAGGAATATCTTGATTTGCGTATTGTTATTTTTTGTGACGGAAATTGTTCGGGTAAGGTTTCGGGGGTCATTTTTACCCTTAATGGACCCAAATTAAGCTCGAAATTTGCAAAAAAGTAATGGAAATACCTCGTTGTGCGTGTTGAGGAATATCTCGATTTGTGTATTTTTATTTCTTGTGACGGAAATTGTTTTGGTGAGGTTTCGGGGTCATTTTTACCCTTAATGGGTCCAAATTAAGCTCGGAATTCGCAAAAAAAATAATAAAAAATACCTCGTTTTACGTGTCAAGAAATATCTCGATTTGCGTGTCTTAGCTACTTAGATATTTCTCGACACGCAAAACGAGATATTTCTATTTTTTTTTCAAAATCTGAGCTAAATTTGGATCCATTAAGGGTAAAAATGACCCCCGAAACCTTACCTGAGGTATTTTCGTAATAATAATAATAATAATAATAATAATAATAATAATAATAATAATAATAATAATAATAATAATAATGTTAATAATAATAATAAGAAGAAAATAAAAAAAACATTTTTTTATTAAAAAAAAAAGTCGCCGAAATCCGGCCACTTTTGGCCGGAAAATTTCTTGTATGGTGCTAAGTGCACCCATGCTAATACTTCAGGGTGTTTTGGCTATTTTTCTTAGTTCAGGGTGATGAGTGCACCCAAGTCAAAGTTCAGAGTGTTGAGGCCAATTTGGCCTATTAATAATAGAATTAAGGATGTAAAATTTTAACATAATTAAGAGATATGTAACTATAAGAAGTGACATAGTAGTTTACTAATTAAGGAAGTATATTTATGCACGGCCGCACGGGTGCTATGCTACCATAATATTACTAACAAAATCATGCTATGACCATTTATCATTATTAGCACTGTGTTAGACTTTACTAGTTAAATGTGATATTGCATTTTTTTTTCCATAATATTTTATGTAGTCATTTAGAATAACATACTTAGAATATTCTTGTTTTTATATGGAAACATAAACGTTAAAAAAATTAAAAAAATAAATAATATAATATAAGATAGCGAATCATATAGTGACATTGTCAGGCTCACATTGAGGTAGGGCTGGCAAAAGCTGACCCGACCCGACAACCCGACCCGAACCCAACCCGAAATAAATGGGTTTTGATAGAGATTTTCAACCCGTTTATGTAATTGGGTCAACCCGAACCCGACCTGAAGTTAAATGGGTCGGGTTCAGGTTGAAAATCCCAACCCGAAACCAACCCGCATAAACCCGTTTATTTAATTGGGTCGGTTTCAGGTCGGGTCAACCCGAACCCAACCCGCTTAACTTAAAACCCTAATTTTAAAATATGGGCCAAGCCCAAATTATCTAACCCTAATTCCTTCTTTCTCTCGTCGCTTTCTTTCACTCAAACTCTCTCTCTTCTCAGTTTCTCTCTCTTCTCTCCTCTCTTTTCTCTCTCTAACTCTTGAAGATTGAAATAAAAATGCTTGAACCTTGAAGATTGAAGCTTCATCTCAAACATTCTGAAGGTAATAATCCTATTATTCGATTTTTTATGAGTTTGTTTGCTCATGAGTCATTTGTTTATGCAATTTCCTTGATTTGGTTATGCTTCCCAAATGTGTTGAAAATCCGTTTACTCTTGAAAGAGGAGCTTGAAAATTCTGATAACTTCATGCATAAGATGGCAGCAAGAATGAATGAGAAATTTGCTAAATATTGGACCAACTTTAGCATAATCATGGCTGTGGCTGTTGTTTTAGACCCTCAATTTAAGTATGAGTTTGTGGAGTGGGCTTTTAAGAAGGTGTATGGGGAAATAGAGGGTACTAATGAGTTGGTGAAGTTCAAGGAAAGGTTGGATTATTTATATGGTGCTTATGTGACTGAGGCTTCCACAACAACACCACGAACAAGGTGCCGTTCTTCTAGACAGCCTAATGAAGAGCAAGTTGATGTTGCTTCTGATTCTTTTATGATGGTAACTGTGAACACTTGCTTTTTGTTTGATAATCAGCTTTAAATTCTGTTTTTTGTATGCTTTATTGTAATTTTTGTTTAAACATCTTTTAGGACTTTGATAACTTCTCTTCTAGCAAATCATATGTTGCTGCTAAATCTGACTTGCAAATCTACTTGGAAGAGCCATTGATTCCTCGTGCAACCAACATTAATATTCTATATCATTGGAAAACAAATGTTGTGAGGTATCCAATTCTTTCAAAGATGGCAAGGGACATCCTTGCAATCCCTATTTCAACAGTAGCTTCAGAATCTGCCTTCAGTACTGGTGGTCGAGTTTTGGATTGCTATAGAAGCTCTTTGAAACCAAACACAGCAGAAGCTATCATTTGCCTCAAAGATTGGACTTTTGGTGAAGGTATGAAAATAGTTTATGTATTTAAAATTACAATTTTTTTGTTTCTTTTTTGTACTATTTTATTTATGCTTAAGGCTGAAATTAACTTTTGTATGTATTCTTTTGGTTGTAGCTAATATGGATCCGCAATTGCAAGATTTATGTGGAAAAATCATGGCCATGAAAGTCAACGATGATGTGGGGGATACTCCCAGCCCCAGCCCTCCACAAAGTGCACCAGAAAGTCCTGCTGTCATGGAGAGTCAAACCTGATTATGTTGTTAATTTCTTCTAAAATTAGTTGATGAAACTGTTACTGTTATTTTGGACATGTATTTGGTTTTCTAGTTGAACTTTTATTTGCCTACTTGGAAGTATTTTGTACATGTAACTCTTGGAAATATTTTGGACTTGTTGGCTAGCTACTTTTCAAGTTTTAGTTGTTGTTGTGAGTGTATGAAACTATGAAGTATGGACAATGCACTAATGCAGCAGGATTTTCTTGAATTATGTTGTTAAGTTATGTTTGCTTGAATTATGTGTTGAATTTGAAGTCTTGAATACTTGAATTTTACAGGTTAAAGAAATTAGTCAAATTACAGGTTAAAAAAATTACAGTATAAAGAAATTAGTAAATTACAGGTTTTTATTTTATTTTTTTTTAATTAAAAAAAAATCAGATTTAGGCGGGTCGGGTTCAGGTCGACCCGTTTATAATCAGGTCGGGTTCAGGTTGGTTATTTTGACCTGTTTAAGTAAACAGGTCGGGTTCAGGTTGGGGGGTCCTGACCCGTTTATGTAAACAGGTCGACCTGAACCCGACCCGACCCGACCTGTTTGCCAGCCCTACATTGAGGCGCTTCTCTTTTAGTATAGTATATAGATAGATAGATAGATTGATAGATTCTCTCAAAAATACTTGTGTGGATCTAGTTTACAATAATATTATTATGGGCCTGAGGTCAATAAACGAGCAACTGACTGTATTTTGATCATAGTAACCATAATTATAAAATTGTCTTAATTTTACCATGGTAACCTTAATTTTAACATGTGTGTTGACCTTTTGTATTTTGAAATTGAAGTACGAAGTTATATTAAACATATTGATTCTAATTTTAACTAATGGCCTTTATTATTCATATTAACTAATATAGCAACTAAAAAAATATTCATATAAAAAAAAATAAGCTCTTATAACCTTTATAACGACACAATTTAACATAATAACCTTATTTTAAACATAGTATCTTTTTTTACTAATAAAACAACTACTCCGTATATATTATCTTTAATATTAGTGGACAACAATAAGTTAATGTGAACCAGGTTTATATAAGTTAATGTTCATTGATTGTACCAATAAAAAAAAATAAAAAAAATAAAAAATTATTCCTAAGAGCATCCTTATTCATGAACAAAAAGTTTTTATTCATGTTACTATTCACAATAAAAAATACTTTCTTTCTCACATACATCAAACAAACAAATAATTTCTAACATCCTTCTCTTAACAATGAACCAAAAAAAAAAAATTCATGTCAATATTCACCTACCCCACCTTAACTAAAAATTAAATACAAACATAATTTACAATAAATTAATCAGCAAAAGTGAATTTTGTCAAACAAACAATTTTCACAAACGGTTTAGAAAACCAAACCATTCACAATTGTTCATCGAACTATTCATCTTTTCCTCAATTTTTTAACATAATTTTATTCAAATAGTAACAAATAATTTTAATTGTTCATTGTTAAAGATGCTCTAAGTATAGATAACCAAAACACCCTCTTCATTTTTGCAAGTCAAGCCACCTAATTAAGTTTCTTCCATGAACCTTACTTTACAATAATACTCCATAGGAAGCAACTCACCATCCCAAAACCAAACTCAAACCGCCCACCGCGATGACAGCAAAGACCACCATGCCATCCACATGGTCACAATCGACAACTTCTGCTTAGTCTTGATCAATCAAAAAATCAACACTCCACCAAAAATCCCAAACAAGGCGGTCGGTCGAGCCACATGTTTAATCTTCAAAGTCCCTTTATAAGAACTTCAACGACGTAAATGGCAAGCTCTACTTACCACAAATCATCTCAATAGGTCCATTCCATCATAACCAAATCCATGTCAAATGATGGAGAAACACAAGTACCATTACCTCGGTTAACTCCTCGGTCAAGTCACCCACCTCCTTCCCCACCCCACCCCCCCCCCCGACCTCTTCAATGTGGTCGCCCCACTGGCCTATTAATCTTGTAGACTTAAAAAGTGATCACAATATTTGGTTTGGAGAAAATTGAATATAATTCTTTATCTTTTAAATCGCAAAATAATACTTTTCACAATTAAAATAGAGTAGAGGCCAATATGAGATTGTCTCCCTGGCTGAATTTCATACAATCATCCCTATTCCTCCAATTGTGGTTATTAAACAATTAGAGTTAGTCATTTCATGGACTATAAATGGCGTATGTAACCGTCATGAATTATAATTCTTGGCTACCTTTGTCCCTTTCGTAGAATCCATGAACGGTTTACAAGTAAGTTCTTTAAAATCTTGTTGGTGGCTCTTTACTTTATCCCTTATCTTATCCCTACTCATTACAATGTTAAATCCAACTTCTTATGATCTCTTAGCATATTCAGACGTGTTTAAGTAGGCACGCTTCAAATGACGTCTACATGAATACGTAGGAACATCTAACACTCGAACCTATCCCAACCCAAACTTTTCCCTGGAAAATCAAATTATCATCTCCATATGTTTAGTACGCTAATGTTTAGTTGAGTTGTGTGTGAGATAAATAGCACTAACATTATCACAATAAACAATAGTAGCTCGACGTAAGGGACAATGCAACTTAAGTAGTAAATTACGAGGCCAACGTGCCTCGACAACCACATTCATGCCTCATTCTCATGTGTATTACTTTCAAAGTGGAAGAATATTAATGCTATATGGTGAAGCCCATGTTGCATCTACACTTGAGGCCCAACATGCTCTCATATGAGGGGGTCAGATAGAGTACATAAATCGATCCAGCGCTTCAACCATTAATTTAAACGTTTTGATTAAATTGATAACTTCAACAAAATGCATCAACTAACTTATTATAAAGAGCAAAGGAAATATATAGTATCTCTGGTTTCTTAACTCTTACTCTAGATACACAAATCAAGAAAATTTGAAAAGGGAATTGTACATGCAAATAATTTTTTGCTATAAAGTGGAGAGAGATAGAGAGTATGTTTTATCAAATATAATTGCATTCCCTCAATGGCCACAAAGTGGAGTTGTATATATAATTTTTTTAAAAATGAATAAAAGTTTGTCTAATAGGATTAAAGGAAAAGTGAGTAAGATTTAGAAAAACGAATGAAAACAGAAAGTGAGTAGAAGATTTTAGAACAGAAGATATGTTATCAAAATAAAGTTAATTGGAACACATGTCCTAAATCTCCTTAAAAATACAAATGTTCACATCGAGTAGCATGTGCAGGTTTATATATTTAATAACGTTTATCTTATATTCATCTAATTTCTTCTAATTCCTCACATATTCATCCAATTCATCTAAAATCATAAAAAGAAAAACTCAAATAATGTATAGTATATATTATATTATATTATATTATATCTCCTTATTGCTTTTACTTATATTATCAAACTCTTTTTCAATAGATAAATACCATTGAAGTTCCAAACTATCAATAAAAATAAAAAATAAAAATAAAAAGTAACTGCACAATACAGTAAATCCTTTCACACAACCTAAAATATAAGGATTTATAAACTAATAAATCAAGAAATTTTACTAAAATATCTTATTATAAAAATTTACTATATTGAGGCGTAAATTAATGCTCAAATACAAAAATACAAGATTCTTTGTAAAAGAACGAAAGCATGTTAATTAGACAATAATTTCTTGGCTTGAAATCTTTAAATTTATTAGACAATAATTTATTGCTTTGAAATCTTTAAATTTCATAATGTAATTCCACATCTCAAATATTAAAAAAAATATAATAAAAAAGTTAAAAAAATCTTTTCTTTTAAATATAGGAATAAAAAGAATATCAATGTACTGTGTTAGCTAAAAAGCAACTTTAATAACACACTTGTAAAAAATGATCAAATTTCTAAACACCAAAATGATTTTGAAAAAAAAAAAACAAAAATGTAACAAATATTACATCAACTAGACATTTCTCTTAAATTCTTTTACTTTATATCATTTTTAGTTACAATTATTAGTTGTTTAGTAATTATTGGCTATTGATCATAAAACATGATACTTTATGAAATATGAAATAAAATAGGCATAATTTGTTGAATTAATCAAAAGTTAACATTTTCTTGCAAACAACCAATTGCTACCTATGGTGGAAATATATATCAATCATTATAAAATCATATCAAAGCATATCTGTATAGATTAACACTCATTCAAATCAAGGTGTTTATATATCAAGGGGATAGTGAACTTTTAGGTAGAACGGAGTCACGGTGAGTCCACCATCTTCATTCTCTAGTACTCCTTCTTTCCCTTTCTCTCTCCTCAGTTATCCACTCCTCTGCTCTCCTCTCTCTCTCCCCCTTTCTCTGGCAACCTCTCCCTCGATATTCACATTCTTCCCATCACCTCCATCATCAACCCTAGTACGAAAGCCCCAAAATTTCCGAAATTGACTCCATAAAAGGTGCTCTTCTCATTGTTACTCTCTTTGATCAATCGAAGTTTCTGGTTCTTTTTCAAACTTTGCCTAACTCTTCGGCTCTTCAATGGCTGACTCCTCCTCAGACGTTTAAGAAATTGTTGCTTTATGTTTATTCTCGAGGTCAGGCGATTCATGGGAGGTCGGTTTTTCCTTGTCAGGATAATCCGATGGCCAAAGTTATGTATTTAATTTGGGGAAGATTATATAATCCTGCTCGACATGTCGAGCCGCCGTGTTCCTATTGCTGATGATCTGAGATCATTGCTTGTTCTTATTGTTATGAATTTCTTGTTTGCTACAGTAATAAAAAGGAGAATTCTCTTCTTAAAGCTATTAATATTAAAATTTAAATGTCAGATATTAAGTTTTTAATGTAAAATATTAACCTTTTAATGTTTGATATAAAACTTATAATGTCAAATACGTAGTATAAAACTTTTGATGTCAGACTTTAAACTTTTAATGTTTTCATGATAGTAAACTTGTAAGGTTTGATATTAGAATATTATTGTCATATATTACAATATTATTGTCAGATATTAGAATATTATTGTTAGACATATTTTAAATGTCAGATATTAAGTAATTAATGTAAGATATTTGGTTATTTTAGTTAGGTATTAGGTTTATTTTGTTTGGTAAAAAATTAGTATGGTCAGGTGTTAGGAATCTTTTGTTTGGTAATAGATTAGTATGGTTAGGTGTTAGGAATATTAGTGTCATGTATTAGAATATTATTGTCAGATATTAAAATATTAGTGTCATGTATAAGAATATTATTATCATGTATAAGTATATTAGTGTCATGTATTAGAATATTATTGTCAGATACTAAAATATTAGTGTCATGTATACGAATATTATTGTCAGGTATAAGTATATTAGTGTCATGTATTAGAATATTATTGTCAGATATTAAAATATTAGTGGCATGTTTAAGAATATTATTGTCATGTATTAGAATATTATTGTCAGATATTAAAATATTATTGTCAGGTATAAGAATATTAGTGTCATGTATAAGAATATTATTGTCAGGTATAAGAATATTAGTGTCATGTATTAGAATATTATTGTCATATATTAAAATATTAGTGTCATGTATATGAATATTATTGTCAGATATAAGAATATTAGTGTCATGTATTAGAATATTATTGTCTGATATTAAAATATTAGTGTCATGTATAAAAATATTTGTGTCATGAATTTGAATATTAACACATGTGAAGGATATTTACAACTTCATTCATCATGTTTTTAGGTTTAGCAAAAAGGGAGAGAAGTTGATGATTATGTGAGTACCCACCGACATTTTGTTTTTCACAATTTTTTATTTTCACCCTACCCTACTACCTCCTTATTTTATTATTTTCTCCTAAAACACCATGCATGGAGAAAAGGAGCAGCTATTTTAAAACGGAGGGAGTAGCTTAGATAGATGATAACAAGTTCTTATTCGATCAATTTCACGTGGCATGTATACATACTTATTAGGAACGTCTTTTAATATATGTATAGATTATGGAATCAAGTGTATGAGTGCTATTAAATTAAAGTTTTAATAAGTACATTGATGATAAACAACTTTATGGTGTGTATTATGCTTCTACTCTTTGTATGGTAAGAAGGTCCTAATATTCAACATGTCCGGCCATTTTAAGTTTAATGTTATTTTCAATATCAAAAGTTTTAAAGGCTTAAATAAGTGTTAAAAGTCAGATTTTCAATGTTCAAATTGTTTTAATTTCAAAGTTGGTAGTGGTAAGTCTTAGTTCTTGTTTTAATTACATAAATTTATTTAGGTGTTGTCAAAAAATAAAAAGAAAAAAGAAAAACAAAATAACATCATCAATCGATTCTATCATACATTATTATAATAAATATTATTGTTTTTCCAAATTAAATTAACTTCTTATATATATATATATATATATATATATATATATATATATATATATATATATATATTTGTGAGATATAAAATATTTCAAAATTACAACACTTAGCTGAGGTAGGTTTTTTTTTTTTTTATTTTTTTTTTTTTTATTTATTTATTATTATTATTTTTTTTAAAATAAAAAGTAGATGTTAAACCTTTAGTATTTTTATAGGTTTAGACTCATTACTCCTATCTAATTTACCAAAATCAATTGTCAGTAGACGGTAGTACATTTTTATCGAAAAGAAAACTAGGCATCTAACTATGTTGCATTTTTAGACAATTACCGCATTATGACATTTCAAGATTGATCCATTTTTAGATAGTAATTTATCTAAAAAAAATTTCTTTAGATAAAAAAAGTTTTATATTGAAAAACGCTTCTTAAACTTTCATATTTTTCCTTCTCCAAATGTAAAAAGAAAAGAAAGTCGTAGTTGGACTTAAAAACAGAACAATCATCAAATAATTACAAAATTGACATAATTGGAAAGAAAATGAGCTGGTATTCAATAATTGTACAAAAAAAAAAAAACAGATTATTCCTAAGTATAGATAACCAAAACAGAGCACCCTCTTCATCTTCTTAAGCCAAGCCACCAATTTAAGTATCTTCCGAGAACCTTACTTCACAATAATACTCCATGGCAAGCAGCTCACCATCCCCAAACCAAACTCAAACCCGCCACCGCGACGACGGCCAAGACCACCATGCCATCAACATGGTCACAATCGACAACTTCCGCTTAGCCTTGATCAATCAAAAAATCAACACTCCACCAAAAATCCTAAGCAAGGCAGCCGGTCGAGCCACGTGTTCAATCTTCAAAGTCCCTAAGAGCTTCAACGACGTAAATGGAAAGCTCTACCAACCACAAATCATCTCAATAGGTCCATTCCATCATAACCAACCTCATTTACAAATGATGGAAGAACACAAGTACCATTACCTCGGTCAACTCCTCGGTCGAGTCACCCACCTCACCCTCCCGGACCTCTTCAATGCGGTCGCCCCACTCGGGGCGTCCGCACGCGAATGTTACTCGGAAGATATACCATTAGAGGAACAACACTTCCTTGAGATGTTAGTTGTTGATGGTTGTTTTATTATTGAGTTGTTTAGGAAGGTTGCAAAATTGGTGTTGTTTGAAGATGATGATCCTATTGCTTCTATGTCTTGGATATTTCCGGCACTTTTGAGGGATTTACATAGGTTGGAAAATCAAATTCCATTCTTTGTTTTGCAATGTTTGTATGATTTAACTAGTGGTGATAAAGAGAGTTGTGGTGAATTTACTCTTGCTATGCTTTCTTTGAGCTTCTTCAATTTTACTATTCAACGGCCGGACGAAATTATTTGGAAGTACAAGGTTAGTTTTTCTTGTTAATTTTCTAGATATTGTTAATATAATTCGTGCATTTAGCATATGTACATTCTAAGTTCGAGGTAAAATAACGCACAGACTAATGTCATGTATTTAGTATAAGTACATTCTAGTTTATGTTAAAATAACGCATACTCGTATAGATTTATCTTGTTCATTTAGCATTAGTACATTCTAAGTTTGATGTAAAATAACACACAGACTAATGTCACTCTTAGTTCAAAGATTCTAAAAGTAAAATATAAATGTTAACAAAAAAAAAAAAAAAAAAAAAAAAAAAAAAAAAAAAGTAAGATTTCAAAAGTTAAAATCATAAAATCAACAAATAATGATCGAGTGGTTTCGTGTTGTATTGGAATATATTGATCGTCATGTAATAGTTAGAACTTAGCTCTTGTGGTTGTATACTTGTATATATCAAACTCCTAATTTTAATTAGGCAAAGCTAATAAGCGCCCCCGGGGCGTTAGATAAGAGAATTAAAGTGCAAATATTAGAGTAAAATTAACATTAATTACACCACCGAACGACGCGTGATTTTGTCATGAATCCCTAACATAATACCATTTCAACCAATATAATTTATCCTTATCTAACGCCCCGGGACGCTCATTAGCAAGATCCTTTTAATTAAAAGGGGTGTAGGAGAGACCAAAAATAAATTAATGAATCTTTTTTTAATGAATTAATGAATTTTAGAGAAATAAATGGTTTCTAATGATTTCTAGAATCCAAGTGTGACATAAAAACAGTATTTTTAGCTAATTAATTTATGCCAGTAAGATAAACTTTGTGGTACGTACTAATCATAATTAATAAACAAAAGTGATAGTGCTTTGATTATGGGTCCATATACATAGAAAATTGAGAGTAACCTTTATTTAAAAAAAACAAAAAAAAAAGCCCAATGAAAAGAAGAAATTATTGAGGCATGCACAGCTTGTAAGCATGTTACATCTTATCTACCAAATGGAATAAATTAAATATATAAAAACGCAAATCAAGTTTTAATCTAATTTTAAACCCCTAATTACAAGTAGTGATTTTGAGACCACATGTGAAAATCAAATTAATTGTATTTTAAACATCTAACTTTTAAAAATTAGAACAATAAGTAGAGTAAACAATGAAATTACTCCTGCATACTTATATAAGATAAATTATTGTATTTAGAGAGCCACAAGGGTAGGGGTGAGAATCGATCCCAAAAACTCCTAAAATCGGGAGGAAAACTCTTAACCACTTGAGTTATTCCTCACTCTCTGTATAAGATGAATTATTACTGTAAAAGTAATGAAATTACTTTCATTGATATTACTCTTGTTCCAAACCTTAGTTTTTAATGGGAGAGGGGGGTATAAGGTATAACCGTATAAGTCTATAATGTACTATGGTACGAGTATTCAATTCCAGCTTAAAAAGTAAATGTCAATAATATGACTTGAAAAATGCAAGAAGCCGCCGGGCCAAGATAGAAATTTAAAATATCCTTAAGTCGGGAGAGTTTGTTGGACACTTAAGCGGGCTTTTGGCGTCACATATATCTTCTTTTATTAAGACAAATGCGAGAAATATTAACGAAAATTAACAAACACGAATACATATATCCACTAACAAGGTAACAAGTAAATAGAGAGGTTTTTTTATTACTTGGTTATAGTACAAATTCAAAATAATAATTTGGTTAAGGGCTTAAAAGGCATAGGGAGTTTATATGTACAATGAAATATTGTGAGGCTGTTTTTGATTTTTTTGAGTTAAGAGAGCCGTAAGAACAGGTGATGAGAATTGATCTTAATATCTAGAATTAGGAGGGGAGCTCTAACCACTTGAGCTACTCCTCACTCTCAAATACTATGAGGCTGTGATATTTTCATTGTTCACAACGGTCAACTGGTCAAGGGATGATATAAAGAAATACTTTTTTTTTTTTTTTTTGAGGGAATTGTATGGTTTATATGGTACGACGTCATAAAAAGGAAATACAAAGTGTGTATTTATTAATAATATAAAGAAATATCATTTATTTAGGGGTTTAAATTCACCAATGGCCCTTTGATGATGAATAATTTGGTTTCCTGTCATTTTCATAGAATCTTGCTTACTAAACCATTATCAATTAATCATTCATTTTACATTCGTAATTAAATTTTAGTAATCATGGATTTGTGAATGATTAGTTATTGTGATTTTTGAATAAAAAATAATTAATGGATTACATATTTTGTGTAATGCTAGGATCTAAAACCCAAGCATTTGTTAGATCTCTTGCGCTCTAGCTTCATCACCCCAGAATTAGACCCAGAAGATCCTTCAAAAGAAAACACAGCTCCTTCACATGTAATTCATTCAGTTTCAAAGCTCCGACAAGCCGGGATCCATCTTAGGCCCGGAAAATCCGAGACCTTCCTAGCAGTCAAGTTTAAACGAGGTGTGATCGAAATGCCAAGGGTGACCTTCGACGACTTCCTTAGCTCTTTGTTAGCAAATTGCGTATCATACGAGCAATGTCACAATGGTCACTCCACGTACTTCACTACATACGCAACGTTTGTAGATTGCCTTGTTAACTCGGCTAAGGACGTGGAGTACCTTTGTGACAAGAACATTCTAGAGAATTATTTTGGAACTGAGGCTGAAATTGCTACATTTATCAACAATTTGGGCAAGGAAGTAGCATTCGATATCGACCAATGTTATTTAGCCAAGTTGTTTGATGATGTTAACATGTATCATCAAAATGATTGGCATGTTTATTGGGCTACATTGAAGTATACGTATTTCAACACACCTTGGTCCTTCATATCCATGGTTGCTGCCTTTGTTTTATTAGTTTTGACCATTTTACAAACCCTGTATACTGTTTATCCATACTACAAACCAAGCTAATTAACTAACTTAGTAGTATTACTAATATCTGTAGAGTAGTATGTCTTCTCATTCTTTGTACAATTCAGTCCTAATATAATGGACACTAGTACTTGTATTATTGGTTTTAAATTTATTGTTTCATTTGTATACGAATTTTGGACATATAATAAGATAATCTCTATATATGAGGCATAAGCTCATGATCTTAGTACATGTAACGTTGATTCGTGGAGGCGTGGAGCACTATGTGACTCGACGTACAAAAATTGTGTACATCACCAAGTTGCTTGAAAATAGTATCATACAAGTAAATCTCAATATTAGTAAGACATAGGATAAGTATATCATATGGAAAAATATAATAAGCTAGCATGAGAAGTTTTAAATTTCAAATATTTACTCCAATTAGTCTTGTATTTGCGCTTATTACTTGACAATTACAAATTTTGAAATTTACAATTGTATAATATTCAAAGAGAAGCGTGGAAAAGGAAGCTAGCAGCTTAATACAAATATGAGACCTCATATTTTCTTAATGACATTAGCAAATATATTTTATATATAATTTAAGAGTCGTTTTAATGAGAAGTCTCCATAACCCCAATACTAAACTCTCTTTTTTTTTTTTTTTTTTAAATAGCAATAACTAACTATTCATATCTCATACTCCCTCCATGTTTCAATAAGTGTTAGACTTACTCAATTTGATCGTGTTTTAATAAGTGTTATACTTCCTTTTTTTTGGCACTACTCTGCCCCTGAAAAAAAAGGTTATAGGCAGCAAGTGGGTATATAAAACCAAATTTAGATTTGATGGCAACATTGAAAGACACAAAGCAAGGATTGTGGTGTTGGGTTGCAGACAGCAGTTTGACATAGATTACAAAGAAACCTTTGCACTTGGTTGCAAATATGACAACTTTAAGGGCAATCTTAGCTATGCAGGGGGGAGCAAATTTAATACTTCCTCCGTTTTTTTTATTATTGCACCATATGGGTTGGGTACAAATATTTTGGTAGTAGAAAAAAGTAAGAGAGAAAAAGGTAAAAATACAAAATTGCCCATGTGATATATTGATAAACTAAAAAGTAAGTGTGAAAAAGCAAGGGTATGTTGGGTATTTGTAGTATGAACACAAATAATTTTTTTCCTAAAGAGGAAATGGTGCAATATTTGTGAAACTTTCTAAAAAGGCAAGTGGTGCAATAATAAAAGAACGGAGGAAGTATTAAATTTGCTCTTAATTGTCATAGATTTTGGTGTAGAGGAGTTGGTTTTTCCATGCGATAGTATGCAAGATGTCAAGGGATCAAAGCTTTTAGCTAACAAAGTTTGTTTTTTTTTTTTAAAGTAAATGTAATCAATTCAATAGTTGGCAAATTATATATACGTAGGTATAATCTTGGCCCCCTCACTTAGAAACGTTGGCTCCGCCATTGTTGCTATGGTTGCTGTGTATATTTGGCACACCACAGAAATGGATGTGACCAGTGTTTTTCTACATGATTATTTACTAAAAGATGATTACATGTCACTGCCTCCAGGATATTCTTCTTTTGGCAGCAAAATTCAAGTTGATTCAAATGATTATTGTTATTTCGGATGATATACTACAAGAGGGGGGGTGAATTGTAGTATGTTCCCAGTGCCTACTTTTGCGGAATATAAAACTGATTGTTGTTAGGAACTTAGACAACGCAAAGTGGATTTTACGAGAAAACCATCCAGGGCCCAACTAGAAGTAAAACCTCGACCCACCAAGGGATTTTCAACACAAACATTTCACTATAATAGGGCAATACCAAATTACAACCTATTATACACAGACCTTTGTCACAAGTTCCACCAAGGACACTTGCTATTTGATAGGACCTTATCCTACCCAACCTAAGTCCCACACTTAGATTCACTCGTACTTTCAAAGTACTACTCACAACTACAACTCAAATTTTAGAGACTTTCAAACTCCACATACCCCAATACATAAAATACTCAAAACCCTTTTTTCCAATTACAAGATCTCAAATAATAACTCTAAATACATATCAAAGAATAAAGAGATAAAACTAATATGTTGGACACTTAAGATTTGTCTGCAACTTATTGACGAACTGAAACTAAACCTGACTGGAACTTTGACCTCGAGGTTTGACTTAGCTTCATGGTGAAGGATGAAACCATTAAGCACGACCACTAAGCTTCGTCAACCTCGACTTTGAATGAATACATACGAGAAGATTTATAGTACATCCAAATCATTCTTTTCGTAAAAGATAAGTTTTCTCAAAAGATATGTTTTAAAATATATCTACTAAAAATTAGTTTTCCAAAAATTTATCTTTTTATTAAGAATATATTATGTCAATAATAATAAGATATATTTGCTATAAAATCATATTTTATTTAAAACATATACTTTCCAAATATGTTAACTTATCTTTTTCAAAAGATATACTTATCATAAAATCAGATTTTATTCCAAACTTATATTTTCCAAATATACTAGCTTATCTTTTTTTAAAAGATATATTTATCATAAAATCATATTTTATTCCAAACTTATATTTTCCAAATATACTAGTGTATCTTTTTTCAAAGATATACTTTTAATAAAATCATATTTTATTCTAAACTTATTTTTGCTTAAAATACTTTCCTTAGAAAATAAATATCTTTATTTTGTAAAACCAAATACCTAAAAGATATGCACATATTAGGTAAATATTTATATCATTAAACCGACCTTTAACGACGTGCAGACTTAAGTTCCGATTAGGTTCTGAAACTCTGACAGTCTCTGAGTTCCTGACAAGTCAGTAACTCTAATTTCATTGACTATCATGAGTCACCTTGGTTCTTTAGACTTTTTCCAGACTAACTTTTATGTCCAACATACTTACATGAATCCTAGAGAGACATACTTTGATTTCTCCGTCTTCATGTTGTTTCTTTGAAACTCTTGTTCTGGAATCTTGTAGTATTGATGTATTTTAGATCTCGGGGCAACGTTCCACTTCTGGAACCGCAGGCCAAGTTCCTAACTGGAACTTGTTGTCTTCAACGCAGACCAAGTCAAGTCCTTAACTTATTTTCTTCAAGTTCCTGTTAGGGAACATGGAACTCTTCGTGTACCTGTTAGGGAACATGCTCCGGCTTTCGTGGGAAAGCCTGCCAAAAGTTCCTTTTGTATCTTGTTAGAGAATACCTTCAGGCTCCTTCGTGGTTTAGTTCTCATGGGAGAACCTTCTTTAGTTTCATTCATTCTCTCTTGTTTCTCTTGAAATCTTCTATTTTCCAACACTAGATTGAAGTTTGTTTGTCATAAAAAAACTTCAAGTGAGAGAACTAATTAAACTTAAAGCTTATGTAAATACTCCTACACATATACAACTCATGTATGCATAGTGTACTTACCTCATGAAGCTAACATATGCAAACACCTATTTACATAGTTACTGTAGGCGTCGCTCGAAGTGCGCCTAAGTTAAAGCATGTGGTGAATATGCTTGGCACTCATAGGAAGTGGGATTTGACATTACGATTAGGGACAAGGAAAGTAGGGAGCCGCCAACAAGTTTTTAAGGAACTTGTAAACCGTGCACGGATCATAAAAGGCAACCACGAATAAGGGACAACGAAGGAAACAACAATTGGCCCGTGAAGGTTACACCCCATTCATAATCCATGAGATTACTAACTCCATAGGGTTCGGAACCACGAAAGGAGGATCGGGGATGATGGTACAAAGTGAGTCATGGAGTCACATTCACCCGTATTGGCCTCTACTCGATTCTTATAGTGAAAAGTGATTCTTGCGATTTCAAAGGCATGCAAACAAAATATTCAATTTGCTCCAAACTATTATTAGGCTAAATTGGTTGAATATTAATGCAATACATAATTCTAAAATATTTGTGATCACTTGAATTAATAACAAGATTAAAAAGGAACATAAACCAGTTGTCCAAATTATCTTATTAGGCGTGATTTTCAATTATATATTCCCTTTAAACATGCAATATAGTGATCAATAAATAATAATAGAATAAACATTAATATTGGAAGAAATTTAACAATAATAACGTTAGTCAAATCAAATAATAATAATAACCCTAATCATGATACTAGCAATAAGAAAATAAAATAGGAGTAATTAAATTAATTAATTACTCACATTTCGCGCGTTCCTTTAAATTGCTACATCATGAATAAATTATTAGTAACTTCAATAAAAATATAAATCAAATTAAATTAAATTAAATAAAAAGTAGATTTGATTTGGTCCAAACCCTCAGTCAATTATACCTTTCACGCCTTGATTTAAGTATAGAACTAATTTAGGTATTGTACAGACTCCTTGGAGTGCTTAAGGAAGAATGACATAATTAGGAATATAGGTTTAAGGCTTAAAATATGTGAGAGAGAGAATAGAATGATTTTTGATGTAAAAGAGAGGAAGAGAGAATTATTTGATGATCAAACTTGTTGATTCTTTGAAAAAGGGGAGATATGACCTCTATTTATAGAGAAAAAAGAAGGGTCGAAAAAACAAGATAAGAATTCGAATCGGATAAAACTCTTGCGATAGACAGTAGTTTTTGCGGTTTTTGTTTTTATCATATCTTTTGATCCAGAAATCGGAATAAGATGAATAAGAATCGTTGGAAATCTCTTGAAGTCTACTTTTTAACCCAATTAGAATCAGATTAAAATATTTTATAGAATAAAAGATATGGCCGAAATAGTCAGACGGTGTCAGTTTGTGATAGAATTTGACATTTTATTCATATCTTTTCCGTTATAGCTTGGAATTGATATTATAACATATCATTAGAAAGATAACTTCAAGGGCTATCCAACCATATAAAATTTGGATAAAAACTATGAGGCACGAAAATCATATCTGACTATCTTTGAATGTCTTTCAATTCGAATAGAAATAGGATTTTCAAAAAGAAAAGTTTTATTCAATTTCAAAACCTGTAATCATACCTTTTCAAAAAGGATAATTAAGATCTTTTAGAAACTTCTAGAAGCTTCTAATTAATCCTAATTGGTTTAGAAATTGGATTAAATAATTTGGACCCTCTACATGATCATTGGGTCGTAGGTAAGGTGGGCTTAGGTTCGGTTTGGGCTCAATTTAACATTTTGTCCATAACTTATTCGTTATAACTCAGATTTGGGCTTATAATATATCGTTGGAAAGATCTTTTAAAGCCCCATCCAACTATTCAATCATTGGACCCAGATTATGGACCAAAACAAAATTGATTAAAAGTTTTTATAAAAAAGAACATGAAATGAATGATTTTAAAGGACACAAAATGAATTATTTTGGGTTTAAAGGCATTAAAAGAGGAAAATAAGTTATGGTTTGGGGAAATTGGCTAGGAATTGGGTTGGCTTATGAAAATATGGATTTAAGAATTCCAAAGATTAAATACTCAACCCGACAATTAATGACGGTGAAAGGTTGTTCATCATCGGGTTTGGTTTTGGGGAGACATTTTTAGGTGTCTACAGAAGCCCCCACTTTGACTGAGTTGGTAGAAACGTCAGTTTTGAAAATGATAGTCAAAGTATTCGATAGATGAGTTTGGTAGCTTTCTAAGCCTGAAGGAACCTACCGGATGACACTTTCCATGCTTGAGGAAAGTCGATATATGATTTTGGCGTTTTTCTATGCTTGAAGAAATCCACCGATAATGCTTTCCATGCTTGAGAAAAGCCGACAAAGGAATTTGGCGGTTTTCTATGCTTGAAGAAATACACCAGATAATACTTTCCATGCTTGAGGAAAGTCGACAGATGATGAGATTGCAAGTCTCTGTGTATCGAGAACCTTGCGTCATGAAATGATGGTGGTTCAATTGTCCCCGAACGTGGGCTGTAGATGGTCCGCTTGTCCCCGGACGTGGGCTGTAGTTGGTTCGCTTGTCCCCGAACGTGGGCTGTAAATGGTTCGCTTGTCCCCAAACGTGGGTTGTAGATGGTCCGCTTGTCCCCGGACGTGGGTTGTAGATGGTCCGCTTGTCCTCGAACGTGGGCTGTAGATGGTCCGCTTGTCCCCGGACGTGGGTTGTAGATGGTCCGCTTATCCCCGGACGTGGGCTGTAGATGAGACCTGCAAAAATAAATTTGCCATTGGACTCGTATATATTGTGATTGACTTGACCACTTACTTATCTTGACCAAGTTTGACTTGATGAGGCATGACATGTGTATGACTTGTGAGTGTGTGTGTGTGTATATGTGTGTGTGCAGACACAAGCAAACGAAGATGCAAAAGCAAAAAAATTTTGTCAATTTTTGTCATGAGTGGAGGGTACCGACTTTCTCCCGAAAAAGAAAGATGTGAAAACTGAACTTTTATTTTCAAACTTCCCTCGATGAGAAAATTTCGAAAAAGTTTTTTTAAACTTCCCCAAAAGAAAAGATGCGAAAAAAGGAAAGAAGTTTTGAGCTTCCTCGTTAAGCAAGACAAAATGAATCGCATGGATTAAATTGCTTTTCTTGAAAGTAATGTATGCATGATGCATGTCATTAGGCCAGGAGGCTAAGGACAATTACATCATGTGACACGATGAATTAACTTAGGTCATGGAGCTAAGCATCATATACGCTGTAAAAAACGATCTTGAACGTCACTTAGGTCTGGAAGCTAAGCACGTATACAGATGAAGTGATTATTGCATAATGAACGTTGCTTAGGTCAAGGAGCTAAGCACGCTATGCTTTGTATGATTAAAAATCATTGATATATAAATGTTTCTCAACT
Organism: Chenopodium quinoa; assembly: GCF_001683475.1. Lineage (NCBI taxonomy): Eukaryota > Viridiplantae > Streptophyta > Magnoliopsida > Caryophyllales > Amaranthaceae > Chenopodium > Chenopodium quinoa. Next base: position 550,481 of record NW_018742275.1, on the reverse strand, counting down.
CATTATGCGATGCGTGAAACAATGAACATTGCTCAGGTCAGGAAGTTAAGCAAGTATACAATGTTTCTTTTAATTCATGTTGTCCTGAAAGATGATGAAACATGCACAGTGTTGAAATAAGATTTCATGATAAAGGGATCTTAAAGGGAAGGATGATTGATATGGATATGTATGTGTGAGTGAAGTGTGTGAATGTGTACTAAGGCTGGCTGCAAGGGTTGTGACGGTGGAAAGAGATGTGAGAAGAGTCAAAGATGATGACTCTTTAGGCTAGGTAGGCTAAATGATGTGGGTTCAAGCCCTCGAGTCTAGCTCTAAATGGGTAGGGATATAGAGATAAGCATTGGATATTCTTTGACTTGATCATGCATAGATATGAATATGAATGTGGCCACACCTCAATGTGAGGTTGCCTACGTATCCGTTAGGAATCAGGCCGAACGTAGCTCTAACCGAACTTTGCACAAGTGTACGTACACCTCAAAGAGGTCTTTCAAGGGTTGTAATATGGTTAAGTTGATGGTTTAAAGAAGAAAAGGGTACAAGGATCAAGACCCGAGAGAATCCCCAAGATGTATAATTGTGAATTTGAAAATTTTGAATTTTGCAAGTTTTTTTTTTTTTTTTTTTTTTTTTTTTTTTTTTTTTTTTTTGCTTTTCGTTTTTTTTTTCATTCTTATGAATCAATGTGGGCAATCTCAGATCATGCGGTCCATCACTCACTTAGCATTCATGTTTCTCAGACACGGTACCAAGCACTCAATGAGAGACGTAATTTGAGACGTGTTCATATCAAATACATTGGAACACTTGCCCTTAGACATTGTTTTATTGTTGCTTTGATACTTTTTTTTACTTGCTTTTTGAATGTTATACAATTACACACCTTCCCATCCTAGGGTTAAGTGAATGTGGGTTGAATAATAAAAAAGGTCAATCATTAGACGAGGCTCAAAGTGGTTGATGAAGAAATGGATCTGTGATTGAGTGGTTAATGGGGAATGAATGGGTTGCAAAGGTACCTCAAATCATTGGTATACCTTGTGTTCGGTACGACAATTGTTTTTTTTTTTTTTTGAAAGAGTGAATGAAAAATGCTATGATCAAGATGTATAAAAAAAATATGCTAATTTTATTAATGGAAAAGGTGAACGAAACACATATAGAAAACCTATTCTAGACATGAATGGGGGAATGGGGATAGATGATTAAAAAAAATCATGAAATCTTGCACGAAGGATCTACTGTGCGCCTTGTATTAATTACTTCTTGCTGCCTGGAAGGACAGGAAGTTTAATTTGTTTGCATCCACCAAGTTTTAAATGACATCCTTCAAACTCCAACATTGCTCAGTACCATGGCCCCTTCCTTGATGGTACTTGCAATGGGCATTGGGATTCCATTTGGCGCTCCTTTCTTCAGGTTTTGGCTCTGAAAATGGCCGAATAGGTGTGATCAAGCCTTGACCGTAGAGGCGATCGAAAGCCGCATCATAAGTCATCCCTAAAGAAGTGTAAGTTCTCCTTTCTTTGGGCAATGGAGCATCAAGAGCTAACACTTCATTGAGATCAACTTGGCTTATATTGTTGGTAGTATTTTCGTGCTTAGAAGACGAAGAAGAAGGAAGGTCGTTCTTCTTGTTTTTCCAAGTGTTATTATTGTTACTACCAGCAGTCTTTATTAGCTCATCCTCTATATTAATGCCGATGTCGTATACAGCTTCGAAAGTGTTCAGTGGAAGAAATTTGAGATGTTCCCTATACTTGTGAGTCGGATTTTTGATGAAGAGGCGAGCCATCTCTCTTTCTTTGGGAGGATCTACCCAGAGTGAAGCTGTTTCCTCCACCTGTTCAGATAAGCGGTGAAGCCTTCATTCTCTTTCTGTTTAAGAATGAAGTGTTCACGTTCAGAAGTTTTAGTTTGAATGTTACACTTGTAACGATTCATGAAAATGTCGGTGACATTTTGCCAAGTCGCAATACGCTTAGCATCTAGGGAATAAAACCATTGTTGGCAAGCATGCTCTAAGGAGAGAGGGAACACCGTAGGGAAGAGTGTTAAGTCCAATCCCTTAAGAGCCATGGTTGTAGAGAACTCCTTCAAATGGAATATTGGATTGTTAGTAGGCTTGAACTTTGGAATATCAACAGTGGAGAACTTTTCAGGGAGCCTGTCTTTCACATCCAAAAGAGTGGGAGGATGTTCCACATAAGTGAAATCCTCAGAAATCTTACTCATTTGTTCCTTCAATTTGTCAAGGGTGGAAACAGTGACCTTGTTTTGTTCCATGGTAGTGACCCTAATGGTAAGGGTTTGCATCATGGTAGACATTGCCTCGATGGATTTGTTGATGTTCTCAATATCTTCTTTAGTGGCCATTAAAAGGTGATAATTAATGTGGAGATGGCAAAGTTCTCTTTGAACGCCTCTTAGATCTGAGAGATTGTTGCGGTAATGACTCGAACCGTATTAATTTATCCCTGCTCCTTGACCAAGTACTGTGAAATAAAATAATTCACTTAATTTTCAGACTCATTGATCAAGATAGGAAAGGATGGGAAAAAATAGACATTTGAAAACAGGTGAGAAAAAAAAAAACTCCACTCATTATTTTTACTACGACAGAAAACGATGCATGCATGGTCCTAGTATATGATCATAAACAATATAGTGCATGAATTGGAGACAAAGTGTGTGCAATGACTCAAAATGTGTGATTAGGTGAGTTTATTAAGACTTGTGGTATGATCGCATGGCTAGACATGAGGATGTTGTGAAAACAAAAGACCCAATGACTAAATAGCATAGAAGACTAAAAAACAAACTAACTTGATTAATTTTGTCCAATTTTAATGTTTATGCTATTTACTAGGTGAAAACGGTCCATTGGCAATCGTTAGTCATAAATAAGATCAACCACAATCAAAGACAAAGAACACATGTTAAGGTTAGCACAAAAATCGATCACGAGAAACTAGGAAGAGGACTAGAATTCTAGAAGAGTTAAGACTCAAGGGTATAAAAATAAAAATAAAAATCTATAATCCTATGTTATATGAGTTGACACGGATTAAAGGACTTGGCTAAGACTAGCTTGGCACGATTTTTTTTTTTAAATAAAAAAGGTAACGCTAAAAAGACACCTAAACTGGAAAGGCTGTAGTATATCAGGTATAACTTTTTATCTGTAACTCTTATTTGGACGAAACTAACTTCAAATTAAAGATAAAACTAGGGGCTACAGATCCATAGGTTGCACGACACGTAACTCTTTCTAGAACTCCGACTATGACCAAAACAAGTTGACTCTTGTGCACTATACGGGAATAAAAATCCGGGTGACTCAAAATTTTTTAAAAAAAAAAAATCTATGGCTCGACTCTAATAATAATAAAAAAGGGTTTGATAAGAGAAAAAAATAATTAAAAAAAGTCAATAAAAAAATGCACATATAAGCATATCGTCACGCATGATGCAATGAAATTCGCAACCTAAAGTCAAGTTCTATGTTCGACTATGGTCAAGTTTTTGGGTGTCAAAGGGTACCATGGTTAAGAGTTTGGACGTGTTAGCAAGGCAGCCTCCCTTGAGGGTGTATGCCAACGGGCGGCTCCGCGAGTTCGTGATGAAATCGAACTCGACTCCATGGTTTGGGTGGATTTAAAAACTCGGATGAACCCTTATTTCCATGAGCGTTTTGGGTTGATAGAGCATAAATCCCTCGAGCTAGCCACATACGTAGAACACGTACTATTGTGGAAAAATAGGTAACCTAAAAAGCATATGCATATGTGACAATGCCAATTAAATCGCAGAAATACAATTCAAGAATCTTTCAAGTCTCATCCACTCATCTTAATTAAATACCGATCACTCAAATCGATAAATAACCAAGAATCCTCCCCAGCGGAGTCGCCAAATTGTAGGCGTCGCTCGAAGTGCGCTTACGTTAAAGCATGTGGTAAATATGTTTGGCACTCATAGGAAGTGGGAATTGACATTACGATTAGGGACAAGGAAAGTAGGGAGCCGCCAACAAGTTTTAAAGGAACTTGTAAACCGTTCACGGATCATAAAAGGCAACCACGAATAAGGGACAACGAAGGCAACAACGATTGACCCGTGAAGGTTACACCCCATTCATAATCCATGAGATTACTAACCCCATACAGTTCGGAACCATGAAATGACGATCGGGGATGATGGTACGAAGTGAGTCATGGAGTCACATTCGCCCGTATTGGCCTCTACTCTATTCTTATAGTGAAAAGTGATTCCTGCGATTTCAAAGGCATGCAAACAAAATATTCAATTTGCTCCAAACTATTATTAAGCTAAATTGGTTGAATATTAATGCAACAAGTAATTCTAAAATATTTGTGATCACTTGAATTAATAACAAGATTAAAAAGGAACATAAACCGGTTGTCCAAATTATCTTATTAGGCGTGATTTTCGATTATATATTCCCTTTAAACATGCAATATAGTGATCAATAAATAATAATAGAATAAACATTAATATTGGAAGCAATTTAACAATAATAACGTTAGTCAAATAATATAATAATAATAACCCTAATCATGATACTAGTAATAAGAAAATAAAATAAGAGTAATTAAATTAATTAATTACTCACATTTTGCGCGTTCCTTTAAATAGCTTCATCATGAATAAATTATTAGTAACTTCAATAAAAATATAAATCAAATTAAATTAAATCAAATAAAAAGTAGATTTGATTTGGTCCAAACCCTCAGTCAATTATACCTTTCACGCCTTGGTTTAAGTATAGAACTAATTTGGGTATTGTATGGACTCCTTGCAGTGCTTAAGGAAGAATGACATAATTAGGAATATAGGTTTAAGGTTTAGAATATGTGTGAGAGAGAATAGAATGATTTTTGGTGTAAAAGAGAGGAAGAGAGAATGATTTGATGATCAACTTGTTGATTTTTTGAAAAAGGGGAGATATGACCTCTATTTATAGAGAAAAAAGAAGGGTCGAAAAAACAAGATAAGAATTCGAATCGGATAAAACTCTTGCGATAGACAGCGGTTTTTGCGGTTTTTGTTTTTATCATATCTTTTGATCCAGAAATCAAAATAAGATGAATAAGATATAGTTAGGAAGCTCTTGAAGTCTACTTTTTAAAACAACTAAAGTCATATTAAAATATTTTATAGAATAAAAGATATGGCCGAAATAGTGAGACGGTGTTAGTTTTGGATAGAGTTTGACATTTATTTCATATCTTTTCCGTTGTAGATTGGAATTGATATTATAATATATCATTGGAAAGATAACTTCAAGGGCTATCCAACAATATAAAATTTGGATAAAAAATATGAGGCACAAAAATTATATCTGACTATCTTTGAATGTCTTTCAATTCGGATAGAAATAGGATTTTCAAAAAGAAAAGTTTTATTCAATTTCAAAACCTGTAATCATATCTTTTCAAAAAGGATAATTAAGATCTTTTAGAAACTTCTAGAAGCTTCTAATTAATCCTAATTGGTTTAGGAATGGGATTAAATAATTTGGACCCTCCACATGATCATTGGGTCGTAGGTAAGGTGTGCTTAGGTTCGGTTTGTGCTCAATTTAACAATTTGGCCATAACTTATTCGTTATAACTCGGATTTGGGCTTATAATATATCGTTGGAAATCTCTTTTAAAGCCCCATCCAACTAATCAATCATTGGACCCAGATTATGGACCAAAATAAACTGGAATAAAAGTTTTAATAAAAAAGGACACGAAATGAATGATTTTAAAGGGCACGAAATGAATTATTTTGGGTTTAAAGGCACAAAAAGAGGAAAATAAGTTATGGTTTGGGGAAATGGGCTAGGAATTGGGTTGGCTTATTAAAATATGGATTTAAGCACTCCAAAGATTAAATACTCAACCTGACCAAGAATGGCGGTGAAAGGTTGTTCATCATCGAGTTTGGTTTTGGGGAGACATTTTTAGGTGTCTACAGTTACCTTTATGGTTCTTTAGCCATCATCATGCTTATTAACCATGACACTCATCATTGTTCTTGTTTCTCTATTGTTTATAATATATTTCTCAGGTTCCTTATATATATATACGTGACATTGCTCAGGTTCCTTGTATCCTGTTCCAAGCATAACTTGTTCTTTCTATGCACAACTTAACAAACATGTTAGATAGATAATCATAATTGTTTACAATCATCAAAACCTAATTACTCAACAATTATGCTCCCTGCAAGAACACTAACTTGGTCTGTAAGCTCGGTAAATCTCTATATGGTTTGAAGCAAAAGCACCCAAACAATGGTTTTCTAAGCTTTCTGAGATTATGATATCATTTGGCTTCACTTAGTCCAAGGAAACTTACAGTCTGTTTACCAAATCTCATAATAATAGTTTCACAGCTGCAAGGCCATTTCTGAGATTTTGGGGGCCCATGGGAAAAAGAATAAACTGGGGCCCTATTATATTTAGAAGTTTTTTGGTTAATATAGAAGAGGCAATTTTTTTTCTATTTATGTACTTTAATATGAACATATTATCATTCTTAAAATAAAAAAATAAATAAATAAAAAACACTTATAATAAATTAAACTCAATGTAAAAAAAATACTTCTATATACTACTACAACTATATGATTTGTAAAAAAAAAATGAAACATTACGATTGATTCTCTCTTACGAATAAAATTTATCATTCTTCACTAACAAAAGAAATATGATGCATGACAGGATGGAAAGTGTAAAAAAAAAAAAAAAAGAAAAAGAAAAAAAAAAAGCTTAACCAAGAAAACTATAGCATGTTAGCTCACTCGTTGCTTGTTCAATCATTTTATCAATTTTGGAAAAAAATACTTAATCTAAGGGCCTGTTCTCTTACGTTGAAATTCTGTTCAGTTCAGTTCAGCTCAGCTCAGTTTAGTTCAGTTCAGCTCCTAATTTCCTTCTCTTATAAAATATTCATTTCAGTTCAGTTCAGTTCAGTTCAGCTCAGTTCAGTTCAGTTCAGCTCAGTTCAGTTCAGTTCAGCTGAGTTCAGTCAATGAGAACAGGCCCTAAATCCATATATATATATATATATATATATATATATATATATATATATATATATATATATATATATATATATATATAAAGGAACATAAAAACACATATTTTTATCATAATAGATTAATAAGAAGAATTTAGGATATAGTGGTTTATATACATAATACACATATAGTAAATTTATTTAAACAAAAAGGAAAAAAAGAGAGAATTGGATCTCTAAGAGTATTCGAACTGCTAGCTTAGGAATACAACAAGTACTCACAAACCATTCTTTACCACCAAGCTACAGAGATACTGATGTTGACAAAAGCAATTCTAAACTAAATATAATTGTACTCTTAGACTTAAAGCTGGAAATGAGGCCCTTTCTATCCGTGGGCCCTGGGCGGGTGCCCTGGCTGCCCTGGTTAAGCGACGGGCCTGCACAGCTGTGCCTGTCTATATTGATGATTTGTTGATCATTGGTAATAATCAGCTAGATATTGATGAAATCAAGCTTCTGCTATCTTCTAAGTTTCACATGAAGAATGTGGGACCCTTGAGATATTTCCTTAGTCTGGAAATTGTAGACACCCATTTGTGTCTCCCCAAAACAATACCCAGTGATGAGTACCTTTCGCATCGAATCATAATCGAATGAAGTGAAAGTGTGGAAAGTCTAGTGTTGCGGATAGTTTTAAATTTTTTTCTCTTGTCTCTGTTTTTGAAAACTTATTTTAAGAAAACATCCAATCCAGTTTGGTTGGTCCATGATATGGGTCTAATAATAGTGTATTTGGATGGGGCTTAAAAAGAGCTTTCCAACGATATATAATAAGCCCAATTCCGATGAATATTGAGGAAGTTATGGCCAATTTACTAAATTGGGCCCGGTTTGAGCCTTATATGCGGCCCAATGATCTAGGGGAGGGCCTAATATATATTTATCATTCCTAATGCAATTAGGAATGGTTTCAGTCTTCTAGATTCTTCTAGAAGATTATTTTCATTCCTAATTCAATTAGCATTGATAAATTGACTTTTGAATTTTTTTTAGAGTTTTAATTAGAATCAAAGAACGTTTTTGAGAAAAATACGATTTTATCCTCCTGTACTGAAATTTCTATCTAAGCTGTAGCGCCTGGCGCTAGTATTGGCCCCTGACGCTAATGTCGGCGTCTGGCGCCAATAGCCAGCGTTGGCGCTAATTAAATTTTATTTGTGTCAGAACTCTGTTTTGATTTTTTATCTTTTTGGCTGATTTTCTTTATAAATAACGTCGTAAAAACTCCGTTTTAATTAATCAATTCTCATCAATTCTTATTCTTACAAATTCACCAATTCTGATCTACACCAACTCTCATTAAGATTTTCATGATTTTTCTCTCTCTCTCTCTTTTCTAAACTAGCCTTTTCTCAAATATAAAAATTCTGCATTCATTAGATCTAGATACACCTAGCCATATTTGAAGTTGCCTTCGTCCTAGACGTGAAAGATTTAATTTCTGAGGATTTGGTTCCAAATCTCTATTTCCATTATTTAATTTAATCGTTTTGTTTATTATTTTCCTTGAAGTTACTAACGCGTGTATTTTGTTATTAGAAAGAGGTACGAGGCATCAAAGTAAGTACTTTAATGGTTTTTATTGATGTTATGATATAGAGTTCATGCTTAGGTTGTTATTATGATTCCTAGTATCATGTCTAGGGTAATTTTAATACTAAGTATGATTGTTACGATGCCTTTTATGATCTTCCTAATATTTATGATTGTTAATATCATGTTAGGGTTAAAGTTTTGATTTTTATATGTTTAGTGACATGTTAGGGTTTGTTATTAATCTTGTTAGTATCATGCCTAGGATCTTGCTACTATTATGATTTTATGATTATTTTTATGGTTGTTATTATTATTATTATTATTATTATTATTATTATTATTATTATTATTATTATTATTATTATTATTATTATGATTATTATTATGTTGCTTGATATTTATATTTATTGCTTGATCACGCCTTTTATGCATGTTTAAAGGGAATTGGTATTTGTAATCATGCTTAATAAGATAATTAATAATCTTGTTTAGGGTTAATTTGATTATAATTCAAGTGATCGCCAATAATAGATTTATTTGTGCATTAAATTCAACCAACATAGATAAACAGGTTTAGGGTAAACCTATTGATTGCATGTTAGACAAAAAGCGCACATGAATACGATATGAATAAAGTAGAGGCCTATTATTAGGGCAGGTTCAATCTCTTTTGGGTTGGATTTGTACCTTCATCCCCGAACCCTATTTGGTTCAAGACCTTATTGGAGTTGACGATCTCTTGGATCGTTAAGGGGTGTAACCTTCACCTCGTGAACGGTTTACAAGTTCCTAAAACTTGTTGGCGACTCTTTTGCTCCATCTTCTTTCCCTTTGGACGCCACAGTACTTTAGTGTATGATCACAGTGGGGTTCAAGGTAGGGGATTAACGCTTGAAATATTCCCTATAGAGATACACAAATCAGATCTGGGTATTTTTATCTCTCAGAAAAAAAATACACTACAGACTTGCTAAAGGAGTATAATATGCTTCGTGTGAAACCTTTAAAGCTGTCTATGGACACTCATTTAAAGCTTTGTGCCAACAGAGGTGTAAACTTGGGCCTCTGTGTAAGGCTTTCTAATTGACCAATGCTTTACAAACAAGCTTATTGTGTCCACTAAATTATCAATTGGTATTACATACACCATAGTGCACCTTGAAATAGGTGCACCAGGCCCAATACGTGCCTAGCCCACAAGGATCCGTGCCCAACATAAAGAAGCCCATGCCCAATAGTAAGAAGCCCAGGCCTTTTTTTTTCACCATTGAATTTTGATATTATCTTTTTTCTTTGAAAATCTAAATTAAAACTTTCAACAACCTTTTCGTATTTAATATTCTTCTTCTTCTTCATCTTTTTCTTTTTTTTTTTTTTTTAATTAAGATTATTTTTTGTTTCCCTAATTGACAATTTTGATTCTCCCTTTTTTCTATCTCTAAACTACTAGAAGCTCTAAAATTTTCAACAATTGAACTCTACTTTCTCTATCCACTTTAATATAAAGTTTATTGTATTTTGTAAAATAAAAAATGGATTTTTTTTAGCTTTTTGACCAATTTTGATGGATTGTGCAATAAAATTAGCAAATCTAATGTTAATCGTTACATATTCATTACCTTCATATTTTTCTCCATATATTTAATTTCCTGTTTGATGTTCACATACGTTGTCTTTTATGTCCATATATATGTGTTGTATGAAGCAATAATTTGTGTAAAAATTTATCAAATATTTTGGTATGAAATAATAATTTATTTGGATCTTGTGTATTTTCTTCTTTTGTTGTTTAATATTTAATTATATAGACCAACTACTAAACACCTTCAAGAATTTTCTGAATATCCCCCAAAAACTTATGATAAATCACTAGAAGCAACACAAGAGCCCCTATAAACTTCTGATAAGCCTAAAGAATTTTCTGATAAGCTACCACAAAACACTAAACCAACCTCAAAAACCTCTAAACCCCCAACAAAATCTTCTGAGCCCCAATTACTAACCACTGAACTCCGTTCAAAAACATTTTAACCACCTTAAAAAACCTCTTAACCCTCTACAAAAACTTTTGAACCCCAATTACAAACCACTGAACACCCTTCAAAAACATTTTAACCACCTTCAAAAATCTCTGAACCCTAACCACAAACCACTGAACACCCTACCAAAACACCTGAACCCCTCTACAAAAACTTTTGAACCCCAACCACAAACCACTGAACACCCTAAAAATACTTTTGAATCTCAACCACGAACCACTGAACACCCTTCAAAAACCTTTGAACCCTTTACAAAAACTTATGAACCCCAACCACGAACCACTAACACCCTACAAAAACCTCTGACCCCCCTATAAAAACTTCTGAATCCCAACCACAAACCATTGACCACCCTACAAAAACCTGTGAACTCCCTATAAAAACTTCTGAACCCCAACCACAAACCACTGAACACCCTAAAAATACTTCTGAACCTCAACCACGAACCACCGAATATCCTATAAAAACTTTTAAAGCCCCTACAAAAACCTGTGAACTCCCTATAAAAACTTCGGAACCCCAACCACAAACCACTGAACACCCTAAAAATACTTCTGAACCTCAACCACGAACCACCGAACATCCTATTAAAACTTTTAAAGCCCCTACAAAAGCTTCTGAACCCCAACCACGAACCACTAACACCCTACAAAAACCTTTGAACCCCCTACAAAAACCTCTAAACCCCAACCACAAACCACTAAATTACCCTACAAAAACTTTTGAACCCCAACCACAAACCATTGAACACCCTACAAAAAATTCTGAACCACAACCACAAACCATTGAATACCCTACAAAAACCCCTAAACCCCCTATAAAAACTTCTAAACCCCTACCACAAACCACTGAACACCCTACCACAAACCTCTGAACCCCCTACAACAACTTCTGAACCCCAACCACAAACCACTGAACACCCTTCAAAAACTTCCGCACCTGAAGACACTGCTGCTCAGCCTTTAGACTTTCCTTATAAACAACTTCATACGTTCTAACTGCAATAAACAAACACAGTTCATAATTATCATTACTAGAGTTCAAAAATAAAACGACAAAGTTCAAATACAGGGTAAAAATGTTCATCATTACGTGTACAATTATTTTTTAAAAAGCAAATATACATACTAAGAGAATTATGTAAAACGCAAAGGTTCATTAAAATAACCTAAGTGTTCATAAAAATAGAAACAATGTTCATAATATGATATTGCTAATAACAATTTTGATAATAAATAAAATAAAAAGTGCGAATTATATGAACAGAATGTTCAAAAACATGATATAAATAAATTATATTCATTAAATACAAATTAAAGCATCAATTCAACAATTAAATTATAAATGAAACTGAAAATAAAAAAAATTAAGCAATTAAAATAAAAAAAGATTAACCATTATAGCTCAAAAGTCTTCTTTATAAGTTCCTATTTCTGACTTGTTCCTCATAGAGTTAGAGTAGATTTCTTCTTCAAATAAAATGTTAATAATTTTAACAAAAAATGTTCAAAATACCAAATTATGAACAGAACATTCATAATCATACTAAAAACAAACAAAACTCATCAATCCTTAGATCAAAGCTTAATTGATTGTAAAAGTGAATTATAAGAAAGTAGACTAAATTACAACTAATAATTGAAAGAGTACGTAGTTAGATTGCCAAATCATCAAAACCTCAATCAGATCCATTTCAATTGCAAAATCATTAAAATGCATTAAGAACATATGACCTAATTAGAAATTAATATCAATTGTAATAAAAAAAATCTGACATACATTACCGATCTCGTCAAGTATGTATAAGAATGTCTTCCATAGTGCTCAGTATTTTAATGGCGATGAATGAATTCATACAAGCAGAGTGATCAACTTATTGAGTTACAAAGTGATGAAGGAATTCAATCAAAGCAGAGAGAGAAAAACATAGGAGAGAGAAAAATTGAGGAGAGAGAAAGTGGAGGAAAGTTAAAGAAGAAGAGAAGATAGAATCAGAAAATTGGATAGATTTAAATAAGGAAATAGAAGAGCTTGGAAGATGCACAAAATAGAAAAGGAACAGAAGAACATTGAAGTTTTGTGAACTACCCAATTAAACACATCGTTTAATTAATGGTTCACACTGAACTACATGCAATGCACAAGGGTGCATGTTATAATTTGCACTAAATTATCTTACTAGATTGTTATTATATTAGAAATATATTAAATATATAATATATATATATAAAAAATACTTGTATATTTTAAGTACGTATAGTTAATTTTGATGTCATAACTTAGACCCTATTCTTTTGAGCAGTTGTGGTCTGTTGTGGACTTGTGGTCTAGTTAGCTCTACTAAAGTTTTCTTAGCTCTAATCTACTGATTGTTAATAATCTTAGAGGTGATTAATAGGCGGGCCAGGCCGGGCCGAAGACAAAACAATTTGCCCATTTCACGAGCCGGGCTGGGTCAAGCTTCGGGCCAAAATACGTGTGCCCAAACCCACTTAATGTAGTCGGCCCATGCGGCCTTTTCGGGCCTATTTCAGGCCGGGTAAAAAAAACAACTAAAAATGCATAAAACCCATTTCCCAAACCCGCTCAATTTTTTTTTTAAATCGGACCGGGTCGGGCCTGACCCGGTTTTGGGCTGGAAAAACTGCCCAAAACCCGCCCAAAATCGGGTTGGGCCAGCGGGCTGGGCTCATTATGATCAGCTCTAAATAATTTGCTAACACTTGTTTTGCCTTGTTGACATTTGCTCTACTATCAGTGGCGGATCCATGATTTTCGACATGGTGAGTCACCATCAATTATTGGTCACTTGTGAAAGTACAAATAATTTTTCCAAATCTTGTTCATAATTAATTTCAAACCAAAAATTATATATATATATATATTACCAAATTGATTTTAATCTAAAATAGGACACAAAAATCCATATTACAACCAAATACTTCGTAGTACTTCAAAATTCAATCTTACAAGTTCCGAAAGTTACAAATAACATGTTACAAAATAGTACTATTATATAAAACTATTACATTAACTTTATGATTTTTTACTTAATTGATTAGATTTTTTGGATAATATTAAAATTAGTTGCACAAATATAGGATATAAATAGAAGCAAAAATTATTAATAATTATTAATTAAAAAAAGATGAGATAACTTAAGAGACATGTTATTAAGTATAACCGGTCTCTTTAATAAAAAAAAATAAAATAAAAGCAGCGTTACAATGTGAACTGCAATAGCAGCATCAAAGAGACCTATTACCTAAATAGATGGTCTCTTTGATATTTTTTAAAAAGGAAACTCTGATGCAGCGCAAAGCTCTGTAACAATCAATAGCATCAAAGAGATCGCCTCTCTACAATAAGCGGTCTCTTTGATATTTTGTTTTTTTTAAAATATTTATTTTTTAGTTATTGCTGAGTCATGTGACTCAATGTGCACCAACATAGATCCGACAATGTCTACTATGCTGAAATCTGAGCTTCTCTGTTATGCTCAGAAGCCCAAAAGAAAAGGGTCTTACTCTTATATGTCGGTGGCCAGGCAATTTGACCAGCTCTTATGGGGCTTACTTTGTCAAAGCTATAGAGGTTACCTTTTCAGTGTCATATTATGATACTTGATTAGTATCATAAAGGTGATTTCATCAATGCTTTATGAGTTACTTTGATCTTTTACAAGCAGTTATTCGGTGAGGCCAGTCACGCAAAAGCGTGCTATATATATATATATATTTTTTTGTGTTAATGATATGAGAAGTGAAAGTTGTTTAGAGTGTAGTCCCTAAAAAATGCATATAATTGAAGGAATGGGGATTTTGAGTGCTATGGTGAATTGTTGATAAAAGGAACCCGTGCTAATATATGACATTTATTATACTACGTCCAAAAAAAAATTACACAGAATGTAATGTTAGTTGTGTTTTCAAAAAAAAAAAAGTGAAATATTAGTAGCGGTCCCTTGAAAAAAAAATAGTGGGACTGCTAGTTATTGATTTTTTTTAGAAATAAATAAATAAAGTATTACCTTTGTGTATTAATAAGTGTTACAGTTTGACCGGCACATAGTGTTAGACAATTTAATTGACTTAAACAAAAAAAGAGGTAAGTGGGGTTGTTGGAGTTTTAAAAAAATATAAAAGAGAGGTAGTGGAGTTAATAGTATTTTTAAAAAGTAATGAATGTTAGAGAAAATATATAATATTTAAATAATATTGGATTTAGGTGGGGACCACAAGAGGAGAGATATATAATATTTAAATGTAGTTTTGAAGACTGAAATAAGGGAAATAGATGCAAGAGGACTAGCACAATAATCAGAGATAATAGAGAAGATATGAGGCAGAATAGAGTAGAGAATATTAGGTCATTTCTCATTATTCTTCAAGGACTGATAACAGTAGATTATATACAAGCTAGAATAAAAAAATAACAGCCAATCCTTACAGCTAATTATTGGCTAGCGTAGCCATCAATACAATCAAATTGGAAAGCATAACAAAATATCACAAAAACTAGCTGCTATGACTGTATTATCCTCATAGCAGTATATTGACCTATATATTGACCTCATTACCCCTCCTCAAGCTGAGAGGAAGGTGGAGATGTGACTCCCAGCTTGAGTAGAAGTCCATTGTGTTATTTGAAGACAAAATTTTGGTGAAGATATCTGCCACCTGGCTTGAGGAAGAGACATACTGTGGTTCTATATCCCCAGCCTTGACCATATCTCTGACATAATGGCAATCAATCTCGACATGTTTCGTTCTTTCATGCATCATACGATTTGCTGCTATAGCTAGAGTTGCTTTGTTATCACATTTGAGAACAGTTGAGGCTAAGTGAGACATGTTCAAGTCTTAAAGCATAGCTTTAATCTAGGTCACTTCACATGCTATAAGAGCCATTGCCTTGTATTTAACCTGAGATGATGATTTGGCCACTATAGGTTGTTTTTTGGACTTCTAGGATATTGGTGACTAACTAAGGAGTATACAGTAACCTGTTGTGGATCTTCTGGAAGTTGGACAACTTGCCTAATCACTGTCACAGCAGTAGTGAGTATGGCACAGAGGCAGAAGCAAGCAGGTTGCCTTGAGAACATGTACCTGCTAGATAACGAAGCAGTCTCTTTGCAACTTGCATATGGACAATAGTTGGAGAATGCATATATTTGCTTAATATATGAACAGTGAAAGAGATATCAGTCCTAGTTACTATAAGAAAGATTAGTTTCCCTAGAAGCTGCTGGTATGGTGTAGGGTCTGGTAAAGGATCACCTCTGTTGGCACAAAGCTTTAAATGAGTGTCCATTGACAGCTTTAAAGGTTTCACACGAAGCATATTATACTCCTTTAGCAAGTCTGTAGTGTATTTTTTTCTGAGAGATAAAAACACCCTGATCTGATTTGTGTATCTCTGTAGGGAATATTTCAAGCGTTAATCCCCTACCTTGAACCCCACTGTGATCATACACTAAAGTACGGTGGCGTCCAAAGGGAAAAAAGATGAAGCAAAAGAGTCGCCAACAAGTTTTAGGAACTTGTAAACCGTTCACGAGGTGAAGGTTACACCCCTTAACGATCCAAGAGATCGTCAACTCCAATAAGGTCTTGAACCAAATAGGGTTCGGGGATGAAGGTACAAATCCAACCCAGAAGAGATTGAACCTGCCCTAATAATAGGCCTCTACTTTATTCAGATCGTATTCATGTGCGCTTTATGTCTAACATGCAATCAATAGGTTTACCCTAAACCTGTTTATCTATGTTGGTTGAATTTAATGCACAAATAAATCTATTATTGGCGATCACTTGAATTATAATCAAATTAATCCTAAACAAGATTATTAATTATCTTATTAAGCATGATTACAAATACCAATTCCCTTTAAACATGCATAAAAGGCGTGACCAAGCAATAAATATAAATATCAAGCAACATAATAATAATCATAAAAATAATAATAATAATCATCATAATAATAACAACCATAAAAATAATCATAAAAGCATAATAGTAGCAAGATCCTAGGCATGATACTAACAAGATTAATAACAAACCGACCCGGAGCTTGACCCGGCCCGGCCCGTGAAATGGGCCCGCCCATTAATCACCTCTAAGATTATTAACAATCAGTAGATTAGAGCTAAGAAAACTTTAGTAGAGCTAACTAAACCACAAGTCCACAACAGACCACAACTGCTCAAAAGAATAGGGTCTAAGTTATGACATCAAAATTAACTTTACGTACTTAAAATATACAAGTATATTTTATATACATTATATATTTAATATCTTTCTAATATAATAACAATCTAGTAAGATAATTTAGCGCAAGTTATAACATGCACCCTTGTGCATTGCATGTAATTCAGTGTGAACCATTAATTAAACGATGCGTTTAATTGGGTAATTCACAAAAATTCAATGTTCTTCTGTTCCTTTTCTATTTTGTGCGTCTTCCAAGCTCTTCTATTTCCTTATTTAAATCTATCCAATTTTCTGATTCTATCTTCTCTTCTTCTTTAACTTTCCTCCACTTTCTCTCTCCTCAATTGTTCTCTACTCTGTTCTTCTCTCTCTGCTTTGATTGAGTTCCTTCATCACTTTGTAACTCAATAAGTTGATCACTCTGCTTGTATGAATTCATTCATCGCCATTAAAATACTGAGCACTATGGAAGACATTCTTATACATACTTGACGAGATCGGCAATGTATGTCAGATTTTTTTTTATTACAATTGATATTAATTTCTAATTAGGTCATATGTTCTTAATGCATTTTAATGATTTTGCAATTGAAATGGATTTGATTGAGGTTTTGATGATTTGGCAATCTAACTACGTACTCTTTCAATTATTAGTTGTAATTTGGTCTACTTTCTTATAATTCACTTTTACAATCAATTAAGCTTTGATCTAAGGATTGATGAGTTTTGTTTGTTTTTAGTATGATTATGAATGTTCTGTTCATAATTTGGTATTTTGAACATTTTTTGTTAAAATTATTAACATTTTATTTGAAGAAGAAATCTACTCTAACTCTATGAAGAACAAGTCAGAAATAGGAACTTATAAAGAAGACTTTTGAGCTATAATGGTTATTCTTTTTTTATTTTAATTGCTTAATTTTTTTATTTTCAGTTTCATTTATAATTTAATTGTTGAATTGATGCTTTAATTTGTATTTAATGAATATAATTTGTTTATATCATGTTTTTGAACATTTTGTTCATATAATTCGCACTTTTCATTTTATTTATTATCAAAATTATTATTAGCAATATCATATTATGAACATTGTTTCTATTTTTATGAACACTTAGGTTATTTTAATGAACCTTTGCGATTTACATAATTCTCTTAGTATGTATATTTGATTTTTAAAAAATAATTGTACACGTAATTATGAACATTTTTACCCTGCATTTGAACTTTGTCGTTTTATTTTTGAACTCCAGTAATGATAATTATGAACTGTGTTTGTTTATTGCAGTTAGAACGTATAAAGTTGTTTATAAGGAAAGTCTAAAGGCTGAGCAGCAGTGTCTTCAGGTGCGGAAGTTTTTGAAGGGTGTTCAGTGGTTTGTGGTTGGGGTTCAGAAGTTGTTGTAGGGGGTTCAGAGGTTTGTGGTAGGGTGTTCAGTGGTTTGTGGTAGGGGTTTAGAAGTTTTTATAGGGGGTTTAGGGGTTTTTGTAGGGTATTCAATGGTTTGTGGTTGTGGTTCAGAATTTTTTGTAGGGTGTTCAGTGGTTTGTGGTTGGGGTTCAAAAGTTTTTGTAGGGTAATTTAGTGGTTTGTGGTTGGGGTTTAGAGGTTTTTGTAGGGGGTTCAAAGGTTTTTTTTAGGGTGTTAGTGGTTCGTGGTTGGGGTTCAGAAGCTTTTGTAGGGGCTTTAAAAGTTTTAATAGGATGTTCGGTGGTTCGTGGTTGAGGTTCAGAAGTATTTTTAGGGTGTTCAGTGGTTTGTGGTTGGGGTTCAGAAGTTTTTATAGGGAGTTCACAGGTTTTTGTAGGGGCTTTAAAAGTTTTTATAGGATATTCGGTGGTTCGTGGTTGAGGTTCAGAAGTATTTTTAGGGTGTTCAGTGGTTTGTGGTTGGGGTTCAGAAGTTTTTATAGGGAGTTCACAGGTTTTTGTAGGGTGGTCAATGGTTTGTGGTTGGGATTCAGAAGTTTTTATAGGGGGGTCAGAGGTTTTTGTAGGGTGTTAGTGGTTCGTGGTTGGGGTTCATAAGTTTTTGTAAAGGGTTCAAAGGTTTTTGAAGGGTATTCAGTGGTTCGTGGTTGAGATTCAAAAGTATTTTTAGGGTGTTCAGTGGTTTGTGGTTGAGGTTCAAAAGTTTTTGTAGAGGGGTTCAGGTGTTTTGGTAGGGTGTTCAGTGGTTTGTGGTTAGGGTTCAGAGATTTTTGAAGGTGGTTAAAATGTTTTTGAAAGGTGTTCAGTGGTTTGTAATTGAGGTTCAAAAGTTTTTGTAGAGGGTTTAGAGGTTTTTTAAGGTGGTTAAAATGTTTTTGAACGGAGTTCAGTGGTTAGTAATTGGGGCTCAGAAGATTTTGTAGGGGGTTTAGAGGTTTTTGAGGTTGGTTTAGTGTTTTCTGGTAGCTTATCAGAAAATTCTTTGGGCTTATCAGAAGTTTATAGGGGCTCTTGTGTTGCTTCTAGTGATTTATCACAAGTTTTTGGGGGATATTCAGAAAATTCTTGAAGGTGTTCAGTAGTTGGTCTATAATTAAATATTAAACAACAAAAGAAGAAAATACACAAGATCCAAATAAATTATTATTTCATACCAAAATACTTGATAAATTTTTACACAAATTATTTCTTCATACAGCACATTTATATGGACATAAAAGACAACGTATGTGAACATCAAACAGGAAATATATGGACAAAAATATGAAGGTAATGAATATGTAACGATTAACATTAGATTTGCTAATTTTATTGCACAATCCACCAAAATTGGTCAAAAAGCTAAAAAAAAATCCATTTTTTATTTTACAAAATATAATAAACTTTATATTAAAGTGGATAGAGAAAGTAGAGTTCAATTGTTGAAAATTTGAGAGCTTCTAGTAGTTTAGAGATAGAAAAAAGGGAGAATCAAAATTGTCAATTAGGGAAACAAAAAATAATCTTAATTAAAAAAAAAAAAAAAAAAAAGAAGAAGAAGAAGAAGAAGAAGAAGAAGAAGAAGATTAAATACGAAAAGGTTGTTGAAAGTTTTAATTTAGATTTTCAAAGAAAAAAGATAATATCAAAATTCAATGGTGAAAAAAAAAGGGTTGGGCTTCTTACTATTGGGCATGGGCTTCTTTATGTTGGGCACGGATCCTTCTGGGCTAGGCACGTATTGGGTCTGGTGTACCTATTTCAAGGTGCACCATGGTGTATGTAATACCAATTGATAATTTAGTGGACACAATAAGCTTGTTTGTAAAGCATTGGTCAATTGGAAAGCCTTACACAGAGGCCCAAGTTTATAAACAAGTGACAAGCCCAATTTCTAAGAGTGATATCCAAAAGCCTATGTAAATAAAATCAGAACCCAAATTATCAAATGCCAAATGATCAATTTATCTAAACTTACTTGATTCGTTAAACTTTTTAAATTCTCTATAGTCCAATAATGACATAAAGTTGGACCGAGAGTAAATAATTACGTCCCATTCTTTCTTTTAGATTGTACATAATTTATAGAACTGAACAAAACAAGACTAAATTATAAACAATATAACATTTGTACTTTTTTGTAGTTGTGACTTGTGAGTTTGTGACCTTTTAAAGGAATGGAACTCAATATCTAAAATTACATAAAAAGTCAACCTATATATTTAAAGTTTTTGGCTTGTACAAAGTATTTGACATCAACGCTCATAACTGTTTACTAAAAGCAAGCAACACATGCAACAAACATAATACAAGGCCATGAAACTATATGTAATAGTATAACACAATTATTCAATTCAACTTAAACTTCCATCAAGTGTAATGAAAATGAACTTAAGGCATGTTCTCCTTGCCTCTTATTTCCCTCATTTTACAAGGAAAAAAAGTTCACTATGTCATAAATTCAAATAACTCGGCTAAGGACGTGGAGTACCTTTGTGACAAGAACATTCTAGAGAATTATTTTGGAACTGAGGCTGAAATTGCTACATTTATCAACAATTTGGGCAAGGAAGTAGCATTCGATATCGACCAATGTTATTTAGCCAAGTTGTTTGATGATGCTAACATGTATCATCAAAATGATTGGCATGTTTATTGGGCTACATTGAAAATATACGTATTTCAACACACCTTGGTCCTTCATATCCGTGATTGCTGCCTTTGTTTTATTAGTTTTGACCATTTTACAAACCTCTATACAGTTATCCATACTACAAACCAAGCTAATTAACTAGCTTAGTAGAATACTAATATGAGTAGTATGTCTTCTCATTTTTTGTACAATTTAGTCCTAATATAATGGACACTAGTACTTGTATTATTGGTTTTCAATTTAGTCCTAATTAACATGTAACGTTGATTCGTGGAGCACTATTTTTTTTTGGTGTTCCACCCGGTTCACCCTTTGGGATAATCCGGATTTGGATATTAGTTCTGGATAGTTAGGTTCCAGTCTCCTCCCAATTCGTGGAGCACTATGTGACTCGATCTAAAAAATGTGTACATCATCAACTTGCTTGAAAAATGTATCATACAAGTAAATCACGGTATTTTTTAGACATAGGATAAGTATATCATATGGAAAAATATAATAGGCTAGCATGATAATTGATAAGTTTCAAATTTCAAATATATACTCCAAATAGTCTTGTATATGCGCTTATTACTTGACAATTACAATTGTATAAGAGAAGCGTGGAAAAGGAAGCTAGCACCTAGCAGCTTAATACAAATATAAGACCTCATTAATTCTTAATGACATTAGCAAATATATTAAGATAATTTAGTGGACACAATAAGCTTGTTTGTAAAGCATTGGTCAATTGGAAAGCCTTACACAGAGGCCCAAGTTTATAAACAAGTGATAAGCCCAATTGATAAGAGTGATATCCAAAAGCCTATGCTAAATAAAATCAGAACCCAAATTATCAAATACTAAATAAAATCAGAACCCACTTGATTCGTTAAACTTTTTTAATTCTCTATAGTCCAATAATGGACCGAGAGTAAATAATTAAGTCCCGTTCTTTTAATTGTACATAATTTATGAAATTGAACTAAAGTAGGCTAAATTATAAACAACACTGTAAAAAAAAAAAAATTATAAACAACACTGTATAACATTAGTACTTTGTTGCAGTTGTGACCTTTTAATGGAATGGAACTCAATATCTAAAGCTACATAAAAAGTCAACCCATATATTTAAAGTTCGCTTGTACAAAGTTTTTGACATCAACACTCATAACTGTTTCCTAAAAGCAAGCAACACATGTAACAAACATAATACAAAGCCATGAAACTATATGACTATATGTAATAGTATAGCACAGTTATTCAATTCAACTTATACTTCCATCAAGTGTAATGAAAATGAACATGAGGTTCTCCTTGCCTCTTATTTCCCTCATTTTACAAAGAAAAAAAGTTCACTATGTCATAAATTCAAATAACTTAAATTAACCAATAAATTAAAGTTTGATTACAGATGAAAAGAATACACCCTAATAAATCCCTAACGTTATGATCACGGGGAGAACATATAATGCCACTGCCCACTACAAAGAACAAGAAGTAATCCAACCCACACTCCACGGACCACTGGCCAAAATTTGAAATGTATAGGATGCTGTTGATGAAAACATCCAGCCATCCTGCAGTGATGCATTGATCCATCTCCTTCCCACATCATAGAGTAGTCATCTCATTCCTGCCAAAGCATATTTTTGCATGCTCATAAAAAAAAAGGAAAACTATATTTTGGTAATTTGTACCACACCAGATTTTCAAGTCATTCATTTGCATGCATATTGTCCCCTTTAATTTGCCTTCTATAATATTAATATAGATTGGTGTGGACCAAGAAGAACAGGATGAAATTAAGGGTCTTGACTGTTGAGGAATGCACTTATACACTACAAGGGCATAATTTACCCACTTAAGCTTCAAGTTTGTTGATAGTTATTACTAAAATGGTCAATATCATCTATATTTATTACTCTTTTATGGCCTGTTCTCTTCAGTTTAATTTCAGTTTAGCCATTTCAGTTCAATTCGGTTCGGTTCAATTCAGCTCAGTTCAAGCTCTTATAAGTCGGTGATAATAAATAATTATCCATATTGGTGGTAATGAACTTGTGTATGACTCTATAATGGATATTTTAAAATAAAATGACACTAAAGTTCATGAGAAATGTTTCCCCTCCAACTTGAAAAGAGATTTTTCACCCAAAACCTATTTCCCCAACTATAGCTTCCAGTCTTCCACCATTTGTAATATAATATTCATGAAACCTAGTATGCTTACCATTTAACATACATGCCCTCGGTAAACTTGGTTCACAACTATATCTATAATGTCAACCATGCACAAAAGATATTTATTTTCAATTAATCCATATGATAATTAGTCTATGGAAAATGGCCAAAATACAATATATGTACATAGCTTTTAATTTGTTACATAATTATACATCATATAATCATAATTAAGTTCCACTTGCACCGTTCTTCATTTTACAATATTTCTTCACTGTGGGTGAAATTTAATTAAAGAAACATAGGTGATTAGGAAAATTTAGTGCCTTTTCACCTATGTGCCTTTCCATTTAATATTTTCTTCAATGTAAATTAGAGGGAAAAAAAATATGTGTATACTTTCTACTCCCTTAGTTTCATAATGTTGGCCCTGTTCACTTCACCTTATTCTTGATAAACTAAAATTATTTTTACAGAATTAAAATTATTTTTGACGAATTTAAATTATTTTTACTGAGTTGAAATTAGTTTTTTCTGAATTGAAATAATTTTTATGTATTCTCTATTACAATTTTTTTCTTTAACATTACTTATTTTTTATTACAAAACTGAAATTATTTTTATTGAACTAACCGAACTTATTTTTACTGAACTGGAATTATATTTGTTGAACCGAAATTAGTTATTGAATATTATTTTCGTAAGGTGAAATGAATAGGGACTTATTCACATTTAGAATCTTTTGACTATTAAAAATGAGATAATATCTTCCTACTTTCTCTTTATACATAAAGAATAAATAGTCATATAAAATCTAATTTAATTTATCTTGGCTTGATGAGGGCATTATTAATATCTAATTTATATAATTTTTTCTATTGTAAGATTTAATATATTTGCGATCAAAAATTTACATCGATGTACATAAATGTGACTAACATTATGAGGCGGATGATGTATACCCAACGTGAATTATCTTTAATTTAGAGAGTTTATTAATGACAAATTTTGTATATAACTCATTTAGGCTTCATAAAATTGTCAAGAAAAGACAAAATTACCACAGATACATAAAAAAAATTAATAATTTATTTTCAGATTAAATATAGGAAATGATTTTTTTTTAATTGTGTTTTCTCACTTTTTTCACATCCTTCTAAGTTATATGATGGTGATCTAAGAAATCCAAATTGTCCATTATTTACCGCATGCCAATGTCTTCCCTCCAAAAAGATATCAAAATCATCAAAAAAATACTTGTAATCATTTTACAAATATTAATTGTCATATCGCATGAAAAAGGTTGGTTCCAAGCTATAGAAAATTTTACAACTCAACCCTTTATGTATAAGCTAAACATATCTAGAGGGGTCATTCTAAACATACTATTTAGTCCCAAATTTTCTTTCAAATTAAAGAAACATCCACTCTTAATTCTTTGTTTTTTTCCTTTAAATATATACCTTCTTTTGCAAAATAGTAATATTATAAGAGATCCAATATATATAGGAAATATTATTCCTAATAGTAGAAGCAACTCCTCTAGGACTTGGCATTGTTGCATGCTTAACCAAATAAAAATATTATCCCTTACATTGTTTTTGAAAAAGAAGATTTTCGTACTTCCTATGAAAATACGCGCATATGATTATGTCTTCTTCATATAGCTAAAGAACTTTAACTGGTTTATTTCCCTAAGAGCTTCATGCACCACAAGCCAAGAATCATATGGGTAAAATTGATTTTATAGAGTTTATTGACTATTTTGTTTCCACCTTAGATATTTAATTTGGCCACAATACTTTCACTTGTTTAATTTATATACTTTGAAAATGGCATGTGCAAAAATTACACCATGAATACCTCTAAGTTTTAGGATTTTAAGGCAGATAAAATGCACTTTGGTGAATGTTAATGGAGATATTAAAGACATGAATATTTTCGTCATTTTATGTGGTAATTTTGGAATGAAAATTAGATATAATAATTCAATTGTAACTAAATATTCGGTTAGTTTTTTCACATTTTTTTTCATCTTTTATAAAGTTAGGTTTTATTGTGAAACATTTTTCGTAGGTTGGGATAATAAAGCACAAAGTGTGTATGTATGTGTTATCTAAGTAACCTCGCGATGACAAAACACTAGTTTCTTTCACTAATGTGTACCTGGATTCAACTAGCCACATTCTATGGTTTCTTCAAAAGATATACAAATTGACAAATTCATTAGACTGGAAATATCGTGGCCAATTATCGAAATCGAAAGCATAATCATCAATATAATCTATATATGTAGCTATTCATATTTATATTTTCTTAGCTTGTGGTGCATAGAGCTTATAAGGCAAACAACAGAATTCATTTCCTAAATAAAAGGCATCTATCAAATATTTGCTTATATCTTTCCAAATAGAAGCACAACATTCATTTTTTTTAAGACAATGCAGGGATGTATAATTTTTTGGTTAAGCATGCACAATTCCAAGTTCCGTGGGACCTGCCCCTACTATTAGGGAAAAAACGTTTGCTGTTTTTAACCTATCCAAATAAGATTTTATTCATTTTGGAGATACAAGGTAAATATCTAATCCACATAACACGCTAGATCACAATTTAGAAACATATGTTTAAATATTGTGATACTACCATTTCTTCGTATTCTGTGAAAAAACCTATTATACATATTTCTTGTTACCATTCACAGATCTTAGCAATCTATAAATATAGCCGTGAATAAACATGATTAATATCAGTAATTCAACATATAAGAGGAGATTGTGGTGTATTTTCTTGGAAAAACCACCACAACTTTATATAAGAATAATGCAGCATGCATTACATAATTTAAGGATAAATAAAGAAGGTAATTGATCAATGCTAACCTAGTGCATCTAATCAAAATTACTTTTCATTCGTTATCTTCAAAAGATTAAGGGTATAAATGTTCTTCCTTTAAATTCGCTCATGTGAAAATTTGGTAGATTTATTTACTTAGGTGTTTTGATTTAACTTAATACAATAATTATAAAATTATCTCATCACATTAGATCATAATTGCCTTATTTAAGATATCTTAAATTTTTATGAAGGGGAATAACATGTGGATTTGATTTTTTTTTTTTATCAGATTCCTATAGATTGAGAGATATATGGATTTGATATGACTAGTATGTGGAAACTGGAAAGCTCTCTTAAGAGCCATGGTTGTTTTAAGAAGAACTAATTAAGGTGGAACTTGTTGAAGAGTGCTCGACCTAACACGCCCGTGCCAAAAAGGGCACGTCTATGCAACTGTTCCTAGTCAAAAATTTCAAAATTTGTGCTTCTACCTCAATCTTTAGAAAGGGGCACATACAGTGGCAGAGCCAGAATTTTAACAATGGTAGGGCACCTACTACTAGAACACGTTTATCATGCTCTTTAATTTTTTTTTTTATAAAAAAAAAATTCAAGACACATCTACGTACTAATAGGACAATAAGCCAGAAAAAAATAGACACGTCTACGTACAGCAAAAAAATCAAGACACATCTATGTACCACAATAGGATATTAAGCCAAAAAAAATTAAAAAAACAAGGACATTAAGCATAAAAAGAATAAGGAGAGGATAAAAAAAATAAGGACGCTAAGAAAATAAAATTAAAAAAAAAAAAAAGGATTAAAATAAATGTTGGGTAAGGGATTATAACCCATGACCTTGGGTAAGCAAAGTAATGCTCTATGTTACAAGATTACAACCACTAGGCTAGTAGAAGTTTAGGGGACCTATAGTGGCTCTGCCACTTGGCACATATGTGCTTTGCATGGCAAGCCTGTGCATGGTCGAGGGTAGACGTTTTTGTCGGGTTGAAGCGCCACACACTTTATAGAATATTTCCTAATCTCAGGTATGTTTAGGACGATGGCTATAAGAGATATACTTAGGGAGTACTTTAGGGTTTTATTAATGTTTAATTCCTTATGTTATAAAAGGACCCTTTAGGTGATCGATTAGATCATACCTTTGAACCATTAAGATTGGGACTCATTATATTATTCTCTCATTCACTACACATTATAGTGAAGAAGCCCTCGAATCCCCCACCGAACTTATAGATGTAGGTCTAATTTGACCAAACCACATAAATCATTGTGTTCTTTTTTTTTTTTTTTATTATTGTTTTTCTTGTTCTTATTACTATTTCATTGATTTTTTTCATATTAATCAAGCACAATTACACCTCAATTCCTATCATGAATTTCTTTTGTTCGCTTTCATTTTTTATCCTAACGTTACGTCGCCCATAGGTGATTTTTATCATAAACAAGTATTTGTGATGAATAATTGATGAAACAACTCTTAATTAAATGGAACATGGATGGTGGGTCGCATAAGTTGTTTCAAATTAAATCAATCCTAAAATTTCAAATAAAAGGATGATAAATGTAATATGTTCCCATATCTAGATCTATAATGATTTTTAGGGGTGTCCATTATTCGAATAAAAACCGAAATCCAATTCAATCCAAACCGAATTAATAATTTGGATTGGATACAAACTTTAAATTGAATCGGATCGCATTGAAATTATTGTAAATTTCGAATTTTCGGATCGGATCAGATTGACCTTGTTTGGATCCAAACTGAATTAACAGAAATATATGAAACCATGCTTTTACAAATAAGGATACCTTATATTAATCCTGTAAATTTATGGTAATAATTACATTTATAAATTTTTTTTTTTTAATATTTGTATTAATCATGTACAACTATGTATTTAAGACTAAGCTTTTTATAATTGCATTTTTATTTTTATAATAAATTTAGTCCCTAAAAATTTGCAATGTATTTCAATTCAGATTTTCGGATCATATCCAAATAACCGAATTTTAATTCGGATTGGATTGGATTCCTGAGAAATTTGGATCAGATTGGATTTAAAAATCAAAATCCGAATTTTAATTCGAATCAGATTGGAGTTGGCCTAAATCCAAATCAAAAACCGAATAGACACCCGGACACCCCTAATGATTTTGCATATGTTTAATTTCTCACAACTTTTTATATTACAAATTGAAAATGTACATGACGAAAGCTAACGAACGCCGCGCAGGGGGTGTTGGATTAGATAACTAAAAGTGGAAATATAAAATTGAAATGAGCATTAATTACATCAATTAACACGTGATTTTGTCGTGGATTCCCAAATTTATATCACTTTAAAAAGTATTTAAATTCTAATCTAACCCTTTGGGGGTGTTCGTTTGCAAGATCCAATATATATTATGCTTAATTAATGATGTACACGTTCTATACTAAATTTTACCCTCATTTTATGGCTATTTTCGTATGAAATCTGAGCTCTACGGAGCTATTTCTCGCTAATATTCTCTTCTCTAGTGTGACTTGGTCTATTTAATTGATTTTGTAGGCACATGAAGGTTTTCGGATAATTTGGACTTGTTTTAGATAGCCACGAGAGCTTATTAAAAATGGAGGAGAATTTTCCCGTGTCCGCCCTCGCAGGGCAACATTGCCCTGGCAGCCAGGGCGAAGGAAGGAAGAGAAGAGCATTGTGCGGAGAGTATGAAGGGTTTAATTTCTGTCCGCCCGGACCGGGAAGCATTGCCCGGGCAGACGAGGTAATACATGAGGAAGCTAGATGAAGAATCGCAAGCCAGAATTTGTCTCTCGCGCCCGACCGGGCGGCATTGCCCTGGCTGCCCGGGCACAGCTTTGCGAAGCGCGTTTTCATCACTTTCTGGATTTCTTTATTAAGGGATATAAATAACCTTTGTAAAGCCCGACTAAAACGGACTTAGTTATTATTTTCCAGCTTTTAAACTTTCATTAGAACCCTAATATTCTCTCTATATCTAGATTAATTTGCACTTTCAAGTTTTGATCTTTGTTCATCAACAATTGGTACTTTTCTTCATTCAAGAAATTGGTATTCATCTTTATCCCTTCATTTACTTTTATTTGTTTATTAATCATGTTTTCTTCATTGAATATTGTTTTTGTTTTTGTTAATATGTGTGAGTAGTTTCCTTATTCCAAGATCTAGCGGAACCCGAATATGATTAATGCATGATTTAATGCTTTAAATTCTCTAATGATAATTGTAATTGATATGCTTAATTGATTATTCTTATGCCAATACTAGATTAGGGATAATTGATATTGTTATTAATCCTTTGTTTTAATCGCAACGGGAGTTGGGTATTGACGGGTTTGAATAAATCAATTAAGGGTTTGAAGCTCATCACGGGAGTAGTTGAATGGATGATTAGGAAGTTAGGATAATGTGCTCAAGGTCTTTAATTTACATTATTCCACGGAAGTAGGTTTGATTGTGATTAAGGAAGCCATTAATAACTCGGGAGAGACCATTGGTACTATTCAGGGATTACTTTTCCTCATTAATCAATTGAATTATGTGTTAGGGGTAGAACGACTATTGCATTAATTGTATTCGTGGGGTTGCTTGATCTTGGATGTTTTTAGCATTGATTTGTCATATTGTTTTGATTTAATCATTTTAATTAGTTCTTTAGTTATTGATTCTTACTTATTTGATTTGGTTACTTGCTTAGTAATTGCTTGAGTCTTTTTAATTAGTTAAATCATAGTCTCTTGGGATCCGACCCTTGCTTGCCCGTCTACATAGTAGTGGTCTAGTTAGGTTTATTTTTGTTAGGTACGCGACACACCTATCAATTAAATATTGATTTAGAATTTTTGTAAAATGTGGAACATGAGTATCATTTGAAAACAAAGTTAAACTTTGAATGGATCATGAAATAAACTTGGGTAACCTAATCATAAGGATGATAGTTTAATTCACTTACAAGTGCAAATGAATGCCACCCTTCTTCTCTATCTTCGTCTTATTTTTGCTAAATTAAAATTAATTTTATTTAACTTAGATAATTTCTGCTAATTTAATTAAATTTTTTATTGATTTTACATGTTAAAGCTTATATTTACTAATTATCTATTATATTTGTGTTTTTCAACTTACAAAATTATACTTATTAAAACTTATACATAGTATTTACTAAACTGAACTTAAATTATTATATACTTCCTTCGGTTTTTTTTAGTTGCACCAGTTGGGATTTTACAATGTTCACACAAACTCCTTTTACCATCTTTTATGATTTATCCATAAGGAAAAATATGGTCATGTGGAATCTCGTTAGATTCGTCTCGATTTTTTTTGATTTTTTCTTAAATATAATCAAATATATTAATGGTCAAAATATTGCATCAACAAGCGTAAAATGACAAATGGTGCAATTACAAAAAAACAAAAGAAGTAAATGTTTAAACAAAGTGAAAAGAACAAGGACTAATAAAACTAAGGGCCTGTCCACATTTACTTAATTTCAGTTTAGTTTAGTTTAGCTCAGCTCCGATCAGTTCAGTTCAGTTCAGCTCCAATCAGTTCAGTTCAGCTCCTAATTTCTCTCTCTCATAAAATTTTCATTTCAACTCAATTCAGTTCAGTTCAGTTCAGCTCCAATCAGTTCGGTTCAGTTCAGCTCAGTTCAGTAAATGTAAACATGCCTTAATTAGTGATATGATTTTCCATCCCATTATCAGTGGGAAAAATTCATCAAAGTTATATATCTTTCAATATTGATTACTAGCTGCTTTATGTGCATGTGATGCATGCGATAATTTATTACGATTTTTTCACACACTCACACATATATAGTTGAAAATAATGTTAAAGAGAAAATATTATTTGTATATTTATTTGCAAATATGATCAAAAGGATGAAGGTAAAGTGTTGGATTTGCTACTCCGGCTAACAATGTAGATGGTATGAGTTTGATTAAAATATTCCATTCTTGATATACGAACATAAATAATAATGTGAAGTATAAAAAAAAAAGTATCAAATTTACTAATATATATCATATATTAAGTTATAAATTTCTAGAAGATGGTTTTAATTTTATAAAACAAGTGATTAATTGATTGATCGTAAAGACATTAGATATAATATACTTTATTATTATTTGACTTAATTCAAGTAATTGATATTTATTATATGTAATTCTTTGATAAGTAATTTATCATTCCTTTTTCTTTATTTACTTATTGATTAATCTTTCCATTTTACTTTGCTAATTAATGACTTATTTAAAAAAATTATCTTTATTCCAATCTTAAAAGAGGAGGGGTATTTTGATCTTTTTAGGTGTA
This sequence comes from Chenopodium quinoa, assembly GCF_001683475.1. Classification (NCBI taxonomy): domain Eukaryota; kingdom Viridiplantae; phylum Streptophyta; class Magnoliopsida; order Caryophyllales; family Amaranthaceae; genus Chenopodium; species Chenopodium quinoa. The sequence goes on along the minus strand of NW_018742275.1, from coordinate 519,163 downwards.
CACCATCGCATCCCTTTTCACTTATATAATAAAGATATTGGAAAATTTGTCAGAAACAACCTTTTAAAGTGTCCACTTTATTTAAAACAACCTTTTAATTTTTTTTTTGCAATTTCAGACCACATTATAATTTTTTTTTATCAAAGACAATCAAATGCTACTTTTCGGCATTGACTCTATTTTTCCCGATATTGACCACTAGTGTGCAACGCTCATGAACTCGTATATTGCTTAATACACCAATTTTCCCTCCAATTCACTCATACTAAAAGAGGAATGAAAGAGAAGCGGGGGTTTTAATAGGAGTTAATTAGAGGGAAAAGGGATGTATTAAGAAATATAGGAGGTCACTGATAACTTGTTATTTGGTATGATTTTATAGTATTTTTGAACCTTGTTTTCGTGATTATTCGACATCAAAGTCCATTATTTATCCTATTTTTATACAAATTTTGTACCATCCATGTTTCACGGGTTGTTTGTATTTTTGATGTAATGTAGCTATTTTTAACACTATATATGGACATGATCAAGCATGAGTGAACAAGGAGAAGGGAAAGCTTGGTTAATAAAGCAATAGAGGAAGAAGGATGAGTGCCTTAAAGAGAAATGAAAAGCTTTTGGAAAGCCTTGAAGGGTTGTTTGCACAAGGGTCAACTTTAACTGACCATAACTTTTGTTTCACTCAATATTTTGAAGTGATTCAAATTGGAGATTAAAGTTCATCTCAAGGGCTTTCCAACGACTGGTCGCCTTATTTCGATGAGTAACGAAGAAGTTATGACCTTTGAAAATAAGTTGTTTCGCTAGAAAAGGGATGCACGTCCGTGCCAATAAGTGGCACGTCCGTGCAAGTCCCTGCACGTCCGTGCCAAATGAAGCACGTCCGTGCAAGGTCAGACAGTAAGTATTTTAACAGGTCTGCACGTCCGTGCAACCTTTGGCACGTCCATGCCGACCTCTAGACGGGTCGTTTCCTCGTGTTCTCCGTCCTTTTACTTAGGGGTTATATAATACCCCTTTGGCTTCATTTGTGAAGGGGGAGATCTTCTTACAGTAGTTTTAGCTTAGGTTAGGATTTTTAGAGAGAGAAACTCTCATTTTCTAGAGAGAGAAAGTGTGAAAACTTGTTGAAAGCTTGGAATATGAAGAATTGAAGGAAGGAGACTTGAAGATTTGATTATTTCTTGCATTATCAATGAGAATTTCTTACTCTCTCTCTTATTTTATTGCTTTAATTACTTATTTTTGTATCTTTTCTAGTTTTATTACTTGTTTATGTTAAATTAGTGTTTGGATTCATGTTCTTAGTAGTTTACTACTTTAGTTTTGCAATTTATAATGATGTGTGAGTATCTCTTGTTGTGGTTCCAGCCCAATTTGCAATATTCATATATTGCTTTTGGACTCATGTATTATGGGTTCTTTTTCATGGACTTGTTAAGTCTTATTTTTGGTCCATATTTTGCATGACTTTTGTGGCTTCACTTGGAAGCTTTAGTTGGGTAATTTTTTAGCTAGCAAGTGCCCAAGTGAGCAGCAAGTAGCTGATCATATCATTTACACAAAATAGAGAGAAAGTGAGGGTTTGAAGAAGGGCATCCAACTTCGGAGCTTTTTGGACAGCTTCTGGTAAACTGGATGTTGCCGGAGTTTCCACCGTTATATCGTGATCAAAGTTTGACAGCTTACTCCTGACATCAAGGGCTTCATTTTGGACGGTTGGATCGTCGTTTGGAGGTCTGGTTTGGTCAGAATATGCTTCGGACAGAACTGCTATTTTTGGGTGAATTCTACTCTTTTGCTCTCTAATTTTGATCTCTTATTGTTTGTTGTTGTTGGTGGGTTGTTAAACCTTTTGTAGACTGATTTGGGTTTATTTTACCCTCAAGTATCAATAAGAGAAGATAGGGTGGACTCCTTAAACAGTCCCGTGTTTAACCTTCACATCGAAGGGTTTTTCACGTATAATCCGTCTGTGTTGATTATTGTTGTTTCTTCCGATTATGTTTGGTATTGTTGTTCATTTGCTACTTTTATATTGTTGTCTTGGTGTTGCTATATTGGTTGTGTGAGTAATTGGTTTGATTGGATTGAATTTGAGTTGATTGTCTTGTGTGTGACATAGTGGGTGTCGTAGTGACCCCTTTCCGATCCCTACAACTTGGTATCAGAGCCGGAATTTAATTTGCCACGGTATGGAGTCGACTAGTGGTAGTTTGATGGTTAAATTGACATCAACCAATTATTCAATTCAGAGACCTATGATGGAAGATTTGTTATATTATAAAGACTTACATGAACCAATAGAAACAACCACAAAGACTAATGGTAGCATTGTTAAACCAACAAAACCTGAAAAGATGGATGATAAAGATTGGGTAAAGTTGAAAAGGAAGACTTTAGGGACTATTAGACAATGGATTGATATTAGAATATTCAACCATGTGTCAAAGGAGTCCGACCCATATGATTTGTGGAAGAAACTTGAAGGTCTTAATGAAAGGAAGACCACTCATAACAAAAATTCATTGATTAAGAAACTTGTTTATTTGAAATTGAAGGGTGGAAAGTCAGTTTCTTAGCATCTTAATGACTTCCAGGATATTATTAACAAGTTGACTACTATGAAGATTGTTCTTGATGATGAATTGCAGGATTTGTTCTTGTTGAGTTCTTTGCCAGATAGTTGGGAAACTTTGGTTGTGACTATTAGTAACTCTGCTCCAAATGGTGTGATATCATTGGATGTGATCAAAGAGAGCATGTTCAATGAAGAAATCAGAAAAAAGGAGATGGGAGTTGATAATTCACAAGCTCTTATTGTTGAGAACAGAGGAAGAGGCAAGAGTAGGGGTCCCAAAGGTCGTGATAACTCAAAGAGTAGGTCCAAATCCAGTGATGGGACAAATGTGACTACATGCAACTACTGTAAGAAGACTGGTCATATCAAGAAGTATTGTTTCCGTTTGAAAAAGGAACAGAGAAAGAAAAATGATTCACAGAAAGAAGGAGATGATAAAAACACTGCAGCAACAACTTCTAAGAATGATGATGAGGTCACTTTTATTTGTGCAACTAGTGAGTGTCATCATGTTGATAGTTCAGACACAGAGTGGCTCGTAGATACAGGGACTTCATACCATTTTGTTCCCAAAAGGGAGTATTTCATGAACTATCAAGCTGGAGACTTTGGTAGTGTGAAGATGGGAAATCAGAGCTCAGCAAGCATTGTAGGGTTAGGTGATATTCGTGTGAAGACAAGTGTTGGGTGCGTGCTTACATTGAGGAATGTACGCCATATTCTAGATCTAAGCCTTAATTTGTTGTCTACTAATGTTCTTGATTTAGAGGGCTTCCGACATACTTTTGGTGATGGTAAGTGGAAGTTGTCTAAGGGTTCGATGACAGTTGCCCGAGGCGAGTTGTGTTTCTCTTTGTATAAGACATACTTGAGTGTATGTTCTGGTGAGCTAAATGCAGTTGAAGAGAAGAATTCTCCTAATTTGTGGCATTGAAGATTGGGACATATGAGTGACAAGGGAATGAAACTTTTAGCATGTAAAGCATTGATTCCTATTGATACAACTGTTTCCCTTGACCCTTGTGATCACTGTTTGGCAGGAAAGCAGCATAGAGCTTCCTTTTCCAGGAAGTCTACTAGAAAGCAAGCCAAGTTGGAGTTAGTACACTCCGATGTTTGTGGTCCCATTGAAGTTGAATCTCTTGGTGGCAATAGATATTTTGTCACTTTCATTGATGATGCTACTAGAAGAACTTGGGTGTATATGTTGAAGACAAAAGGCCAAGTGTTCGAGGTCTTCCAGAAATTTCTTGCCATGGTAGAATGAGAGATAGAAAGAAAGCTAAAGCGTCTCCGAACTGATAATGGTGGTGAGTATACTTCAAAAGAGTTCAAGCATTATTGCTCACATCATGACATTAGACATGAGAAGACAGAGCCCGGTACACCACAACACAATGGAGTTGCAAAAAGGATGAACAAAACCATTGTGGAGAAAGTGAGATGTATGCTTAGAATGTCTGATCTTCATAAGACATTCTGGGCTGAAGCAGTTCAGTGTGCCGTGTATTTTATCAATCGTTCTCCATCAGTTCCTCTTGGTTTTGACATTCCTGATAGAGCATGGAAGGGGTGTGATCCTTCATATTCACACCTAAGAGTCTTTGTATGCAAGGCATTCATGCATGTGCCGAAAGATCAGAGATCGAAGCTTGATTCCAAGACCAACCCATGCATTTTTGTTGGCTATGGTGATGAAGAGTATGGTTTCAGACTATATGATCCTGAAAAGAAGAAGGTTGTGAGAAGCAGAGATGTAGTATTCTTTGAGTATGAGAAGGGTGTAGATCTTCTGAGTACGAGGTATACTCCTACTTCAGAATTGACTTTTGATACTACTGATGATGTTTCTTCTCTTTTACCTCTTGTAAATCAGCCAGCAGATGAGAATGTTGAGGAGAATCATGAAGATGTTGGTGAGGTACAACCTGATGGTGATGTGCCAGTTCATGATGATGATGGTGTGCATAATGATGATGATGTTGATCTTGATGAGTCCTCATCAGATGAGGAAGAAGTTCATGATGAACAGGTTCATGAGCAGGGGGAGCAGCCTACCCCTCAAGTTGAGGATACACAGGTTCAAAGGTTAACTAGAGAGCGTAAACCTTCAACAAAGTATCCAAGGTCAGAGTTCATTCTACTCACCGAGGATGGAGAGCCAGAAAACTATCAAGAAGTGTTATCTCTTGAAGAGAAAGATCTATGGCTCGATGCAATGAAGGAAGAAATGGATTCCTTACAGAAGAATGAAACTTATGAGTTGGTGATGCCTCCCAAGGGCAAGAAAGTCTTGAAAAACAGGTGGGTTTTTAAGAACAAGAAAGATGGTAAGAAGATAGTAAAGCGCAAAGCCAAATTGGTGGTTAAGGCAATGTTATTAAAATCGCGATTTGAATAGTAGAATTGTACGATTCTACGATTTAAATCTACAAAACGATTTAACTCGCTGATAAAAGTGCTCTCACGAAAAATCGGCCATAGAGTCGGTGGAATCGCATAGAATCGGTAGAATCGCGATTTATGTACGATTCCACCGATTCTTACTTAAACCTTGAAATGGAATGTTAAATGAATATGGCAATGTATTGGGCCATAGCCCATATGAAATGGACGGTTCTTTTTGTTTTTACCTCTTTTTTTTGTTTTTTACTTCTAAACAATAATATAGACCATTAGATTAAAAAAAAAATCTAGACCATTAGATTTTTCTCACTCCACCTTTACTCTTCTTCCTCCTTTCCTCTTTCCCCTTTTGATGTACACATTTACTTTACTACTCTTTCCTCCACTATCTTCATCTCCTTCATGCGCTTCTCAGCTAATTCCTTATCTCCTTCAACTCAATTTGCTCACAAGCTCGTCAAATTGTTGTCTCCTTGATTATCAGGTACGTTTTCAATTTTTTTTTATTTTTTTTTCGTTCAGCTTTTTAAAATTAAGAATTTAAGACACTAAATTTTAATTTTTATCTTTTCCATAGCTTCATTATCTATAGTATGTTTAGGATTATTGGGTTGATGATTGAATTTTGTTTTAATTTTAACTTAGCCGATTAGCCCTAACTGTTAAAATTAAGAATTTGAGACAAGTAATTTTAATTTTATTAGGCTAATTTTGATATGATATTCTCTGCATGTATAGACATGTCAAGCTCTGGCTCAACCACTGCAAAGAAGAGGAAAAATGCTGCTGGAAATAGATCAGACCCTGGATGGGAGCATGGTTCTCAGGTTGATAATGATACAAAAAAATTGCTAAGTATGGGATAGGACTTAAACCTCCAAGCTTCCATGACATTAGAGTTAAATTTTTAACCAATGAAGTGACGAATGTGATGAATATGCTTGAGGAATTTAAGGAACAATGGAAAAAAAACAGGTTGCACAATAATGTCAGATGGGTGGAGTTATAGATAAAGACGATCTATTTGTAACTTTTTGCTGTAGATAGTTAAATTTGACAATGTTGTCATTTTATTGCGCTAAATGTTTTAAAAAAATGAACTTAATATCATGATTTACTTAAAAAATGAGTAAAAAAGTGAAACAGTTGGGTATAATTTCAGATTTATGCAAAATTTGTAGAATCGGTCGATTCTACGATCCGATTCTACCCCCCTCTTCCGATTCAAAGTAGAATCCCGATTCTGATAACTTTGGGTTAAGGGATGTAACCAGAAAAAGGGCATTGACTTTGATGAGATATTCTCCCATGTTGTCAAAATGACTTCTATCAGAACTGTGCTGGGATTAGCTGCAAGTCTTGATCTTGAGTTGGAGCAGCTTGATGTTAAATCTGCTTTTTTACATGGTGACTTGCATGAAGAAATATACATGGAGCAACCTGAAGGATTTGAAGAAAAAGGGAAAGAAAAGTTTGTTTGCAAACTGAAGAAGAGTCTTTATGGGCTTAAACAAGCACCAAGGCAGTGGTATAAGAAATTTTATTCGTTTATGATAAGAAATGGTTATAAACGAACTTTGGAAGATCCTTGTGTATATTAGAAAGTTCCCTGGAGGTAACTTCATCATCCTTCTTTTATATGTAGATGATATGCTGATAGTTGGACAAGATGCAAAAATGATTCAAAGTTTGAAGAAAGACTTGTCCAAGTCATTTGACATGAAAGACTTGGGTCCTGCAAAGCAAATCTTAGGCATGGAGATTGCTCAGGACAGGAAGGTTAAAAAGATGTGGCTTTCACAAGAAAAGTATATTGAATGGGTTCTTGAAAGGTTCAATATAAAGCATGTCAAGCCTGTTAGTACACCATTAGCAACACATTTCAAGCTAAGTAAGAGAGCTTATCCTACAACAGAGAATGAGAAAGAAAGTATGTCATCTATTCCTTACTCTTCTGCTGTTGGTTCTTTGATGTATGCTATGGTGTGTACTAGGCCAGATATTGCACATTCTGTTGGTTTAGTGAGCAGATACTTATCTAATCCGGGTAAGGCTCGCTGGGAAGCAGTGAAGTGGATCTTCAGATACTTGCGTGGTGCCTCAAAACTTTGTTTGTGTTATGGAGGTGGTAAACCTATTCTTGAAGGTTATACAGATGCAGACATGGCAGGTGATCTTGATAACAGAAAATCTACCTCAGGTTATGTGTTTACATTTTCAGGGGGGCCATATCATGGCAATCCAAGCTACAAAAATGTGTAGCATTGTCAACATCTGAGGCAGAGTACATTGCTGCTGTGGAAGCGGGCAAAGAGATGCTATGGCTTAAAAGGTTTCTTCGAGAGCTGGGTTTAAAGCAAGGAGATTACGTAGTGCTTTGTGATAGTCAAAGTGCTATGGATTTGAGTAAAAATGCTATGTACGATGCTTGTACCAAGAATATTGATGTTAGATATCATTGGTTACGAGATGTGATTGAAGAGAAGCATTTGAAATTGAACAAAGTCCACACTGACAAGAATGGTGTAAATATGTTAACAAAAGTGGTTCCCGGGAGCAAGCTTGATGTTTGTAGCAAGCTTGTGGGAATGAGCTTCAAGTGATGATTTAAGCCTGTTGGTCTTCCCCGTGTTGGGAGGGAGGGGGAGATTTGTTGTGGTTCCATCCCAATTAGCAATATTCATATATTGCTTTTGGACTCATGTATTATGGGCTCTTTTTCATGGACTTGTTAAGTCTTATTTTTGGTCCATATTTTGCATGACTTTTGTGGCTTCCCTTGGAAGCTTTAGTTGGGTAATTTTTTGGCTAGCAAGTGCCCAAGTGAGAAGCAAGTAGTTGATCATATCATTCACACAAAATAGAGAGAAAGTGAGGGTTTGAAGAAGGGCATCCAACTTCGGAGCTTTTGGACAGCTTCTGGTAAACTGCCTGTTTCCGGAGTTTCCACCGTTGGATCGTTCTCAAATTTTGACATCATACTCCTAACATCAAGGGATATATTGTGGACGGTTGGATCGTTGTTTTGAGGTCTGGTTTGGTCAGAATATGCTTCGGACAGAACTGCTGTTTTTGGGTGAATTCTACTCTTTTGCTCTCTAATTTTGATCTCTTATTGTTTGTTGTTGTTGGTGGGTTGTTAAACCTTTTGTAGACTGATTTGGGTTTATTTTACCCTCAATTATCAATAAGAGAAGCTAGGGTGGACTCCTTAAACGGTCCCGTGGTTTTTATCCTTCACATCGAAGGGGTTTTTCACGTATAATCCGTCTGTGTTGATTATTGTTGTTTCTTCCGATTATTGTTGGTATTGTTGTTCATTTGATACTTCTATATTTATGTCTTGGTGTTTCTATATTGTTTGTGTGAGTAATTGGTTTGATTGGATTGAATTTGAGTTGATTGTCTTGTGTGTGACATAGTGGGTGTCGTAGTGACCCCTTTCCGATCCCTACAGCTCGTTTACTTGGGATGGTTGAAACCATTGATGAATTCACAAATAATTGTTTGCATGTCTTGATTTAGTTAATATGGGATGTTAATTAGTTAAGTTTAAGTGGTTTCATTGTTAGTTCTTATAAGTGGCCATTGCTAGAACTATTTATCTAAGCTTTCTCAACGAAGGATCGAGAGATGAACTTGAGTTAGCTCCCTTATGCTTAATTGACTTGAAACGCCATGAGAATAGGAATTTCCAGTCAAGGGAATGTTTATGTCATCGTGATAATGCTTTAACACTTGTTTTATGCTTTGTAACCACGAGAGTAGGTTGTATTCATAACTCAAGTAATCCCTCTAGCTTGATAGAGTAGTTGGGTGCCTTAGATGACTTCCCCTAATTTATCCCCAAATTTCTATGTTATGTATCTTAAATTGTAGTTTGTGAATGACTTAATTGGTGGATACCTTCCCAAGATCCTTTTTATTATTGTTTGCAGTTTTTCATTATAACTCAAAACCCAAAAAGACTTGACTTAGCTTATCACAAATCGATACTTGTTAGTGCTCCCCTTAGTCATTGTGGGATCAACCCTTAATTGCCCTTTCTACCCATTATAGAGACCAAGTTAGGTTTTTATCTTTGGTAGGCTCGACGACGGCCAATCAAATTTTGGCGCCGTTGCCGGGGACTTCGGTTGACATTGGCTAAGTATTGATTAGATGAGCCTAGGTCTTTGTACATATATATATATATTTTTATTTCTTCTCTTTTTTATTTTTTAAAATTATTTTTGGGGTTTCTTCCATTGAAATAAATGGCAATTTTTTCCCTTCCCCAATATGAGAATGAAACATTTTGGAGATATTTCCATAGGGTTAATGATTATATTGGTTATAACTATGGTCATAGACTTTTAAAAGTGGATATTTGTGAAGTAATTTTTGAAGGTTTAAATGATGAAATGCAAGTTGTTGTTGAATCTATGTCTGAAGGTCAATTTATGTCTAATATCATTAATTAGAATTGGAGTATGTTTGAGTGGCTAGCTAAAGATACCTATGATTGGGCAATGGCTAATCACGAGACATATGACCATTTTAATGATGAAAACTCATTTGAAGAATGTGATGATAATGTTTTGGATTATAATGTTTCGAGTTTTGGTGATGAAAATTGTCAAAATTCTCCAAATTTTTTCTTGGATTCCAATTTAATGTCATGTACTCCTTATGATGTGGCTAATGTGCATAATGTTAACACCTCTTCTCAATGTAATTTTCAAAATTTCTCCCACCCTCAAGAACCCAAGTCTTCTTTAGAGCTTATTGCTCTATAACGTTTTTTGGAAGGTTGTGAAGAGTTTAGGAATCTAATGGACATAAACAACACTTGTGCATCCATGAATCATTATAGTGAAGCTTCTAGGGTTCAAATGAATGAAAATGAAAATTTTGAGAAGCCTCTTCTTGAAAAACCTTTGGCTGATGACCCTATTTTTCCAAATATCATAAATTTGCATAATGAGCCTAATGTACCATTAATTATGAATGATGACAAAGTTAATGATTGTTTGTTGAATTCCACTAATGATATAGGTCTACTAAATTCCAAATGTAATGTTGATGGTATTCTTCAATTTGATTATATTGATGATTATTCAAGAGATGTTGAGGATAACTATCAATTTGGAAAGAGTAGCCTAGATATTCATGATGAATTTTGGGAAAGTAAGGATAAAAGGGTTAAAGTGGAGGAAAATCCCTCTTTTGATGAGGACCATAGAGTTGAGAGTGAGGTAATTGTTAAGTCTTTACCAATTGAACATTCTTTTTTTGAGCCTCATGTCCCTTTCTCAAAAACTCTTTATATTATTGTCTCATTTCCAAACCTTTTCCCCCCTCTTCTTCCCAAGTTCACTTCACATGAGCCACTGTGTACTTCATTCTATGAATTGCATGACCATTTTCTAACCAATGATACTCAATTTGTTGAATTGATGTAGATATGGTTTTTTATTTACCAAATGAATCTCCAAAGTGTTTTGTTGATAGTTATACTTTTATTTTTCCTTCTTCTTTTCAATCTAGGACCTTTTTTAGATCTTTTCATTTTTATTTTAGGACGCTTGTAAATTAGTGTACATCCTTTTCTTCTTCTTATTAAATTTTCTTCTTTTTTTTTGGTTTTAATTTATGAAATGTGCTCAAGTGCATATGATAAGCTCCTTAGGAGTTTGTCAAATTATTTACTAGCTAAGGTCTAGCCAAAGACCAAAAATAAAGGCAAATTTTCTTCCCTTTTTTTTTATTTGTTTATTTTTGAATAATGATGTGCATGAATTTTAATTGTATGATGATTTGAACTAACGAGCTTTATGAAATGATTCTCAATTTGATACTCTCTATGATCTCTCCACTCCAAATTATATCTCATAGTCTCAAATTCACAAGAATTTTGGAGTTTTTTGCTACATTGAAAAGACACAACATACTCTACCAAGTTTTGAAAAATTTATTCTCTTTCTCTCTTCATCCCTTCTCAAGCTAATGATTTTATAATTTTTTTTTGCCATTCATTGGTTGCTTCTTAAAGAGTTTGGCTTGGGGCTAGATTTTATTGTATGTTGTGGTTTTTCATTGTAGTTATGGATGTTGGATTAGATGTACTTGTTGAGATTGATTGTGTTCCCTTCCCTCCCTCCCCCTTGCTTATCTCTTCAAAGCATTGAGGACAATGCTTCGTCTAAGCTTGGGGGAGTAGTTTCACGCTTTCATGAAGGGGGGATTGATTGTTAGTTTGATGCTTAAATTTGTTCATAGTTGTACAGTTGGATATTCATGCTTTTTATTTTTTATTTTTTTCCCTTTCCTATTTATAACTTATAAAAAATTGAAAAAAATAAAAAAAAATTGAAAAAGCCCTTGGATGAGACTCAAATGACGATGCTTATATGTTTTTCTTGCTTGCCTCTTGAGTGATGAGTAAAAGTTCTTTTAGAAGGGTGTGAGCAAGAGTTGGGGTCATTTAGAGGTCCATTAATCTTGATTGCATTAGAGTATATGAAATGAAAACCGATGAATGCTCAATTGCACTTCTAGCATAGGATATTGTCAAATTTGCCCAAATTAGGATATTTTTAAATCGAATTGTGGTCCCTTGTGCCCTTGATATTCCTCCCCTCCTCCCCAAAATGAAACTCTATTAGGGAATTGGTTCTATTTGTATCTTGTGTAATAAGTGGCATAATAAGCCACATGTCTCGAATAAAAGAAAGATCCGCTCATAGTTAAAAGAGGCGAGGACAATGAATGTTGAAGAAAAAAAAAATAAATAAAAGAGAAATAAAAAAAATATATAGAAAAAGAAAGGGAGATAAAAAACTCCTCCAAAATTCTCAAAATTTTCACTTTTTCTTATTTAGAGGTCAACTTGTGGACACCTCCCACACATTGTCTATTTTGATGTCTCTTGTGTAAATTCCCGAGTTAGAGTGTAGTTAAAGGTGATTGGGAGTGCATTTTGGGAGGTGGACTTGCATTTTGAGATTTTATAACCGAAAGAGGGCTTGTTGCAACTTTGGAATATCTAGATGTGCTCTAATGAACTAGTAAAAGGTCTAAAGAAGTATCCTAGTGCAACCTTGCTTAGTTTTCCTCTTTACCCCCAACTCATGTGTACATTTGTATGATTGGTAATTCTTGAAAGTTTCTCACTTGTCTTTCTTGTGTCTCATATCCCGATGAGTTGACTTGGGCAGAAGAAAAAAAACATTGAAATTGTATTCATGATTTTTGATGATGTGTTGTGGTTTGTGTGAGTTGTGAGTTAAGCTCAATGAAAACCCTCACGAGATAAAAACTCGTCCTCTTAGGCAACTTAGGGGTTTAAATTGCTTTTCACTTGTGCTAAAAGTGTTTATGGTTGTTACCATGCGGATTTGTGTTTTTGTGTTTCCTCTTTATTACCTCTCCTTGGTTTGATCATTAACAAGTTATCTTCCTTCTTGATTTGACATGTTTTTTTTGCTCGAGGACTAGAAAAAGCTTAGCTTGAGGGGATTTGATAACTTGTTATTTGGTATGATTTTAGGGTACTTTTGAACCTTGTTTTCGTGATTATTCGACATCAAAATTCATTATTTATCCTATTTTTATACAAATTTTGTACCATCCATGCTACATGGGTTATTTGTATTTTTGATGTAATGTAGCTATTTTTAACACTATATATGGACATGATCAAGCATGAGTGAACAAGGATAAGGGAAATCTTGGTTAATAGAGCAATGGAGGAAGAAGGATGAGTGCCTTAAAGAGAAATGAAAAGCTTTTGGAAAGCCTTGAAGGGTTGTTTGCACAAGGGTCAAATTCAACTGACCATAACTTTTGTTACACTCAATATTTTGAAGTGATTAATATTGGAGATTAAAGTTCATCTCAAGGGATTTCCAACGACTGGTAACATGCCTTATTCCAACGAGTAACGAAGAAGTTATGACCTTCCGAAAATAAGTTGTTTCGCTAGAAAAGGGATGCACGTCCGTGCCAATAAGTGGCACGACCGTGCAAGTCCCTGCACGTCCGTGCCAAATGAAGCACGTCCGTGCAAGGTCAGACAGTAGCTACTTGTAGGGAATATTTCAAGCATTATCCCTAGCTTGAACCCCACTGTGATCATACACTAAAGTACGGTGGCGTCCAAAGGGAAAGAAGATAGAGCAAAAGAGTCGCCAACAAGTTTTAGGAACTTGTAAACCGTTCACAGGGTGAAGGTTACACCCCTTAACGATCCAGGAGATCGTTAACTCAAATAGGTCTGGAACCATGACTGCTAGTTCGATGATGAAGGTACAAATCCAACTAAAAAAGAGATTGAACTTGCCCTAATAATAGGCCTCTACTTTATTCTGATCGTATTCATGTGCGCTTTTTGACTAACATGCAATCAATAGGTTTACCCTAAACCTTTTTATCTATGTTGGTTGAATTTAATGCACAAATAAAACTATTATTGGCGATCACTTGAATTATAATCATATAAACCATAACAAGATTATTAATTATCTTATTAAGTGTGATTACAAGTACGAATTCCCTTTAAACACTAGTAGAAAAATTGCAATAGGCAGCCCCCATATGGCACCGGTTCAGGCCAAACCGGAGGCCAAAACCGAGCTAGAAATGGGCGGGATTTTATAACAAGAGAAAAGGCACCGGTTTGGCCTGAACCGGTGCCAAAAATGTAAAAGGCACCGGTTTGAACCGGTGCCTACACTAGTAGAAAAATACAAAAAGGCAACCCCCAAATGGCACCGGTTCAGACCAAACCGGTGCCAAAAACCTCCCTAAAAATGGGTGGGATTTTAGACCCAGAGTAATGGCACCGGTTCAGATCAAACCGGTACCAAAAATACAAAGGGCACCGGTTTGAACCGGTGCCACTGAACCGGTCCAAGGTTTTTAGGAAAAACGGGAAATTAAAACCCTAAACGATCTCCTTATCTTTCCTCTTTCTCTCCGCCTCCATTCCCCCATTTCATCTCCTTTCCTTCTCTGTCCTCTCTCTCTCTTCGTTCTTCTTTCTTCTTTCATCTCCTTTGATCTCCTCTCTCTCTCTCTATTCGTTCTTCTTTAATCTTTCAACTCCCTTCAATCTCCTCTCATATGCAACAACCTAAGCTCGAGCACCACCACAAATCTCGATCTCTCTCATATGCAGCAACCAAAGCTCGAGCACCACCACAAAGCTCGATCTCCTCTCATTAGCGCAACAACAGCCGCCGCCACCACCACAAAGTTCGAGCACCACCACCGGCATCAACATCAACAACAATTTCTGGGATTTTTTTTCAAGTTCTAGCTTTTTTTTTTCGATTTTAATTGTTTTTGTTTTCGATTCACTAATTTTGGTTTTGTTTTCAATTCACCAATTTTGGTTTTTGATTTTGATTTTGGTTTTTGATTTTGGTTTTCGATTTTGGTTTTTATTTTGGATTTCGTTTTTAGGGTTTCGATTTTAATTTGCCTTTTATTTTGGATTTTGGTTTTTTTTCCTATTTGTTTTTTTTTTCCGATTTTGATTTTGTTTTTTTCGAATTTTGGTTTCTTTTTTACAATTTCAATTTTGGTTTTTTTTTGGTTTTTGATTTTGATTTTTGTTTTTGATTTTGGTTTTTATTTTGGATTTCGTTTTTAGGGTTTCGATTTTAATTTGCCTTTTACTTTGGATTTTGTTTTTTTTTTTCCTTTTTTTTCGTATTTGTTTTTTTTTTCCTGATTTTGATTTTGTTTTTTTCGAATTTTTGGTTTCTTTTTTTCGATTTCAATTTCGGTTTTTTTTTTTGTTTTTGATAATTTTTTATATTTCGATTTCAATTTCTGTTTTATATTTTGATAATTTTGGTTTCTTTTTTTTCGTTTTTGATAATTTTTTATATTTCGATTTCAATTTCTATTTTGTATTTTATATTTTGATAATTTTGGTTTTTTTTTTTCGTTTTTGACAATTTTTCTATTGTTTGATATTTTTTTTTTGAAACGAATTTTTTGATAATTTTTATATATTCTTAAGCTTATTTTTACCATTTTTTTTTTTCTGTTTTAATTAGTGTGTACAGATTATGCAAGAATATTGATATGTTCATGTTGTAATTTGTTTTATGATTTATAATGTAATTTTTTTTATTTTTTTTATAATGTTAGTTGTAATTGATCTATATTGTAATTTTGGATTTCATTATATATTGTAAATTTTGGATTTCATTATGTATTGTAAATTTTTTATTATATATATTGAAACCAATTCGATTTTTGTTGTGAATTGTAATTTTTTTTTTTCAGTTGATTTTATTGGTAAGTGAAAAAAAACCAAAAAAAAATAAAATAAAAAATAAAATTTTGGAAATTTTTGGCACCGGTTAACCGGTGCCAAAAGGAGGATAAATATTTTTTTTTAGTATTTTTGGCACCGGTTAACCGGTGCCAAAACCTGTTTATGGCACCGGTTTTGAACCGGTGCCAAATAGGGGGTATTTGGCACCCCTCAGATAGGCACGGGTTCAAACCGGTGCCTTAGGCCGGGTTTGAACCGGTGCCAAATGTGTTTTTTCACGTAGTGCTAATTCAAAAAAAAAACCGCGTCTTTCCTTTCTTCCTTCTCTTTATCTTTCATTCATTTTCGCTGCTTCAATTCACTGCTCCATTTGAAACTCTTCACTGTTCCATTCTCGAAACCCCTCACCTCACCTACGAAACCCCTCACCTCACCTGCACTCTTGCCGCAACAGTCGCCGGCCACCATCACCACCTCCACCCTTGGCTTTCTCTTTCTCCCCTGGCATTCTCTTCTCCCCTGCCGTGGTGTTTCTCCCCTCAGCTCAACCCCCTCCGTGCCCTGAAGGTCGACATCGTACCACCGCCCTGCTGAAGGTTACCGCCGCACCACCGCCCTGCTGAAGGTTGCCGCCGCACACCGCACCACTAACCTCATCTCAATTTGAGTTTTTTAGGTATAATTTTTTTTATTTATTCTCAACAATTTCCCATTTATGAACTTATATTAATTTGTTTTGCATGTTGAAGAATTGTTAGGCAAATTAAAATTTAGGTTAGAATATAATTTTACTTCAATTTGTTTCAATAATTGGTATTTTTTATTGGGAAATTGTGAAAATATTAGAAATTAGTAACCTTGTTACTCATTTATTTGGATATTAGTATTTTTTAATGGTTAATTTAATTTGTTTTGATGTGTAATTTTGAATAAAGTAGAGAATATTAGCCTTGTTACTTAATTAGTTGAATTTTGGTTTGGTATAATGGTTAGAGATTAGTAACCTTTTTAGTTTAGCAATTTTGAATAAATAAAATGAAAAAAATTAGAGATTAGTAACCTTTTTAATTTAGCAATTTTGAACAAATTAAAGTAGTGAATACATAGTTTAGCAATTGTTAGTTCGATGAATGATGTGTTTTAGCTTAGAAATAAATAAGTGAATTGACATGTTATGAGAAGTACATACATAATATTTAACCTAATTTTTGGTTTTTGTTTTTTTGTTTTTTTAATATATAGATTCATATGTGAATTAAAGCACGAGTTTAATTAGCTTGAGGACTACATATTGAGCTTAAGCGGGTAGTTGCTATATTGGTATGACTTATAAACTTTACTTAGCTATATTTCTTTCTATTTATCCATTTAATAAAAGTTTATTCATGAAATTTCAACTTGTGTATTGTTTAATTGCAAATAAATACAACAATATATAGAATACTTGCATCATCATATGCCTAGATACCCGTTCAAGGCTTTCTCATTAGGAGAAAGTCTTGAATAGTCCCCGGTTGGGACTGTTCTTGAATGTGTACTCTCACTTAGGTGGTGAATGTATGTTTTCTTTTCGATTTTAAGGAATATCTTGGCTTACCATTTCCTCACTATGTTTTCTGGGTACATATGTGGGTAATTAATTATCTACATCGTGTACTTGGAGAACTAGGGGGAAATGCTGCCGGATTTTCCTTAAAATTGGAAAGTTGACATACATTCACTAGTGAGAGTAGACATTCAAGGATGGGTTAGGTTGGAGTGATAAGGACCCTTTGGAGACATGCATTTTTTCACTATATGAATGGTATATTCACGTTTTGTACTTGAATTTGATTTACATAAAATATGTAGCACTTACACATTATAAATTATATGTTGTTATATATTTTTAGAGACAATTTACTAAATGGAAAAGGATCGTGGTTGGATGTATGGTAGACGCGATACATTGGAATTTTGGAATGGGGTTCAAGAGTTTTGCGAGAGGGCTTTAGCTTATCAACGCGATACATTATATTTTGGAATGGTATATTATCTATGTTGTTGTAAAAGTCCTATTTAACTATCTTCTTTTTATATATATACTTGTGTAGGAAGACACCCGGTGTGCACTTCTAGCCCCGGGGCATGCAAATAGTACGGCGTTGAGTTGGGTGGCGTATGGTAGTGCCCAACCGACGACGGGTGCTACGGCTGGGCCACATCATTACTCGGTTGGGATTGATTCAGTGGTTGCGGGGTTCGAAGACATCCCACTACCCGTACCGATAGAGGAGGTTGAGATAACAACGCTTTGGCAAGCTGCAGGTAGCTTCGTTGATTGACCACGTGCATGGGTGAAGTTAATTAATAAGGAGGTAAATTATTTAGTTCTCAATTTTTGTAAGTGTTAAACCGTTAGGCACTCTTAAAATAAAACTGCCAAATATTTTTTTTTTTTACAATATGCAAGGTCCGCCAAGTTGATTTAAAATTGCTCAAATTTTTTTTTAAAAAAATATGCAAGTTCCGCCGCCTCGGGACACCCGAGGGAGCCGCCCCCGCTGCCAGAACAGCGAAGGCAGCCCCTGCCGAGGCCACAGCAGCCCCTACAGGTGGCTGCCAAGGCTGTAGCAGCCACGGCAGGTGGCTGCCAGTCTGCTGTAGCCTCGGTAGCAGCATGCCTGGGCTGCTGCAGCCTCGGCAACACCTGCCTTCTAGAAGTTAGGGTTTCCAGATTTTTCTAGAAGTTAGGCTCTGATACCAATTGTTGTTTTAAAGAATACTACAAGAAGGGGGGGAGGTTTGAATTGTAGTATGATAATTTAGCCAAACTGTTTGCGGAATTAAAATTAAGTTAGCTAAAGGAACTGAAAGATTAAATAAAGGAACTAAAGAATGCAAGAGAGATTTTACGTGGAAAACTCCTTGGCCCTAACAAGGAGAAAAACCACGACCACTTGGGATTTTGGGTAAAGAATCTTCACTATAATAGGGCAAATGATCCTATTTCAAGCTAACGACTCAAATTCAAGTTCCTCTACGAACCTGAGACCCTGAGGAACAAGTCACCCAACTTGTTACTCTTCTCTTCTCTTTCTCTCTTCTCACTTCTCTGTTCTCTGTTCTATGTTCTCTTTCTCTTCTCTTCCTCTTCTCTTTCTCACTTCTCTTTCTCATACACAAAATTTCACTCGAACTTCCCCATTCCACAAATTACAACTCGAAAAATAAACAAACTCTAGTATAAGAACATTAAGAGCACTCTAATGAGCTTGTGTGGAATTAACACTTGACTCGATTTGAAGCTTGAAAAATTATGTGAGCAAGGGTGAGTTTTTCCATCTGAAATCAACAGCTATTTATAGACCAAAAATCGTTTAGGAAAAACTTCTTTGTGCAGCAAATCCACAACGCCACTACTCCAACCCACTAAGACGATCATGTTCTTAAAATTAAGGAAACATGAACTCCTCAATGTGCAAGACCATGACTTAAAGAAAATCATGGAGGAGTAGGCCGCAAGTTTTTAGAAAACGTGGGAGATTTTATTTGCAGAAGATATTTTTAGAAAATCAAAAATAAAATCTTTTTGGTTAAGAAAAAGATAATCGTTAAAGACTTAACCACTTTCCTAAAAACTAGCATGCACAATTTTATCTTTTTAGACCAATTCCACACAGATTTTTCGAGTGCAAATTAATATCTTATACTCACATAAATCCTAAAATATAAAAATATATTTAGTCTTCATGTTCTCTGATGAAGCTTCTACTCCGAGGCTTCTGTTCCTTGGGAGGAACTTCTCTTCTCTGATGAGGCTTCTTCTCTGAAGCTTATGTTCCCTGAGGGAACCTTCTCTTCTCTAGTCTTCGTTTCTGAAGCACCAGTTCCTATGAGGGAACTCTTCTATATGGCTAGCTCTGCTTCTGGCCTTCTTGTTCCTCATGGTATTTTTACAAGACACTTCATTCTCCTAGTCTTTGTAACTGAGTACACACTTAAACAATCAAGCACTTATTAGTTTGTAAGTAAGTGAGGTTGTGTCATCATCAAAATCATTAAGTCCAACAATATTCCCCCTTTTTGATGATGACAAACAAACCAAACTTACTTACAAGGAAACAGAGATAATCCATTTTATTCCTAAAGAAAGGAAATGCAAAAACAAAATACAATGCAGAATGGAAACTAATGTTTAAGGAAATAAAAACAATGCATAAATAAATAACTTAAGGAAAAACTGAAAAACTTGAGCAAACTTGTATATACATTATACCTACTTGTAGAGATTAGGCAGCTTGTGAAGATTTCGAACAGAGACCATAGAATGATTAAGTTTCCTTGATAGTTTGCATCCTTTTCCCCCTTTTGGCATTATCAAAAACTAACATACAAGCATATAGTATACCATAACACAGCACCATCTAGTGGTTTAGTGTTAAGACAAGAAGCATGCATAGAGAGAAAACATTCACAAAGCATATAGGCAAAAGAAACATAGATTATAATAAAAAACCAATTTAAAACATCGGCCAAATGTACCAAATTTGCAAGTTTACCAAAAGAAATTAAAAAGTGCCCAAAATATTACAGACCCAAAAAAAAATTGTTTCCAAAAGCAGATAAAATAAAAGTTTCATCAACAGCAAGATCCTCCAGCTTCTTGCTTATTTGAGACACTATGTCCTTCACAATGGACTGTCTCCCTTGTTCAGTGCTTGAGACCATCTTCTTGACATTAGTGCTCAGAATGAGCATGCTCTTCTTCAGTTCTGCCATGCTTTGCTTTGAATCCTCTTGTTCCTTCAGCATCTTCAGGAGCATATCCTTCATCTCCTTGACATCCTCGCTGGAAACCTTTGGTGGGGAACTGAAGGCTGCAAAACCTGTACCTGTAGATGCATACTTGCCCGAAATAGGAGAGTTAGTGATTTTCTGCAAATCCTCTTGCACCCCTGAGATATCAATGCAAATGGGGGGCAGAGGTCTCCTTTTTCTTCATCAACCTCAAGCTCTTCCTTTTCTTCCTTCCCCCTGTCTCAATGACTTCTTCCACCTGCTTTTCCTCTTCCTCCTCTTGCTCCTGAATTTCCTGAACAACTCCCTCAACCACAGCAGCAACCCTTTCATCTTCCCCCTCAGATGGTGCACTCACTTCCCTAGGTCTAGTCTCCTTTTCCTCCTGCACTGCTTCAAAATACCCATCTACAATCCTCAACTTATGATTTTCAAGGAATATAGGTTGTATGTACTCAGTGTTTTTGAGGGGCAGGGGTTCAACATTAGTCAAGGAGATACCAAAGCTTTCAAATACATAGGTGAGTAAGTTACCATATCCCACCTTCCATCCCTTAGGAACACAGTGAGAAAGGTGTTGGATCATGATGGAGGGAAAGTTGATTTGGATCTTTTTGGCTAGGCAATAGATTAGGATAGAATCAAGCTTGTTGGCACTTGTAGGTAATAGTTTCAAGCCTTTAAAAATCCCACTAACTTGAACCCCACTGTGATCATACACTAAAGTACGGTGCCGTCCAAAAGGGAAGAAGATAGAGCAAAAGAGTCGCCAACAAGTTTTTAAGGAACTTGTAAACCATTCACGAGGTGAAGGTTACACCCCTTAACGATCCAAGAGATCGTCAACTCCATAAGGTCATGAACCAAATAAGGGTTCGGGGATGATGGTACAAATCCAACCTAAAAGAGATTGAACCTGCCCTAATAATAGGCCTCTACTTTGTTATGCTCGTATTCATGCGCGCTTTTTGACTAACATACAATCAATAAATTAACCCTAAACCTGTTTAATCTATGTTGGTTGAATTTAATGCACAAATAAACTATTATTGGCGATCACTTGAATTATAATCACAATTAACCTAACAAGATTATTAATTATCTTATTAAGCATGATTGCAAATACCAATTCCCTTTAACCTGCAATAAAAGGTGATCAAGCAATAACAATATAAAATAATATGCATATCAAGCAACATAATAAATAATCATAAACATTAGGAAGAACATAGGAAGCATCATACTTTTAATCATACTTAATATTAAAGATACCCTAGACATGATACTAGGAATCATAAATAACAATCTAAGCATGATATCTACATCATAAATCAATTAAACCAATTAAAGTACTTACTTGGATGCCTCGTACCTCTTTCTAATTACAAAATACACGCGTTAGTAACTTCAAGGAAAAATAATAATCAAAATAATTAAATTAAATAATTGAAATAGAGATTTGGGACCAAACCCTCAGAAATTAAAACCTTTCACGTCTAGGGCGAAGGCAACTTCGAATATGGCTAGGTGTTTCAAGATCTTGTGAATGAGGAATTTTGTATCAAAAAGTAAAGTTTAGAAAGAATTATAGAAGATCAATGATTCATAAAGTAATTGTTGACGATTGATAATTGTAGATGATTATTGAAAATGGAGTTTATTAAAACTTAAGAATAAAAAAGAATTGGTGAATGATAGATGTAGATGAATGAATGGTAAATATTGATAATCCGTGAATGAAAACGGAGTTTTTAATACGATATTTATAGAAAAAATCATCCAAAAAAGATAATTTATCAAAACAGAGTCTGAAGATCGCAAAACTAACTTGGCGCCAGCCCTGGCTCATTGGCGCCAGGACCAGTGGCTAGCGCCAATGGCTGGCGTCTGGCGCCAATCCTGGTTCCAGGCGCCAAGGCCTGGGGTTGGACGCCAAACCGGATTTTAACGCGTTTTCGAAAATATGATAAATTTCCCGTACTGGAAGATAAAATAATATAATTTCAGTCGAAAATGCTATTTGATCTTGATTAAACTCTGAAGAATCCTAATTGAATTAAGAATGATAAGACCTTCTAGAATGTTCTAGAAGACCAAAACCATTCCTAATTACATTAGGAATGATAAATCATATTAGGCCCTCCCCTAAATCATTGGGCCGTACTTAAAACTCGAACCGGGCCTAGTTTAGTAAATTGGCCATAAATTCCTCAATATTCATCGGAATTGGGCTTATAATATATCGTTGGAAAGGTCTTTGCAAACCCCATCCAAGTACACCATTACCGGGCCCATATCATGGACCAACCAAACTGGATTGGCTGTTTTTCTTAAAATAAAGTTTTCAAAAACAGAGAGAAAAGAAAAGAAAACTTTCCGCAATACTAGATCTTTCCACACTTTCGTTTCATTCGATTATGATTCGACGTGAAAGGTACTCATCACTGGGTTTGGTTTTGGGGAGAACAAATGGGTGTCTACAGAAGCCCCCACTTTGACTGAGTTTGGAGAAACGCAAGTTTCGAAAACGAAAGCCAAAGTATCGATAGGGACGGAGAATGATTCAGAACGTTTTGCGATCCTAAATCAATCTTATAACGCCGATACCTGCAAAACTAGCATTAGTTAAACAGATAGAAGAGTTAAGAAACGTGTATCTTGCACCGTCGAGCACACGTCTCTGAAAGTAACCGATTGTTGCTGCTGCTGCTGCTTTGATGACCTCCTGCAAGCTAGAAAATGTCATCCCGCTTGAAAACCGCTATGCCCATAACTGCTTCTAAATTAGAAGATTGCTTTGCTTGAAACTACCTTCTCCGCTGTGATAATATTCCACGTCCAAGGGAACACCATCGAAAATTATTTCTCTTGAAACAATCCTTAGTTTTTTGTGACAACCCTTCACAATCTAGGGAACGCCATCTTGCTGTTTGTTTTGACGATCTTCCGCAATCTAGGGAACGCCGTCGATCAATGTTGCTACATCTTGAGCCTTTTCTTGAATTATAGTGACAACCTTTCCAATCATGGCAAAAGTCGTCGAAGACTGCCCATCTCGTGCTATTTTCTCAAATCTTGGGTGACAACCTCCACAATCTTAGCGAATGCCGTCGAAGACCGCCCATCTCGTGCTATCTTCTCAAATCCTTGGTGAAAACCTCTACAATCTTAGCGAATGCTGTCGAAGACCGCCCATCTCGTGCTACTTCTCAAATCCTTGGTGACAACCTCTACAATCTTAGCGAATGCTGTCGAAGACCGCCCATCTCGTGATATCTTCTCAAATCTCGGGTGACAACTTCCACAATCTTAGCGAACGCTGTCGAAGACCGCCCATCTCGTGCTATCTTCTCAAATCTTTGGTGAAAACCTCCACAATCTTAGCGAATGCTGTCGAAGACCGCCCATCTCGTGCTATCTTCTCAAATCCTTGGTGACAACCTCCACAATCTTAGCGAATGCTGTCAAAAATAACTTTACTTGAAGTCATCCTCAGTTGTTGCGATAATATTCCAAAGAAAATTACCGAAGACCAATACTTGTCGATCTTTAAAGCTCGCTCGAACTTTGCTTCCGCTATGCCTGTACGTCGGTGCTCTCGTTGCTTTGAACCTATACGTCGGTGCCTTTTCTGCTTTTGAGCCAATGCCTAGGCGCTTTAAGCTAAGTGAGACGATCTTTCATTAGGTCGATCACTTATTGCAATTGTAATCAAACTGACTACTTAATCATGTCAAATCGCTTAGAGGAGCTAACTGGCGTACCAAGGAACCCGGAATTATATTGCAGAAGGCTAGAACAACCCCAACAGGTGGCTGGCTGCTTTGGTGCCGCTGAAAATCAATCAGCGCCAAACATATGGCATTAGCGTCAAGCACTGGAATTGGCGTCTGGCGCCAAGCACAGAATGTGACGCCAATTCCTAGGGACTGGCGCCAGCACAGATTCTTCTTTAAATTCAGTTTTCCGTTTTATTTCTTGCTCTGTTCGTCACGAACGCTGCGATAGGGTCTTCCCTGTTCTGCTGCACCTGTATTTATTTTGACTATAGAACTTTGCTAATCTCTTTAATAATATTAGGGTTGACCTAAGGTTTAGCATTTCTTGACTCATCGACTTGACACGACTCAAGGTATAAACTTGATTCATGTGATTGACTGACTCGAGGTTGACTCGACTCGAAGTGAGATGACACGTGTGACTCATGACCCGTGTGTGCATAGTGTTGATTATGCGACTTGAAAATGAAAAAAAGTAAAAAATTTCCATCATTTTTGTGGAGGGTACCGACTTTCTTCCGAAAAAGAAAGACGTGAAAAGGAATCAAAAGTTTGAAGATGCATGTTGAATGAACTTAGTCAAATGTCATTTGATACTATCTCTCAAGGTTCAAGGATTAATCCATCCTAGGCTATCTCAACTGTTGACTCAATGATGAAAGTATTTGGGTAACTTAGGCACGGAGGCTAAGTACTTCATACTTCGTGATGCAATGATGATTATGAGTGATGTTGATATGATATGACAAGGCATGCTTCAACATTATAATTTTATGACAAAGGGTTCCTAAGGGAAGTATATTTGGTCATGTATCTATGCAGTGTGTGATAGTGACACTAACTCTAGGCCACAAGAGCTAAGTGTGTGGAAAAATATATTGAAAAGAGTCAAATGGTGGTGACTCTTAGGCTAGGCAAGCTAATAATGTAGGGATCAAGCCCCCAAGTCAAGCTCTTAGTGAATAGGGATGAGCATTGGAGATCCCTTGATATGATCATGGTGCAAGTGTGTGAATATGAATATGAATGCATGTTTATTACGGCCGCACCTCGATGTGAGGTTGCCTACGTATCCGTTAGGAATCAGGCCGAACGTAGCTCTAGCCAAACCTCGCACAAGTGTGTGTATACCTCAAAAAGGTCTTTTAAGGGTTGTAACATGGTTAGGCTAAAGGTTAAAAGAAGAAGGGGATAAAGGCTCAAGACCCTAGATAAGCCCCCAAGGTGTGCAACCTCGCTTTTGAATCTTTGTATTTATGCTTGAGGTTTTCTACTCTTTTTTTAGCTCTTTTTGCTTTAGCATTTATTTTATTTTTATAAGTGTGGGCAATCTCGATCATGCGGTCTATCACTCACTTGGAATTCATGTTTCTCAGGCACGGTACCGAGCACTTGATAAGAGACACAATCTGAGACATGTTCTTATTGAAGATATTTTCATATCAAAGACATTGGAACACTTACCCTTTTGTACACTTGTTTTCGTTTTTTATTATTGCTTATTTTTTGCTATTGCATTCTTTTGAATTTGCTCAAGCTTTCTTTAGAATTGCATAAGTTGCACGCTATCCCATCCCAAGGTTAGGTAGATGTAGGTTGAAAAAAGAAGGGTCTATCGTTAGACGAGGCTCAAAGTGGTTTATGAAGAAAGGATTTGTAAATTGAAAGGCGAAAGGAGATATGATGTGGCTACAAGGGGTGCCTCAAATCATTGGTATACCTTGTGCTTAATTCGACATGGGTTTTTTTTTTTTTTTTTTTTGAATGCAATGTAATGAAATGATCATATACAAGGAATTAAATGCTCATTTTTATTAAAAGGAAAAAAGGAAAAATCTACAAAATTAATCTAAAGGAAAAGAAAAGGTGCCTATGCTAGACTTATTGGGGAAAGAAAAGACGAAAAAGAAATAGAAAAAGAGGCCATGAAATCTTGTCGTTGAAGCTCGCCTCTTGTCTTATGTTGTTTCCTTTATCATCACTCGCTCTTCTTGTTAACTGGAGGCATGGGAAGCTTGTTATTATCAATCAAATGTTGGATAGCCTCCTTTAGCTTCCAACAGCTCTCAATAGTATGACCCCTACCTTGATGATACTTGCAGTGTTCGTCTGGATTCCAACTAGGCAATATTTTTTCAGGTGCGGGATCTTGAATAGGTCCAATGGGAGTAATGAGTCCTTTGGCATGGAGTCGATCGAAGGCAGTATCGTAGCTCATCCCAATGGGGGTGAAATCTTTCCTTAGTTGCTTCTTAGATCCTTGGTTATCTATGGCTAAAACTTTACTGAGATCAAAGGTACTAACATTGTTACTAGAGTGGGCGTTTTCGGAAGAAGAAGGATTGTCGTTATTCTTTCCTTTCCAGCCACCATGGTTACTATTGTTAGTAGCTTTTTGCTTTGCAAGGTCATCTTCGATTTCAATTCCGATGTCATAAACGGCCTTGAAAGTATTCAAATTGTGTTGATATTTTAGGTGCTTCGAATACTTTTCTTGGAGATTCTTGATAAACATCCTCACAGATTCCTTTTCGGTGGGGACCTCAATCATCTTGGCGGAAGTTTCCCTCCACTTATTAAAGAAAGAAGTAAAACCTTCATTTTCTTTTTGTCTTAGCATCTCAAGTTGTCTATGATCGGTTTCAACTTGGATATTGCACTTGTACCTATCAACGAAAGCGTTTACTATCGATTCCCAGGTAAAGGTTTTCTCCTTGTCAAGGGAGAAAAACCATTGTTGGCAAACGGTTTCAAGAGATAGTGGGAACAGGGAGGGGAAAACCTTCTTATCGATACCCTTAATGGTCATTATAGTTTCAAAAGCTCTTAGATGGAAGTAAGTGTTATCTGTTGCCTTGAATTTTGGGATGTCGTTGGCATTGAACTCCTGCGGAAGAAGATCTTTGTCCACCAAGACCCCTTGTGATGTAAGTTCTTGAAACTTGTAATCGCTAGACAACTTGCTTAGGCTCTCTTGCATGAGGTCCATCTGTTGTTGCTTCACGGGATCATCAACCTTGAGGGTGAGTAGCTTCAGTGTTTCAGTCATGGTAACCAATTGGTTCCTAAGCTCATTGACTTCTTCTTGAGTTGCCATTATCTTCTTAGCCTTCCTCTTTTGACGAATCGGTTTATCAAAAAGCGAGACTTGAATAAAAAGGTTGCCCTTGATTAATCGTCCTTCTCTCCTTGACCAAGTACTGGGGGAAAAGGAATTTGGGGATACTTATTGTTAATTATTTGACTCAAACTTTATTCAACATGCAATGGATGGAGGAGGTGAAGAAAGATGGAAGAATGTGAAGAAAGATTTAGATGGAGGGATATGAAGAATTAGGAATAGAATGTACCCTCAACTCAAATGACGGAAAGACCGACTCATGCATGAACCTAAGACATGGTCATGGTGATGTATACTCAAAGTGTGTGCTAAGACTAGTGAGTGTAGATGACATGTTAAGACTCGTGTCATGACCATATGGCTAGACTATGTGACCAAGACTCGATTAATGACTCGACAAGGTGTTATTGACAGCGGAAATTAACCGAATTAATTAGTAAACTGGTTAGCTAGACATTAGGTGATGACTCGACAAATAATCCGAACTGTCGGCCAAGCGACAGGACTGGCGTCACAATATGGTGGTTGGCGCCAGACTTTTGAGTAAATGTCTAGCGCTACACACCATACAGTGGCGCTACAACCCAGATTTTGGCACCAATATTGGAGCCTCGGTCTGGGACTGTTTTCGATAATATTAGTCAACTGGGGTATGCCTAAAGTCGTACTAGGTCAATTCCGATTAAAAGAAGAAAAAACTTTATTGACTCAAATTAATTAATTAATTAATTACGCAAAGTTCTTTAAGTCATTAATTATAATCTCAACACAATTCAACAAACGGTTAAGAGGAGCATGGAATATATATGCGCAACAAATAATGCACAATTAGTCAAGTAGGCACAATATGATGCAATGAGTTCGCAACCTAACCATGGCTCTAGTTCTCTAAAGTTCGGGATATGGTTTAGTCAAATAGGGTCCATGGTTAATTGTCCAGATGCACCGCGTAGAAGCCTAACCGTGAAGGGTTAACGCGTGTGGATAGGACACCGCGAGTTTTTAGAAAAAACTCACTTCCATGGTTTGGTGAATTCAACCTCTCAGATGTACCCTTTGTTGCCAGGAGCGTTCAATCGGGTAGATAGAGCATGAATTCCCAGAGGGTTATGTCCATATGTAGAACACATATGGGTTTTAGAAAAGTGAGAAAAAATTAAATCATGAAGTAGGATCGAGCAAACAATACGAAAAACCAGTCGAAATTAGAACGCATATTTCTGGCTCGGTATTGGGGGAAATTGGCGCCAGCAAACAGAGACTGGCGCCAACTTTTAGCTGTAGCGCCTGGCGCCAATACTGGCGTCTGGAGCTACGGCTAAAAGTGTGGCGCCAAGGTCTGGCCCCTGACGCTACTTCTCACATGCCTCAGCAGCTTTCTGTGCTCGATAAAATCATCCAGTTTCGCGCGGTGTTATTTCAGTCCTAGTTGTGAAAGACGTTTCTCAAATTTCCTACGTGTAAAATCCTATGTTTTTGACTCATTACGGATAGTCTTTTCAATGAGAACCTTTTTATGCATATGACAATAATGTTAATCAAAATTATGCACATGAAATACTTAGAACTTTTCGAGTCTCATCCACTCATTCTAAATCATTGCCGAAACAAATTCAGGAATTAAAATAGAAATCCTCCCCAGTGCAGTCGCCAAAAACTGTAGGGAATAGTTTCAAGCCTTTAAAAATCCCACTAACTTGAACCCCACTGTGATCATACACTAAAGTACGGTGGCGTCCAAAAAGGAAGAAGATAAAGCAAAAGAGTCGCCAACAAGTTTTTAAGGAACTTGTAAACCATTCACGAGGTGAAGGTTACACCCCTTAACGATCCAAGAGATCGTCAACTCCATAAGGTCATGAACCAAATAAGGGTTCGGGGATGATGGTACAAATCCAACCTAAAAGAGATTAAACCTGCCCTAATAATAGGCCTCTACTTTATTATGCTCGTATTCATGCGCGCTTTTTGACTAACATACAATCAATAAATTAACCCTAAACCTGTTTAATCTGTGTTGGTTGAATTTAATGCACAAATAAACTATTATTGGCGATCACTTGAATTATAATCACAATTAACCTAACAAGATTATTAATTATCTTATTAAGCGTGATTGCAAATACCAATTCCCTTTAACCTGCAATAAAAGGTGATCAAGCAATAACAATATAAAATAATATGCATATCAAGCAACATAATAAATAATCATAAACATTAGGAAGAACATAGGAAGCGTCATACTTTTAATCATACTTTTAATTATACTTAATATTACAGATACCCTAGACATGATACTAGGAATCATAAATAACAATCTAAGCATGATATCTACATCATAAATCAATTAAACCAATTAAAGTACTTACTTGGATGCCTCGTACCTCTTTCTAATTACAAAATACACGCGTTAGTAACTTCAAGGAAAAATAATAATCAAAATAATTAAATTAAATAATTGAAATAGAGATTTGGGACCAAACCCTCAGAAATTAAAACCTTTCACGTCTAGGGCGAAGGCAACTTCGAATATGGCTAGGTGTTTCAAGATCTTGTGAATGAGGAATTTTGTATCAAAAAGTAAAGTTTAGAAAGAATTATAGAAGATCAATGATTCATAAAGTAATTGTTGACGATTGATTATTTTAGATGATTATTGAAAATGGAGTTTATTAAAACTTAAGAATAAAAAAGAATTGGTGAATGATAGATGTAGATGAATGAATGGTAAATATTGATAATCCGTGAATGAAAACGGAGTTTTTAATACGATATTTATAGAAAAAATCATCCAAAAAAGATAATTTATCAAAACAGAGTCTGAAGATCGCAAAACTAACTTGGCGCCAGCCCTGGCTCATTGGCGCCAGGACTAGTGGCTAGCGCCAGGCGCCAATGGCTGGCGTCTGGCGCCAATCCTGGTTCCAGGCGCCAAGGCCTGGGGTTGGACGCCAAACCGGATTTTAACGCGTTTTCGAAAATATGATAAATTTCCCGTACTGGAAGATAAAATAATATAATTTCAGTCGAAAATGCTATTTGATCTTGATTAAACTCTGAAGAATCCTAATTGAATTAAGAATGATAAGACCTTCTAGAATGTTCTAGAAGACCAAAACCATTCCTAATTACATTAGGAATGATAAATCATATTAGGCCCTCCCCTAGATCATTGGGCCGTACTTAAAATTCGAACCGGACCCAGTTTAGTAAATTGGCCATAAATTCCTCAATATTCATCGGAATTGGGCTTATAATATATCGTTGGAAAGGTCTTTGCAAACCCCATCCAACTACACCAATATCGGACCCATATCATGGACCAACAAAACTGGATTGGCTGTTTTTCTTAAAATAAAGTTTTCAAAAACAGAGAGAAAAGAAAAGAAAACTTTCCGCAATACTAGACCTTTCCATACTTTCATTTCATTCGATTATGATTCGACGTGAAAGGTACTCATCACTGGGTTTGGTTTTGGGGAGAACAAATGGGTGTCTACAGCACTGTTTCTCTTTTGAGAACGAGGGATTATGTCATTGAACACAAATTTTAACAGGATTTTACCAAGAGGGGTTAGGTTATTGTGGTTTATGTAGGTTTCCTCAGGGTCACCACCTAAATACTCCACTATTTCATCAATATTAGCATCAGGAAGAGGGTTCCTTATCACATTATTTTTGAAATAAATATCGTAACCAGTATTGGGAACATCAAACAACTCAGCCAAATACATAGCATCAAACTCAATATCCTTCTTAAGAACACAACAACGAATTACACCTTTAGAGTACTTAAAGCTTTTACAGAAATCCTTCATAGCATCAATATACAAACTCCGATTGAAACATTCACCCAACAAATTCACCCAATTTTGAGCCTCAAGAAAATCTAGCAATTCATAAAGCTTAACAGATCAACACCAAGGTAAATTAAGTGCCAAACCTGTCACAAAGTGGTCACTGATCTTCTCCAGCCTCTTCATGGAAGCAGGCTTGTCTCAATAGTTGACACCCATCTCCGAAATGTTCTCGATTTCTTCTTGCATGTCTTCAGCTTTCCTTTTGCGAGAAGTGCTAGAATCAGTGGGAGATTCATGCTTGGAGGCTTCAGGATTTTGTGTTTCCGGGATGATTTCCATGGTGATGTCTTGGGTAGGGTTTGTGTTTGTTTCGGCTTCAATTTGGGTTTTTGGTGAGACAGACATTGGAGAGTAATTTTGATCGGAGTGATGAAAGAGAAGGTAATTTTTGTGTGGAGTGAATTTTGAGGAGGCTGACATTGCTTTTATGGTGGAGGTAACTTGGTGAAGTGAATAAGTGAGGTGTCTCTTGGGAGGTGAAGTGAATTTAGTTAATTTGACACTTTTTTTTAATTCTTAGGGAAACGTAAACCGTGTTTTATGAGAGTATTGCATTTGGGCTACTTTTTGAACAAAAGATAACGATGAAATTAGATGCATTCATCCGATTATTTGTGTTTAGATAAAAAGAATTTGGAATTTTGAAAGATAGATAAACACAAAAACTTTATCTCTTGAATTTTATCAATAAAGAACACTTGCAAATACAACTTGATACACGGAACAAATCAACAAGGCTCATGCAACCAATTTTGGACTTTTCATATTCTATGACTTTCAAATTTACATGCCCTTAGTAAACATTACTCCTGCTCACAACCTGTCTTAACTATGTAATTAAACATATAACACTTGTGCACAGTATACAACAGATTAAGCATGTCAGTTTGAGCTTCATACCTGAGGGAACTTGATGCATTTTTCTCAGTATAACTTAATCATCCCAAGTTCCATTCTCATCTTCTCATGCCTTTTTCTATTCAAGGGTTTTGTTAATATATCTGCAATTTGATTGTCAGTTTGGCAGAAATCTAATTTAATTAAACCCTTTTCAACATTATCCTTAAGGAAATGATGCCTTATATGAATATGCTTAACTCTTGAATGATGGACTGGATCTTTAGATATACAAATTGCACTAGTGTTATCACAGTAGATAGTAATGCAATTAAATTTAATACCAAAGTCACGCAACTGTTGTTTAATCCAGAGGACTTGAGATCAACAAGCAGCTGCTGCTACATACTCAGCCTCTGCAGTAGACAATGCAACAGTATTTTGTTTCTTGGAACCCCAAGAAACTAGACAAGAGCCAAGGAACTGAACCATACCTGAGGTGCTTTTCCTATTTACTAGGTCACCTGCATAGTCAGCATCTGTGAATCCTCTAAGCATAAAGTCATCACTTCTAGGATAGAACAGACACAGGTCATCTGTTCCTTTGAGGTATCTCAGAATTCTTTTAACAGCCGTTAGATGTGATTCTTTAGGGTTAGACTAAAATCTAGCACACAATCCAACACTAAAAGAAATGTCATGACTACTGGTTGTTAGATATAGAAATGAACCAATCATATCTGTAAGTGGTTTGATCCACACTTGTTCCTTGTGGATC
Source organism: Chenopodium quinoa (assembly GCF_001683475.1). NCBI lineage: Eukaryota > Viridiplantae > Streptophyta > Magnoliopsida > Caryophyllales > Amaranthaceae > Chenopodium > Chenopodium quinoa. Next base: position 486,746 of record NW_018742275.1, on the reverse strand, counting down.
CTCATCAAGTCTTGTTGTTGTTCCCATAGGTGTATGATTTGTCTTGGCATTCTCCATGTTATATTTCTTCAGAAGTTCCTTGACATACTTCTGTTGGTGGATCATTATTCCTTTAGCTGTTTGCTTTATTTGAAGTCCAAGGAAGAAATTTAATTCACCCATCATGCTCATCTCAAATTCACCACCCATTAGCTCAGCAAAGTACTTGCACAAACCATTGTTAGTAGCACCAAATATAATATCATTTACATAGATCTGTACAACTAACAAATCAGTTCCTCGAGATTTAAGAAAAAGAGTTTTGTCTACTTTTCCTCTTTTGAAATCATTTTTCAGTAGGAACTTTGAAAGCCTTTCATACCAGGCTCTTGGAGCTTGTTTAAGCCCGTAGAGAGCTTTATCAAGCTTAAAAACATGATTTGGAAATTTAGGATTTTCGAAACCTGGAGGTTGTTCAACAAACACCTCCTCATTTAAGAAACCATTAAGAAAAGCACATTTCACATCCATTTGATAGATTTTGAAACCCATAAAAGAAGCAAAAGCTACTAGGATTCTAATAGCTTCTAATCTAGTTACAGGAGCAAAGGTTTCATCGAAATCAATACCTTCTTGTTGGTTGTAGCCTTTCACAACCAATCTAGCCTTGTTCCTTACAATGGTGCCATGTTCATCAAGCTTGTTCCTGAACACCCATTTGAGCCCAATTACTTTTTTCCCTTAGGCTTTGGCTCAAGGTGCCAGACTTTGTTCCTTTCGAACTCATTGAGTTCCTTTTGCATGGCCACTATCCAATCAGCATCTCCCAAGGCTTCTTGATGATTTCTTGGCTCTAGAATGGACAGAAATGCATGGAATGCGCAGTAGTTCCTCATTTGTGATCTTGTTTGAGTTCCTTTTCCTATATCACTGATAATTAGATCAGTTGGACGGGAACCTTGATACTTGAATGGCCTAGGTTGAAATTCCCTTGCTGGAACTCCAATTTGAGGAACTTCTGTTTCTGTTCCTTCTGCTCCTTCTGCTTGTTCCTCATTCACCTGTTCATCTGGTTGAGGAACCTCTCCATTTTCTTGATGTTCCTCTTCTAGAGCAGGCTGCTTTTCCTTGGTTTGCTTTTGAGTCTCTTCTTCATCCCTGTCTCTTATCAATCCAATTTCAAAATAATTATCATCTTCTTGTTCCTGTACATTCACAAACTGGTTAACTTCATCAAAGATTATATGAATGGTTTCCTCAACACACATTGAGCTTTTATTGTAAACTCTATAAGCTTTGCTATCAGAGGCATATCCTAGAAATATAGCCTCTTCACTTCTTTCATCAAATTTCCCTAGGTTTTTCTTACCATTATTATGTACAAAGCACTTACAACCAAAGGCTCTAAGATGAGATATTTTTGGCTTCCTTCCCCTGAATAGTTCATAGGGAGTATTGTTGATGATACTTCTGATTGTTGCCCGGTTAAGGATGTAACATGCTGTATTCACGGCTTCAGCCCAGAAGTTCCTTGGCAATCCACTTGCAATCAGCATCGTTCTAGCAATTTCCTCAAGGGTTCGATTCTTCCTTTCTACAACTCCATTCTGTTGTGGAGTCCTTGGAGCTGAGAAATTATGATTCATGCCATTTTACCTGCAAAACTCATCGAATCTTGAGTTCTCAAATTCAGTTCCGTGATCTGATTTGAGATGGACTATGGAGTGACCACTGATTTTCTGTATTTTCTTGGCAAAAGCAACAAACTCGTTAAAAGTTTCATCTTTACTAGCAAGAAAAATAACCCAAGTGAATCTAGAATAATCATCAACAATAACCAAAACATATTTCTTGCCACTCCTACTTTGAATTCTCATGGGACCACACATATCCATATGGATTAATTCCAAAGGCTTTGTAGTGCTTACCATTTTCTTCAATTTAAAAGATGAGCGAACATGCTTGCCTTTCACACATGCATCACAAACTTTGTTCTGTAGGAACTTGATAATAGGAAGTCCCACAACCAGCTTGTCTAGTAATGAAAAGCTAGCATGTCCAAAACGTTTATGCCATAGAAGAGGATCATCTTCAACAACACTTAGACATGTAAGGTTGTTCCTTGGGATTAAGTTGAGGTCAATTGTATAAGTGTTCCCTCTTCTTGTACCCTCTAGAACAACCTTTCCTGACTTGTTGTTGATGATGTTGCAAGAATCAGAAGTAAAACTTACAGAGTTTCCTTTATCACAGAATTGTAATATACTGACAAATTTTGCATTAAGCCCTCGACCAGGAACACATTATTAATGGAATAAGATTTAGATCTTCCAATTTTACCTTTTCCAATGATCTCGCCCTTCTTATTATCCCCAAAGGTTACTGTTCCTCCAGGGTAGTCTTCTAGTGAGAGGAATTTTGATTTATCACCTGTCATATGCTTTGAACAACCGCTGTCGAGATACCACGAGTTGTTCCCCCTCACTAGGACCTGCAAGAAAACTAAGCATTAGGATCTGGAACCCAGGTTTCCTTGGGTTCCTTAGACGTGGATGCAATATCAGTTTTCTTGACCCACACTTGTTTTACATTTCTTTTATCAGCTTCTTCTCTTATCCTACACTGTCCATAGAGATGTCCAGTCTTACCACAAAAAGTGCATACCTTCATGCTAGGAAGCTCAACATATTTCTTTTGCTTACCTTTCTTCTTGGTCATATAACCAAGGCCTTCAGTTCTTTTTCCTTGAGCTTCAGCTATCCACTTAGGTATGACTTTTGGATCAATACTTCTATCCTTTCTAGCATTCAGTTCCGATTCAAGTTGATCCTTTTGGGTTTTTAAAGTAGAAAGCTCATTTTTCAATTTTTCAAAATCGACATTGAATTTAAGCAACTGATCGCTTGAGGAACTGCTAGAACTGATATCTGAATTTATGAGCTTATACTGAGTTAATTCAACATTCAGAAGAATACTTTCATTCTTAATTCTATCAGCTATCTCAGTTATGTGTTTGTATTTAAAATCAAGCTCTCTTAATTTTCTTTGAGACTTGGCATAGGCTGTTTCCAACCAAGCACCATGTTCTTTGCAAACCTTAAGAGCTTTTTCACATTTGTTCAACTTTACACATGTATCTCTAAAGAATTCTTCTTCTTCTAGACATATATCTATTAAGACATCTTTAGAGAGAGTTTTAAGCTGTTTAGGATCAAGTAATACCTCTTTCTGGAGTTCCTTAAGGTAAGCCTTTTCATCATCTGATTTGGCCATCAAACAAAGATTGGTCGTCTCCTCTTCTGGTTGGTCATCATCTTCTTCTTCACTTTCTGAGTTTCCCCAGGCTGCTATCATGGCCTTCCTCATGTCTAACTTTTGATAGTTTGCTTTGCTATATTTTTCTCTTCCCTGTTCCTTAGCCTTTCCTTTCCCTTTATCATTTTCCTAAAGGGGACAGTCTCTGATAAAGTGATCTGGTGATCCACACTTGTGGCAGCTGTAGTCAGGCTTTGGATTTGAGGTCTTTTTCCAAAAGTTCCTTGAGGTTCGGCCTTTCTTGAACATCTTTTTGAATCTTCGCACAATTAGGGCAGCCTCATCCTCGTCCACTTCTGAGTCTTCCTCCTCATCAGCCTTAAGAGCCAATCCTTTGTTCCTCATTGGTTCATTGTTGACTCCAAGGTGTAGCTCAGGAGTCATGAGAGAACCTGCTAGTTGTTCAATATTGAACTTTGTGAAGTCCTTCGTTTCCTGAAGGGATGTCACCTTAGCTCTCCATCTCTCGTCTTGTGGAAGACTTCTAAGAACCTTCCTAACCTGCTCATCTGTAGGAATCTGTCTACCAAGGGAAACCAACTCATTTATGATGTTAGTAAATCGGGTTAGCATCTCTTGAATGGTTTCCTTAGGCTGCATTTCAAATCTTTCATACTTAGACATAAGTAGATCGATTTTTGAGCGTTCAACCTCATTAGTTCCTTCATGAGTAATCTGCAGCAAATCCTTAGATTTCCTTAGCGTTCTTGCACCCCGTAACACGATTGTGTTCGTGAGGTCCAAGTCCACAGTGGAGCAATTTCATAGCCATAGCATTTATTTCCATTTTATCAAAGTCCTCTTTTTCATATTCAGACATAGGCTTAGGGATTACCTCGTTCTGAGCATTTGTTTTGGTGACTTCGAAATCACCAACCTCGATGACCCTCCAGACTTGGTAGTTCTCTGCCTTGATAAAGATCTCCATGCGGTTCTTCCAGTAATTATAGAACTTGCCGTTGAACATAGGAGGCCTCTGAGTTGAGTATCCTTCCTCGAGCTTCTCATGAGTATTCATTTTCTCCAAGACCTTTCTTCTTCAGGGTTTCCTGATTTTTCTAGAAGTTAGGCTCTGATACCAATTGTTGTTTTAAAGAATACTACAAGAAGGGGGGAAAGTTGAATTTTAGTGTGAGAATTTAGCCAAACTTTTTGCGGAATTAAAATTAAGTTAGCTAATGGAACTGAAAGATTAAATAAAGGAACTAAAAAATGCAAGAGAGATTTTACGTGGAAAACTCCTCGGCCCTAACAAGGAGAAAAACCACGACCACTTGGGATTTTGGGAAAATAATCTTCACTATAATAGGGCAAATGATCCTATTACAAGCTAACGACTCAAATTCAAGTTCCTCTACGAACCTGAGACCCTGAGGAATAAGTCACCCAACTTGTTACTTTTTTCTTCTCTTTCACTCTTCTCTCTTCTCACTTCTCTGTTCTCTCTTCTCTTTCTCTTCTCTTCCTCTTCTCTTTCTCACTTCTCTTTCTCATACACAAACGTTCACTCGAACTTCCCCATTCCCCAAATTACAACTCGAAAAATAAACAAACTCTAGTATAAGAACATTAAGAGCACTCTAATGAACTTGTGTGGAATTGACACTTGACTCGATTTGAAGCTTGAAAATTTATGTGAGTAAGGGTGAGTTTTTCCATCTGAAATCAACAACTATTTATAGACCAAAATTCATTTAGGAAAAACTTCTTTGTGCAGAAAATCCACAACGCCACTACTCCAACCCACTAAGACGATCATGTTCTTAAAATTAAGGAAACATGAACTCCTCAATGTGCAAGACCATGACTTAAAGAAAATCATGGAGGAGTAGGCCGCAAGTTTTTAGAAAACGTGGGAGATTTTATTTGCAGAAGATATTTTTAGAAAATTAGAAATAAAATCTTTTTGGTTAAGAAAAAGATAATCGTTAAAGACTTAACCACTTTCCTAAAAACTAGCATGCACAATTTTATCTTTTTAGACCAATTCCACACAGATTTTTCGAGTGCAAATTAATATCTTATACTTACATAAATCCTAAAATATAAAAATATATTTAGTCTTCATGTTCTCTGATGAAGCTTCTACTCCGAGGCTTCTGTTCCTTGGGAGGAACTTCTCTTCTCTGATGAGGCTTCTTCTCTGAAGCTTCTGTTCCCTGAGGGAACCTTCTCTTCTCTAGTCTTCGTTTCTGAAGCACCAGTTCCTGTGAGGGAACTCTTCTATATGGCTAGCTCTGCTTCTAGCCTTCTTGTTCCTCATGGTATTTTTACAAGACACTTCATTCTCCTAGTCTTTGTAACTGAGTACACACTTAAACAATCAAGCACTTATTAGTTTGTAAGTAAGTGAGGTTGTGTCATCATCAAAATCATTAAGTCCAAAAGTATGTGAGGAGATTCATGCTTGACATTGTAACTCATTGTACGGACACTCAACAGCTTGACGAGGTAAGTCCTAAAACTTATTAAAATGCTATATTGATGTGATTTCTGGCCTTAGACACTTAATATTACCCAACAATGGCATGTTATGAGAAACAAAAAGGCTATTTCACAAGAAAGGTAGAAAATGGGCTGAATAGAAGTCATATAGGCCATATTAGGGCCATTTTGTGTTAATATGCTCTTTTGATGTGATTTCTTTCCTTATACACCTATAACTAGATAATATTGACATGTTATGAGATAAATAAAGTTCATTTAATAAGAAATGTAGGAAATGGGCAAAGTAAAGTCATATAGGCCATATTCGGGCCATTTTGAGTAAAAAGCATCATAAACCTTAATAAAATGTTCTCCTATACAATTTTAGGGCTTACACACATACAACTACCCAACATTAACATGTTATGAGAAATAAATAGTTCATTTGATAAGTAATGTAAAAAATGGGCTACAAAGAAGTCATATAGGCCCTATTTGGGCCATGTTGAGTAAAATGCGTTGTTAAACTTATTGAAATGCTATATTGATGTGATTTCTAGCCTTAGACACCTAATATTACCCAACAATGACATGTTATGAGAAACAAAAAGGTCATTTCACAAGAAAGGTAGAAAATGGGTTGAATAGAAGTCATATGGGCCATATTAGGGTCATTTTGTGTTAATATGCTCTTTTGATGTGATTTCTTTCCTTATACACCTATAACTAGACAATATTGACATGTTATGAGATAAATAAAGTTCATTTAATAAGAAATGTAGGAAATAGGCAAAGTAAAGTCATATAGGCCATATTCAGGCCATTTTGAGTAAAAAGCATCATAAACCTTAATAAAATGTTCTCCTATACAATTTTAGGGCTTACACACATACAACTACCCAATATTGACATGTTACGAGAAAGAAATAGTTCATTTGATAAGTAATTTAGGAAATGAGATACATAGAAGTCATATAGGTAATATTTGATAAAATACATATTGTTTTGCCTAATTAATTAATTTTAACATAATGCTTTTGTATTTCAAGTTTTGCAAGGTCCAAAAGGATGGTCCGTTGACAATCAAGGAGCTTAATGAAGTTCGTGACATGTTGGCGTCTTTTATCACCTTCAACATGTAAATGGCATTGTAATTGTAAATTATTTATGTTAACTTTTGAACTATATAACTTATTATTCATTATATACGTACTTACTATTATTTGTATATGTAAGCAACGTTTTTTCTTTGTATTGCGTTTGGGAATATTTATATCTACATATATAATTGAATTCTTGTTTTTAATATTATTTTTGTATCTTATTGTAATAATTAATAATATTATTATTATTAGTTATTATAATAATAATATTATTAATTATTATATTTAATATAATTGCTGGAATTACAGGTTATTATTATTGTTGGAAACAGGTTTTTTTTTTAAAATATTATTGCACGAAAATTGGAAAAAAAAACAAACAAAAAAAATGGTGAATAGGCACCGGTTAGGCAGCAACCGGTGCCTAAAATAGCTACCACCAAAAAAAAAATTGGCGGGAGAGCAGTCTAAGGCACCGGTTAACCGGTGCCTAAGTGGGCATATAGCACCGGTTAACCGGTGCCTATTTGACCCTATGGCATCGATTTTGAACCGGTGCTTAAAAGATGGTTTTTGGCACCCCTCACATAGGCAGCGTTTCAAACCGGTGCCTTAGACCGGGTTTGAACTGCTGCCAAAGGCCTTTTTTCACCTAGTGAAACATGCATAAAAGGTGTGATCAAGCAATAACAATAAATCAAGCAACATAATCATAATAATTATAATAATCATAAAGTTATAATCATAATTAAAACAATTATAAAAATAATCATGAACCATGTTAAAGCATAATAATAGCAAGATCTTTGGCATGATACTAACAAGATTAATAACAAATCATAGCATGTCTCTAAACAATAAAAATCAAAGCTTAAGCCCTAACATGATACTAACGATCATAAATATTAGGAAGAAAATAAGAGGCATCATACTTTTAATCATACTTGGTATTAAAGTTACCCTAGACATGATACTAGGAATTTATTGTTGTCACCCTAAACATCAAATTAAGGAAAACATCCTAACATGATACTAGGAATCATAATAACCTAACCATGATTTCTATATCATAATATCAATTAAACCATTAAAGTACTTACTTGGATGCCTCATATCTCTTTCTAATAACTAAATACACACGTTAGTAACTTCAAGGAAAATAATAAACAAAACAATTAAATTAAATAATCGAAAGAGAGATTTGGGACCAAACCCTCGGAAATTAAACCTTTCACGTCTAGGGCGAAGGCAAATTCGAACAATGCTAGGTGTGTCTAGTTCTAATGTATGAGGAATTGTGTTTGTAAAAGGTTAGGCTAGAAAGAGAGAGAGAATCAAGAATTTCTTGGTGAGAGTTGGTGAGAATTAGAAAGAGTAAAAATTGATGATTTAAAACGGAGTTTTTAGAATGATATTTATAGAGAAAATCGGCCAAAAAGATAAAAAATCGAAACAAAGTTCTCACGCAAATAAAACTTAATTAGCGCTGACGCTGGCAATTAGCGCCAAACGCTAACATTAGCACCAGGCGCTGAAGGTTAGCGCCAGGCGCCAAGTCTTAACGCCAGGCGCCAAGTCTTAACGCCAGGCCCTAATAATCAGTTTTATGCGTTTTGTTTTTATCATATCTTTTGATCCGGAAGTCCAAATAAGGCATATAATATGTCTTTGGAAAGCTCTTGAAGTTTAATTTTCAACCCAATTTGAATCAGATTAAAATCTTTTATAGATAAAAATATATGGCCGAAATAGTGGAAGGATATCAGTTTTGGATAGAGTTTCATGTCTCATTCATATCTTTTTCGTTATAGCTCGGATTTAATATTATAATATATCATTGGAAAGATAATTTCAAAATCTATCCAACCATATAAAATTTGGATAAAGATTATGTGGCACAAAATTAAAATCTGAATATATTCCACTTCGTACAAAACAAGGATTCTCAAAAGGAGTAGTTTTATTCAATTTTAAACTCTTTAAAACATAATTATCAATCCTAACTCCATTAGGATTTAAGAGAACCTTCTAGATTATTCTAGAAGACTATAATCAATCCTAATAGTTTTAGGAATGATAATTAATAATAGGCCCTCCCCTAGATCATTGGGCCGCATATAAAAACCAAATCGGGTCCAGTTTAATATTTTGGCCATAACTTCCTCATTATTCATCGGAATTGGGCTTATAATATATCGTTGGAAAATTATTTTCAAACCCCATCCAACTACACCATTATTGGAGCCTTATCATGGACCAAAATAAACTAGAATGCACATTTTTCAAAAATAAGGTAAGAAAAGAAATATTTTCAAAAACAGAAAGAAGAGATATTTTAATAAAAACATCCTCCTCACTAGACTTTTTACACTTTTGCTTTATTCGATAATCAAATGACGTGAAAGGTATTCATCACTGGTTTTGGTTTTGGGGAGACACAAATGGGTGTCTACAGAAGCCCCCACTTTGACTGAGTTTGGAGAAACGCAAGTTTCGAAAACAAAAGTCAAAGTATCGATAGGGACGGAGAATGATTCATAACATTCTGCAATCCTAAATCATTCTTGTAACGCCGATACCTACAAACTAGTGTTAGTTAAACAGATAAAAGAGTTAAGAAACGTGTATCTTGCACCGTCCAGCACACGTCTCTGAAAGTAACCGATTGTTGCTGCTTTTTCTGTTTTGATGACCTCCTGCAAGTCAGAGAATTCCATCCTGCTTGAAGACTGCTACGCTTGCAACTGCCTCCAGTTTCTGCCTTGATAATCTTCCGCAAGCCAGGGAACACTATCGAAGATTGCTTCGCTTGAAACGATCCTCTTTCGCTTTATGACCATCCTCCACATCTTAGGGAACACGATCAAATACAACTTCTCTTGAAATTACCTTCAGTTGTTTGTGACAACTCTCCACAATCTCTGGAATGCCATCTTGTTGTTTCGATGTTCACTCGTCTCTGAACAAAGAGCTTCTTTTTTTTTGGATATGTTCACGCGCCTCTCAACAAAGAGCTTATTTTTTTTAATATGTCCACGCGTCTCTGAACAATAGAGCTTGAAAGGATTGTCCACGCGTCTCTGAACAAAAGAGCTTTAAAGGATTGTCCACGCGTCTCTGAACAAAAGAGCTTGAAAGGATTGTCCACGCGTCTCTGAACAAAAGAGCTTGATAGTGTAGACACCCATTTGTGTCTCCCCAAAACCAAACCCAGTGATGAGTGCCTTTCACGTTGAATCATAATCGAATGAAGCGAAAGTGTGGAAAGTCTAGTGTTGCGGATTGTTTTAATTTCTTTTCTCTTTCTCAGTTTTTGAAAACTTATTTTAAGAAAACAGCCAATCCAGTTTGGTTGGTCCATGATATGGGTCCAGTAATAGTGTAGTTGGATGAGTCTTGACAAGAGCTTTCCAACAATATATTATAAGCCCAATTCCGATGAATATTGAAGAAGTTATAGCCAATTTACTAAACTGGGCCCGGTTTGAGCCTTATATACGGCCCAATGATCTAGGGGAGGGCCTAATATGATTTATCATTCCTAATGCAATTAGGAATGGTTTTAGTATTCTAGATTCTTCTAGAAGGTTCTTTTCATTCCTAATTTAATTAGCATTGATAAATTGACTTTTGTTGACTTTTCAGAGTTTTAATTAAAATCAAAGAACATTTTTGAGGAAAAGATACGATTTTATCCTCCAGTACGGCAAATTTATCAGATTTTAGAAAACGCGTCAAAAACAAGATTGGCGCCTAACGCCAGGCATTGGCGCCTGGCGCTGACGTTGGCGCCTGGCGCCAATGGCTGGCGCCAATCTCGTTTTGCGTGCGCCAGACTCTGTTTTGTTAATTTTATCTTTTTTGGCTGATTTCTCTATAAATAACGTATTAAAAACTCCATTTTCATTCACCAATACTCATCAACAATCAGCTTTTCAATTTCATTCACCTACAATCAGTTTTCATTTGCAATTATTAATTCTCTAATTCTCTCTTAATTCATTCATCTCTCTTTCTTTCTTCCTCTTTTTCTAAACCTTGTTTTTTAAATACAAAATTCCGCATTCGCAAGATCTAGAAACACCTAGCCATATTCGAAGTTGCCTTCGCCCTAGACGTGAAAGGTTTAATTTCTGAGGGTTTGGTCCCAAATCTCTCTTTCAATTATTTAATTTAATTGTTTTAATTATTATTTTCCTTGAAGTTACTAACGTGTGTATTTTGTTATTAGAAAGAGATACGAGGCATCAAAGTAAGTGCTTTAATGGTTTTTATTGATGTTATGATGTAGAAATCATGTTTAAATTGTTATTATGATATTCCTAGTATCATGTTTAGGAAAAAGGTTATAATATCAAATATGCTTATTATGATTCCTGCGATGCTTCCTATGTTCTTCCTAATATTCATGGTTGTTAGTATCATGTTAGGGCTAAAGCTTTGATTTTTATTGCTTAGTGACATGCTAGGATTTGTTATTAATCTTGTTAGTATCATGCCTAGGATCTTGCTATTATTATGCTTTAATATTAATATGAACATGATTATGATTTTTATAATTTATGATGATTATGAATATTATTATTATTATTATTTTGATGATGATTATTTTATTTATTATGATTATTGTTATGATGATTATAATTTTATTGTCATGATATTTATTATTAATATTATGTTGCTTGATGATTTATTTTTATTGTTTGATGACACCTTTTATGCATGTTTAAAGGGAATTTGTACTTGTAATCGCGCTTAATAAGATAATTGATAATCTTGTTTAAGGTTAATTTGATTATAATTCAAGTGATCGCCAATAATAGATTTATTTGTGCATTAAAATTCAACCAACCTAGATAAACAGGTTTGGGTTAATCCTATTGATTGCATGTTAATTAAAAAGCGCACATGAATACGATCTGAATAAAGTAGAGGCCTATTATTAGGGCAGGTTCAATCTCTTTTAGGTTGGATTTGTACCTTCATCCCCGAACCCTTATTTGGTCTAGACCTTATGGATTTGACGATCTCTTGGATCGTTAAGGGGTGTAACCTTCACCCTGTGAACGGTTTACAAATTCCTAAAACTTGTTGGCGACTCTTTTGCTCTATCTTCCTTCCCTTTGGACGCCACCGTACTTTAGTGTATGATCACAGTGGGGTTCAAGCTAGGGGTTAACGCTTGAATTTAATCCCTACATAAAGGAATGTCCACGCGTCTCTGAACAAAAGAGGTTGAAAGAAATTTTCACGCGTCTCTGAACAAAAGAGCTTGAATGTTTATTGCGATAATATTCCGAAGAAAAATTTTCGAAGATCAACGCTTGTCGATCTCTAAAGCTTGCTTGAACTTTGCTTCTGCTATGCCAGTACGTTGGCTGTTTGCTGCTTGTGAACCATTATGTCGGTGCCTCTGCTGTTTATGAACCAGTATGTTGGTGTCTCTGCTATTTATGAACCAGTACGTCGGTGTCTCTGCGATGAGCCAATGTTTAGGGGCTTTAAGCTAAGTGAGACGATCTTTTGTCAGGTCAATCCTTTACTACGATTGTAATCAAGCCGACTACTAATCATGTCAATTTGCTTATAGGGGCTAACTGGCGTACCAAAGAACCCGAAATTGATGTATGACGTCGAAATAACCATTCTGAGAGGCTTCGAGCTCTGTCGCTGCTGAAATATCTCTGACGTCAAGAATTGGTTCTGTCTCTAGAGTCTGGGATCTAGAGTCAGGCTCAGAACTTTGTTGTCAGATGCCAAATGTTGTTGCCAAACGATAGCCTTGTCGTCTGGTGCTGGAGTCGGGTCTTCCCTACTCTGCTCTTGCTGCCGTTGTTTCTTGGTTTTGCTCTGAACTTTGAGCTTGGTCGTTTCCTTTCAACCGAATCCGCTCAAATCTTTTGTAAATTAAAGCTCTTCATCTCTAATTTACTGATCTATGTAACTCCTCTTATCTTGGAGGAATCTCCTGTGTCATATTCGCGGTTTTTCAAAAAAAATCCAGGAATGTTCTTGCTTGCTGGGATGCACCTGCATTTATATATTTTACTATAGGACTTTGATTATCTTTCTTTAGGGTTGACCTAAGAATTAGTTTTGCTTGACTCATTGACTTGACATGACTCAAGGTATAAACTTGACTCGCTGTGATTGACTCGAGGTTGACTCGACTTAAAGTGTTTGACACATGTGTTAGACTCAAATCAAGGTGATATGACATGACATGACTCAATGTACATAAATCATGTGTGCATCGTAATGTGATCGTGGGACTTGAAAATGCATAAAAGCAAAAATTTTCCGTCATTTTGTGGAGGGTACCGACTTTCTCCCGAAAAAGAAAGGCGCGAACACTAGTAGAAAAAAAGCATTAGGCACCCCCCATATGGCACCGGTTAAGCCTAAACCGGTGCCCAAAACCGGTCTAGAATTGGGTGGGTTTTTACCAAAAGAGAAAAGGCACCGGTTCAGCTTGAACCTGTGCCAAAAATCAAAAAGGCACCGGTTTGAACCGGTGCCATTCAAACCGGTGCCAAATTCAAAACAAAAAAAACCGCGTCTTTTCCTCTTTTCTTCCTCTATTTCTCTTTCCTTCACTTCATTCGTTCATCCCTTCTTTCGTTCTCACTCAGAGTAGTCGTGCCTCCACCTTTTCCCTCCACCACAGCCGCCACCTTCACCGGCGCTTTCAGGTGCCTAAACCACCGCCGTGAATCTCCCTGCCCTGCCCTGCCCTCCACCACCTTTCTCTGTGCGAAACAAACAACAACAGCTGCAGCGCGCACCGCCTCTGCCTCCACCTCCACCAGCATGCACCACCTCCACCTCCACCAGCGTGCACCGCCTCCACCTCCACTAGCGCGCACCGCCTCCTCCACCAGCGAGGGTCTTTTCATTCTCTCATCCCCTTAGCTTCTTCCACCTCCAACTAATTTAGGGTAAGTTCATCTTTTCAAGTTAATGGGTTCATCTTATTTTAGATTAAAATTGTGCTTAGATTGTATATGAAATGCAAAGAAAATTAATGGGTTCATCTTATTTTAGATTAAAATTGTGCTACATTGTTGGGATTAAATTGTATGTTTGTGCTACATTGCTGGCTGTGAAATTTGTTTATGATGACTTGTTTTGGGGAGTTTGGTTTTTGATAATTGAATCAGTTTAAGGATTTATTACTGAATTTTGTTGCTTGAATTCGATTTCAGCTGAATTCTGGCAAAGTTCTTGTTGTTGGACCTGGCCTTCGTGACAGGACGGGGAATCATATTCCTGTTGCTGTCAAAGAAGGGGATACCGTGAATACGGAGGAACTACAGTGAAGCTTGGTGAAAAAGAGTGAGTTTATTTTTCTCCATGCACTTTTCTTTTTGGTGATTTCTTAGTCAAATTATTGTGATTGAATGCTTTGACTCTTGATCCTCGATTGAATACATTAGTAATTTTGCATTACCTTGTTCCTTAGTCGAGTTTTTGTATGTTTTAATGTGTATATTAGTGACCTTGCTTCTAATTAGTTGTGAATAAATTAGAAAATTGTGAATAAATTAGAGAATTGTGATTACATTATAGATTTGTGAATAATTTAGAGAATTGTGATTAAATTAGAGAATTGTGCATAAATTAGAGAATTAGTGATATTTGACACTTAATTAGTTGTGAATAAATTAGAGAATTGTGAATACATTAGAGATTTGTGAATATATTAGAGAATTAGTGACGTTGCTAATTTTTGTTTTTTTTAATATATAGATTCATATGTGAATTTAAGCAAGAGTTTAATTAGCTTGAGGACTACATATTGAGCTCAAGTGGGTAGTTGCTATATTGGTATGACTACTAAACTTTACTTACCTATATTTCTTTCTATTCATCCATTAATAAAAGTTTATTCATGAAATTGCAACTTGTGTATTGTTTAATTGCAAATAAATACAACAATATATAGAATACTTGAATTGCATCATCATATGCCTAGATACCCGTTCAAGGCTTTCTCATTAGGAGAAAGTCTTGAATAGTCCCCGGTTGGGACTGTTCTTGAATGTGTACTCTCACTTAGGTGGTGAATGTATGTTTTCTTTTCGATTTTAAGGAACATCTTGGCTTACCATTTCCTCACTATGTTCTCTGGGTACATATGTGGGTAATTAATTATCTACATCGTGTACTTGGAGAACTAGGGGGAAATGCTGCCGGATTTTCCTTAAAATTGGAAAGTTGAAATACATTCACTAGTGAGAGTAGACATTCAAGGATGGGTTTTGGAGTGATAAGGACCCTTTGGAAACATGCATTTTTTCACTATATGAATGGTATATTCACGTTTTGTACTTGAATTTGATTTACATAAAATATGTAGCACTTACACATTATAATTATATGGTGCTATATATATGTTTAGAGACAATTTACTAAATGGAGAAGGATCGTGGTTGGATGTATGGTAGACGCGATACATTGGAATTTTGGAATGGGGTTCAAGAGTTTTGCGAGAGGGCTTTAGCTTATCAACGCAAACTGGGAGGCAAAGGCCTTTATTGTCCTTGTGTTGATTGTAATTGTGTGAATGTGGTCGATAGTGTTGAAATCATTAGAGATCATGTATTATGTAATGGGTTTAGGCAATTATACCATGTGTGGATTTGGCACGGAGAAAGTGGAGAGTACAGTGGGGATCTTGATCGGAATGATGTGCGTGTTAGAAGCACTGAGATTCATGTGGACGAGGAATACGAGAATGATGAGTATATTGTTGATAATGGTGAGGATGGAGCCGATGAAGATCAGGCGGATGAGGTCGAGGATGAACAAGTGGATGAGATGTTGCAAGGTGTTGAAGGTGAAGTGTTTGAATTATTATTGGAGGCTTTCAAAAAGCCTTTGTATCCCGGGTGCAAAAACTACTCCAAACTATCGGCCGTGCTAACACTTTTCAACATTAAGTCGAAGCATGGGTGGACGGACATCAGTTTTACTTCTTTGTTGACCGCATTAAGTGATATGTTGCCTGATGGGAATGAAATTCCTAAGTCTTATTATTACGCAAAGAAACTCATGTGTCCCTTTGGTTTGGAGTATAAGAAGATACATGCATGTCCTAATGACTGTATTTTGTATCGAAATGAGTATGAAAAACTACAGGAGTATCCACGATGCAAGCGGTCGCGGTACAAGCGCATGAGTTGCAATCCTGGCACGGAGGGACCTCCTGCTAAGGTGTTGTGGTATCTTCCCATTATTCCAAGGTTTAAGAGTCTGTTCTCAATACCAAAAGACGCTAAAAACTTGAGGTGGCATGCAGAGGGAAGAAAGAAAAACAGAATGCTGAAGCATCAAGCTGACTCTCCAAAGTGGAAGAACATTGATTTGAAGTTTGAGGAATTTGGTAATGAAGTCAGAAATTTAAGGCTTGGGTTGTGCACGGACGGGATGAATCCATTTGGCACTCTTAGTACCCAACACAGCACATGGCCGGTACTTTTAGTGATTTATAATTTGCCTCCTTGGCTGTGCATGAAACGTAAGTATGTAATGTTTTCATTGCTAATAACTAGTCCTAAGCAACCTGGAAATGACATAGATGTTTACCTTACGCCGCTTTTTGACGACTTGAGAAAGATGTGGGATGAAGGGGTTTCCGTTTTCGATGCTCATCAGAACGAGATGTTCACATTGCGTGCAGCCCTTATGTGGACCATGAATAACTTCCCTATTTTGGCGCATTTCATCAAAATAAAGCCAATTCGAGCCGAAATGGCTACTTACTTGCCTATTTTCTTCATTTCTCAACTTATAAACTCCTTGCATCTCAAAACAACTCATAATCACATATTTATAAGTGTTTGTCATTTAAAATTACATAAAAATCGCCAAGTTCTAATTTTTTTTTTTTTAAAATAAGCAACTTCCGCCGCACTGGGACACCCGAGGGAGCCTCCCCCGCTGTCGGAACAGCGAAGGCAGCCCGCACCGAGGCCACAGCAGCCCCGACAAGTTGCTGCCAAGGCTATAGCAGCCACGGCAGGTGGCTTCCAGACTGCTGCAGCCTCGGCAGCAGCCTGCCTTGGCTGCTGCAGCCTCGACAGGCGGCTGCCATGGCTGCTGAAGCCTCGGCAGGTGCTTCCTATGCTGCTACAGCCATGGCAACCGCCTGTCGAGGCAGCAGCAGCCCAGGCAGGCTGCTGCCAAGGCTGCAGCAGGCTGGCAGCCACCTGCCCTGGCTGCTACAGCCTTGGCAGCCACTTGTCGGGGCTGCTGTAGCCTCGGCACGGGCTGCCTTCGCTGTTCCGGCAGCGGGGGAGGCTCCCTCGGGTGTCCCGATGCGGCTGCCGTTGCATATTTAAAAAAAAAAATTTAAGCAATTTTCATCATTTCATCAAAATAAAGCCATTTTGAGCCGAAATGGCTACTCACTTGCCTATTTTCTTCATTTCTCAACTAATAACCTTATACATTCTCAAACCATATCATAATTACATATGTATAAGTGATTGTGAGTTGAAATTGCATAAAAGAAGAAAAGTTCTAATTTTGTTGGCGCATTTCATCAAAATAAAGCCAATTCGAGCCGAAATGGCTACTTAGTTGCCTATTTTCTTCATTTCTCAACTTATAAACTCCTTGCATCTCAAAACAAGTCATAATCACATATTTATAAGTGTTTGTCATTTGAAATTACATAAAAATCGCCAAGTTCTAAGTTTTTGGGTCCAATTCATCAAAATAAAGCCAATTCGAGCCGAAATGGCTACTTACTTGCCTATTTTCTTCATTTCTCAACTTATAAACTCCTTGCATCTCAAAACAACTCATAATCACATATTTATAATGTTTTTCATTTGAAATTACATAAAAATCGCCAAGTTCTAAGTTTTTGGGTCCAATTCATCAAAATAAAGCCATTTTGAGCCGAAATGGCTACTCACTTGACTATTTTCTTCATTTCTCAACTTATAAACTCCTTGAATCTCAAAAAAACTCATAATCACATATTTATAAGTGTTTGTCATTTGAAATTACATAAAAATCGCCAAATTCTAAGTTTTTGGGTCCAATTCATCAAAATAAAGCCATTTTGAGCCGAAATGGCTACTCACTTGCCTATTTTATTCATTTCTCAACTATTTTAGATTTCCAATGGAAGCAAAACTTCAAAGAGAAAGAGGGTGGAGAAGCCTAAAAGAATTGATCAACCTAAGAAGAAGTTAAGTGAACAACGGTCCAAGAGTGAACAAGCGCCGAAGTTGCACTCTTCGAAAGGTTCACCCATGCCACCTACTCCACTTGTTGAAGACATTGTTCTTCAATCTCTCTCTACTGACATGAACTTTCTTCACAACCGTGCTTGTCATTTGGTCGATCCCATGGAAGTTGCACTTCCTAAGGCAATGTTCCACTATGATGAGGATGCAATTGCATGGATCAGCAAAGAAGATGTGAAGGAATTTCTACGTGGTGCAAAGCTTAACATTTCCCTCATTCAAACATTCATGAGGTACTTCAATGCCCACATAATCTATACTTTTTTCAAGTTATTCAAATTGATGGTGATTATCCTACATCTAATAAATTATTCAATGTTCATGCACGCAGAGCACTACAGGAGCACTTAACTGACACTGATTCTCCTTGTAAAGTTGGGTGGTTATGCCCCGAGCAGTTATCCACTACTAAAATCATAGGCAACCCCCATGACGTGTTGTACTATGTTGAACAGAGTATAAGGGAATCAACGCGTGCGGGAGACAAGTTCATATTCGCCCCATGTTATAGAGAGTAAGTCTAACCATGTCAAATTCAATCGATTTGGCCTCATTATATGTTGAGTCCTAAATATTAATTACCTTTTCTATTGTGAACTTATGTAGGGAGCATTGGAGCCACATGGTGATTTGTAATTCCACTAACACAATTTATCACCTTGATTCAGCTCGATCATCGGTGAAGTGGCTCGTGAAGTCTATATTGCAAAAGTAAATATATATAGCAGCCTAGTGATGATTATTGCTAATAATAACTAATTTAGTAATCATACGACTAATCAAATTTGAATGTACTTTTTTATACTATAGTGTTATGAAGAAGCTACATTGTCGTGCTCCAAAGGGTCCAACATGGAAGACACCGTTGGTAATTTACATGATATTGTTATTATCTTTAAAATCTATGGTAGTAAATATTTGCTCATGTCCTTTGCATGTTTCAATGATGTGATTTGTTTGTCATATGCTAGTGCGCACAACAAGAGAATGGACTTGATTGTGCTTTGTATGTGATGAGATTCATGCTTGACATTGTGACTCATTGTACGGACACTCAACAGCTTGATGAGGTAAGTCCTAAAACTTCTTGAAATGCTATATTGATGTGATTTCTAGCCTTAGACACCTAATATTATCCAACAATGACATGTTATGAGAAACAAAAAGGCTATTTCACAAGAAAGGTAGAAAATGGGCTGAATAGAAGTCATATGGGCCATATTAGGGCCATTTTGTGTTAATATGCTCTTTTGATGTGATTTCTTTCCTTATACACCTATAACTAGATAATATTGAAATTTTATGAGATAAATAAAGTTCATTTAATAAGAAATGTAGGAAATGGGCAAAGTAAGGTCATATAAGCCATATTCGGGCCATTTTGAGTAAAAAGCGTCATAAACCTTAATAAAATGCTCTCCTATACAATTTTAGGGCTTACACACATAGAACTACCCAAAATTGACATTTTATGAGAAAGAAATAATTCATTTGATAAGTAATGTAGAAAATGGGCTACATAGAAGTCATATAAGCCCTATTTGGGCCATGTTGAGTAAAATGCGTTGTTAAACTTCTTGAAATGTTGTATTGATGTGATTTCTAGCCTTAGACACCTAATATTATCCAACAATGACATGTTATGAGAAACAAAAAGGCTATTTCACAAGAAAGGTAGAAAATGGGCTGAATAGAAGTCATATGGGCCATATTAGGGCCATTTTGTGTTAATATGCTCTTTTGATGTGATTTTTTTCCTTATACACCTATAACTAGATAATATTGACATTTAATGAGATAAATAAATTTCATTAAATAAGAAATGTAGGAAATGGGCAAAGTATGGTCATATAGGCCATATTCGGGTCATAAACCTTAACAAAATGCTCCCCTATACAATTTTAGGGCTTACACACATACAACTATCCAATATTGACATTTTATGAGAAAGAAATAGTTCATTTAATAAGTAATGTAGTAAATGGGTTATATAGAAGTCATATAGGTAATATTTGATAAAATACATATTGTTTGCCTAATTAATTATTTTTAAAATAATGTTTTTGTATTTCAAGTTTTGCAAGGTCCAAAACGATGGTCCGTTGACAATCAAGGATCTTAATGAATTTCGTGACATGTTGGCGTATTTTATCACCTTCAACATGTAAATGGCATTGTAATTGTAAATTATTCATTATATATGTACTTACTATTATTTGTATATGTAAGCAACTTTTTTTTTTGTATTGCGTTTGGGAATATTTATATCTATATATATAATTGAATTCTTGTTTCTAATATTATTTTTGTATCTAGCTTATTGTAATAATTAATAATATTATTATTATTAGTTATTATAATAATAAAATTATTAATTATTATATTTAATATAATTGCTGGAATTACAGGTTATTATTATTGCAGGTTTTTTTTTAAAATATTATTGCACGATGGAAAAAAAACGAAAAAAAAAAAAATTGGTTAATAGGCACCGGTTAGGCAGCAACCGGTGCCTAAACTATTTACCACCCAAAAAAAATGGCGGGAGAGCAGTTTTAGGCACCGGTTAACCGGTGCCTATTTCACCCTATGGCACCGGTTTTGAACCGGTGCCAAAAACCATGTTTTTGGCACCCCTCACATAGGCAGCGGTTCAAACCGGTGCCTTAGACCGGGTTTGAACCGCTGCCAATTGCCTTTTTTCACCTAGTGGAAAAAGAATCAAAGTTTTTAATGGCGCATGTTGAATGGGCTTAGTCAAATGTCATTTGATACTATCTCTCAAGGTGCAAAGGTTAATTCATCTAGGCTATCCTAGTTGGCTCAATGATGAAAGTATTTGGGTAACTTAGGCACGGAGGCTAAGCACTTCATACTTCGATGCAATGATGATTATGATTGATGAGTGATGTTGATATGACAAGGCATGCTTCAACGTTGTGTTAAGATTCCATGACAAAGGGTTCCTAAGGGAAGTATATTTGGTCATGTATCTGTGCAGTGTGTGAAAGTGACACTAAAGTTAGGCCACAAGGGCTAAGTGTGTGGAAATATATTGAAAAGAGTCAAATAATGGTGACTCTCGGGCTGGGTAAGCTAATGATATAAGGATCAAGCCCCCAAGTCTAGCTCTGCATGAATAGGGATGAGCATTGGAGATCCCTTGATATGACCATGATGTGTGAATGTGAATGTGAATATGAATGCATGTTTATTACGACCGCACCTCGATGTGAGGTTGCCTACGTATCCGTTAGGAATCAGGCCGAACGTAGCTCTAGCCGAACCTTGCACAAGTGTGTGTATACCTCAAAAGGTCTTTTTAAGGGTTGTAACGTGGTTAGGCTAAAGGTTTTAGAAGAAGGGGATAAAGGCTCAAGACCCTAGATAAGCCCCCAAGGTGTGCAACTTTGCTTTTGGATCTTTATATTTTTATGCTTGAGTTTCTATTCTTTTTTAGCTCTCTTTTTTTTTTCTTTATTTATTTCTGCTCTCTTTTTTTGCTTTTGCACTTTATATTTTTATAAGTGTGGGCAATCCCGATCATGCGATCTATCACTCACTTGGCATTCATGTTTCTCAGGCACGGTACCAAGCACTCGATAAGAGACGCAATCTGAGACGTGTTCATATAGAAGACATTTTCATATCAAAGACATTGGAACACTTGCCCTTATGTACACTTTTATTGACTTTTTGCTTATTTTAAGTCACTCAAGCTTTTTACGAAATTGAAAATTGCATAAGTTGCACACTCATTACGGATGGTCTTTCCAATGAGAACCTTTTTATGCATATGACACAATGTTAATCAAAATTACGCACATGAAATACTTAGAACTTTTCGAGTCTCATCCACTCATTCTAAATCATTGCCGAAACAAATTCAGGAATTAAAATAGAAATCCTCCCCAGTGGAGTCGCCGGGAATAGTTTCAAGCCTTTAAAAATCCCACTAGCTCGAACCCCACTGTGATCATACACTAAAGTACGGTGGCGTCCAAAAGAGAAAAAGATAGAGCAAAAGAGTCGCCAACAAGTTTTTAAGGAACTTGTAAACCGTTCACAGGATGAAGGTTACACCCCTTAACGATCCAAGAGATCGTCTACTCCATAAGGTCATGAACCAAATAAGGGTCCGGGGATGATGATACAAATCCAACCTAAAAGAGATTGAACTCGCCCTAATAATAGGCCTCTACTTTATTCTGCTCGTATTCATGTGCGCTTTCTGATTAACATGCAATCAATAGGATTAACCCTAAACCTGTTTAATCTATGTTGGTTGAATATTAATGCACAAACAAATCTATTATTGGCGATCACTTGAATTATAATCACAATTAACCTAACAAGATTATTAATTATCTTATTAAGCGTGATTACAAGTACCAAGTTCCCTTTTACATGCATAAAAAGGTGTGATCAAGCAACATGATAATAATCAATAACATAAATATTAGGAAGAACATAGGAAGCATCATACTTTATCATACTTAATATTAAAGATACCCTAGACATGATACTAGGAATCATAAATAACAACCTAAGCATGATATCTACATCATAAATCAATTAAACCAATTAAGGTACTTACTTGGATGCCTCGTACCTCTTTCTAATTACAAAATACACGCGTTAGTAACTTCAAGGAAAATAATAATCAAAACAATTAAACTAAATAATTGAAAGAGATATTTGGGACCAAACCCTCAGAAATTAAAACCTTTCACGCCTAGGGCGAAGGAAATTTCGAATATGGCTAGGTGTTTCTAGATCTTGTGAATGCGGAATTTTGTATGAAAAAGTAAAGTTTAGAAAAGAATGCTAAAGAATTAATGTTATTGAGAATTGATGAAAGAAAGATGATGAATGAATGAATTGCGAAGAATTAGATGAATGATAATTGGTGAATGATGAAGACTTAAGAATAAGGAGAATTGGTGAATGTTGGTGATTGTTGATCCATGAAACCGGAGTTTTTGATACGATATTTATAGAGAAAACATCCAAAAAAGATAATTTATCAAAACAGAGTATGAAGATCGAAAAACTAACTTGGCGCCAGCCCTGGCTCATTGGCGCCAGGACCAGTGGCTAGCGCCAGGCGCCAATGGCTGGCGTCTGGCGCCAATCCTGGTTCCAGGCGCCAAGGCCTGGGGTTGGACGCCAAACCGGATTTTAACACGTTTTCGAAAATCTGATAATTTTACCGTACTGGAAAATAAAATAATATAATTTCAGTCGAAAATATTATTTGATCTTGATTAAAACTCTAAAGAATCTTAATTGAATTAAGAATGATAAGACCTTCTAGATTGTTCTAGAACACCAAAACCATTCCTAATTACCTTAGGAATGATAAATCATATTAGGCCCTCCCCTAGATCATTGGGTCGTACTTAAAGCTCAAACCGGGCCCAGTTTAGTAAATTGGTCATAACTTCCTCAATATTCATCGGAATTGGGCTTATAATATATCGTTGGAAAGGTATTTGCAAGCCCCATCCAACTACACCACTATTGGACCCATATCATGGACCAATCAAACTGGATTAGCTGTTTTCTTAAAATAAAGTTTTCAAAAACAGAGAGAAGAGAAAAGAAAAGAAATAAAACTTTCCGCAACACTAGACCTTTCCACACTTTCGTTTCATTCGATTATGATTCGACGGGCGAAAGGTACTCATCACTGGGTTTGGTTTTGGGGAGACACAAATGGGTGTCTACAAGGCTCAAAATGGTTTATGAAGAAAGGATTGTAAATTAGAAAGGTGAAAGGCAATATGATGTGGCTACAAGGGGTACCTTAAATCATTGGTATACCTTGTGCTTAGTTTGACATGGAATTTTTTTTTTATGCAATGCAATGTGATGATCATATGTAAGAGAATAAAATGCTCATTTTATTTAAGGAAAAGAAATAATGATCCTACAAAATAAATCTAAAGAGAATAGAAAGGTGCCTACGCTAGACTTATTGGGGAAAAGGTGAATAAAAAATAGAAGAAGAAGGCATGAAATCTTGGTGAGAAACTTGCCTTGTGCATTTATTTCATCATTACCCTCTTTTTTTTTTTTTTTTGTCAATCACATGACTCAAACTCAATTCAACATGCATGGATGAAAGAATGTAGGAAGAATGAAGGTTGTGATATGGAGAAATCATGTAAAAAATGGAAAGATGATGTAGATGGAGAGATATGAAAAAATCAGGAATATAATGTACCCCCAACTCAAGTGACGGAAAAAACTGACTCATGCATGAACCTAAGACATGGTCATGGTGTGAAAAGAGTATGTACAAAGTATGTGCTAATAATAGTGAGTTTAGGTGACATTTTAAGACTCGTTTCATGACGATGTGGCTAGACTATGTGACTAGACTCAAGCAAAGACTAAGTTAAGACTTCACGTATATGCATTAAACTTGACAGGCTGTGATATTTTAGTCATAACTTTTGATCTATGACTCTGATTGGGATGAAACCAACGCCAAATTAAATATAAAACTCGGGGCTATAGATCTAAAGGTTGTATGACTCGTAGTTCTTCCTAGAACTCCGGCTATGACCAAAACAAGGTTGACGCTTGTGCAGTATACGGGAATAAAAATCCGGGTTGACTTAAAGGGAGTATGATTCGATTTTAGACATATTTATTAGCTCAAATTAATTAATTAATTAAGAAAAGTCCTTTAGTCATTAATTAGTTTATTTATTCTTAACATAAGTCAAATAACGGTTAGGAAAAAAAACACATATATGCACAACCAATAATGCACAATTAGTCGAGTAGGCAGGATATGATGCAATAAGTTTCCTAACCATGGCTCTAGTTCTCTAAATTTAGGGATATAGGTTAGTCAAAGAGGGTCCATGGTTAATTGTCCGGATGCACCGCGCGGAAGCCTAACCGTGAAGGGTTGGCGCGAGTGGATGGGACACCGCGAGTTTAGAAAAACTCGCTTCCATGGTTTGGTGAATTCAACATTCTCGGATGTACCCTTTGTTGCACAGAGCGTTCAATCAGGTAGATGGAGCATGAATTCCCAGAGGGTTATGTCCATATGTAGAACACATATGGGTTTTAGAAAAGTGAGAAAAACTCAATCATGAAGTAGGATCGAGAAAACAGTGCTAAAAACTGGTCAAAATTAGAACGCATATTTCTGGCTCGGTAATGGAAGAACTTGGCGCCAGCAAACAGAGTCCAGCGCCAGTTTTTGGCTTTAGCGCCTGGAGACAGAAGCTGTCGCCTGGCGCTAACGTCAAAATGTTGGCGCTAATCTTTGTTCGCTGACGCTAGTTCCTACATGCCTCAGCAGCTTTCTGTGCTCGATAAAATTTTTCGGTTTCGCGCAGCATTATTTCGATCCTAGTTGTGAAAGATATTCCTCAAATTTTCTACTTGTGAAAATCCTATGTTTTAACTTATTACGGATGGTCTTTCCAATGAGATCTTTTTATGCATATGACAATAATGTTAATCAAAATTACGCACATGAAATACTTAGAACTTTTCGAGTCTCATCCACTCATTCTAAATCATTGCCGAAATAAATTCAGGAATTAAAATAGAAATCCTCCCCAGTGGAGTCGCCAAAAACTGTAGGGAATATATTTCAAGCATTAACCCCCTAGCTTGAACCCCACTGTGATCATACACTAAAATACGGTAGCGTCCAAAGGGAAAGAAGATAGAGCAAAAGAGTCGCCAACAAGTTTTAGGAACTTGTAAATCGTTGACAGGGTGAAGGTTACACCCCTTAACGATCCAGGAGATCGTTAACTCCCATAGGTCTGGAACCATGACTGGTAGTTCGGGGATGAAGGTACAAATCCAACCTAAAAGAGATTGAATCTGCCCTAATAATAGGCCTCTACTTTATTCTGATCGTATTCATGTGCGCTTTTGGACTAACATGCAATCAATAGGTTTACCCTAAACCTATTTATCTATGTTGGTTGAATTTAATGAACAAATAAAACTATTATTGGCGATCACTTGAATTATAATCATATTAACCATAACAAGATTATTAATTATCTTATTAAGTGTGATTACAAGTACGAATTCCCTTTAAACATGCATAAAAGGTGTGATCAAGCAGTAACAAGAAATCAAGCAACATAATCATAATAATTATAATAATCATAAAGTTATAATCATAATCAAAACAATTATAAAATTAATCATGAACCATGTTAAAGCATAATAATAGCAAGATCCTAGGCATGATACTAACAAGATTAATAACAAATCTTAGCATGTCACTAAACAATAAAAATCAAAGCTTTAGCCCTAACATGATACTAACGATCATAAATATTAGGAAGAAAATAAGAGGCAACATACTTTTAATCATACTTGGTATTAAAGTTACCCTAGACATGATACTAGGAATTTATTGTTGTCACCCTAAACATCAAATTAAGGAAAATATCATAACATGATACTAGGAATCATAATAACCTAAGCATGATTTCTATATCATAATATCAATTAAACCATTAAAGTACTTACTTGGATGCCTCGTATCTCTTTCTAATAACAAAATACACACGTTAGTAACTTCAAGGAAAATAATAAACAAATCAATTAAATTAAATAATCGAAAGAGAGATTTGGGACCAAACCCTTAGAAATTAAACCTTTCACGTCTAGGGCGAAGGCAACTTCGAACAATGCTAGGTGTGTCTAGTAATAATTTATGAGGAATTGTTTTCTAAAAGGTTAGGCTAGAAAGCGAGAGAGAATCAAGAATTTCTTGATGAGAGTTGGTGAGAATTAGAAAGAATAAGAATTGATGATTTAAAACGTAGTTTTTAGAAGGCTATTTATAGAGAAAAACGGCCAAAAAGATAAAAAATCGAAACAGAGTTCTCACGCAAATAAAACTTAATTAGCGCTGACGCTGGCAATTAGCGCCAAACGCTAACATTAGCACCAGGCGCTGAAGGTTAGCGCCAGGCGCTAATAATCAGTTTTACGCGTTTTATTTTTATCATATCTTTTGATCCGGAAGTCCAAATAAGACATATAATATGTCGTTCAAAATCTCTTGAAGTCTAATTTCCAACCCAATTTGAATCAGATTAAAATCTTTTGTAGATAAAACGATATGGCCGAAATAGTGGAAGGGTGTCAGTTTTGGATAGAGTTTCATGTCTCATTCATATCTTTTTCGTTATAACTCGGATTTAATATTATAATATATCATTGGAAAGATAATTTCAAAATCTATCCAACCATATAAAATTTGGATAAATATTATGAGGCACAAAATTAAAATCTGAATATATTCCACATCGTACAAAACAAGGATTCTCAAAAGGAGTAGTTTTATTCAATTTCAAACTCTTTAAAACATAATTATCAATCCTAACTCCATTAGGATTTAAGAGAACCTTCTAGAGTATTCTATAAGACTATAATCAATCCTAATAGTTTTAGGAATGATAATTAATAATAGGCCCTCCCCTAGATCATTGAGCCGCATATAAAAACCAAATCAGGTCCAGTTTAATATTTTGGCCATAACTTCCTCATTATTCATCGGAATTGGGCTTATAATATATCATTGGAAAAGTCTTTTCAAACCCCATCCAACTACACCATTATTGAACCCTTATCATGGACCAAAATAAACTAGAATGCACGTTTTTCAAAAATAAGGTAAGAAAATAAATATTTTCAAAAACAGAAAGAAGAGATATTTTAATAAAAACATCCTCATCACTAGACTTTTCACACTTTCGCTTTATTCGATAATCAAATGACGTGAAAGGTATTCATCACTGGTTTTGGTTTTGGGGAGACACAAATGGGTGTCTACACTACTGCTCGTATTTTAACAGGTCTGCACGTCCGTGCAACCTTTGGCACGTCTGTGCCGACCTGTAGACGGGGCGTTTCCTCGTGTTCTCCGTCCTTTTACTTAGGGGTTATATAATACCCCTTTGGATTCATTTGTAAAGGGGGAGATCTTCTTACAGTAGTTTTAGCTTAGGTTAGGATTTTTAGAGAGAGAAACTCTCATTTTCTAGAGAGAGAAAGTGTGAAAAACTTATTGAAAGCTTGGAATATGAAGAATTTGAAGGAAGGAGACTTGAAGATTTGATTATTTCTTGCATTATCAATGAGAATTTCTTACTCTCTCTCTTATTTTATTGCTTTAATTACTTATTTTTGTATCTTTTCTAGTTTTATTACTTGTTTATGTTAAATTAGTGTTTGAATTCGTGTTCTTAGTAGTTTACTACTTTAGTTTTGCAATTTATAATGATGTGTGAGTAGCTCTTTTACTTGGGATGGTTGAAACCATTGATGAATTCACAAATACTTGTTTTCATGTGGTTTCATTAGTTAAGTATAAGTGGTTTCATTGTTAGTTCTTGTAAGTGGCCATTGCTAGAACTATTTATCTAAGCTTTCTCAACGAAGGATCGAGAGATGAACTTGAGTTAGCTCCCTTATTCTTAATTGACTTGAAATGCCATGAGAATAGGAATTTCCAGTCAAGGGAATGTTTATGTCATCATGATAATGCTTTAACACTTGTTTTATGCTTTGTAACCATGAGAGTAGGTTGTATTCATAACTCAAGTAATCCCTCTAGCTTGAGAGAGTAGTTGGGTGCCTTAGATGACTTCCCCTAATTTATCCCTAAATTTCTATGTTTTGTATGTTAAATTGTAGTTTGTGAATGAATTAATTGGTGGATACCTTCCCAAGATCCTTTTTATTATTGTTTGTAGTTTTTCATTATAACTCAAAACCCAAAAAGACTTGACTTAGCTTATCACAAATCGATACTTGTTAGTGCTCCCCTTAGTCCTTGTGGGATCGACCCTTACTTGCCCTTTATTCCCATTAGAGAGACAAAGTTAGGTTTTTATCTTTGGTAGGCTCGACGACGGCCTATCAGTCACGTGACTCGCACACTCGTGGTCAACATCGGGAAAGATAGAGTCAACGCCGGAAAGTAACAGTTGGTTGTCTTTGATAAAAAAAAAAATTATAATGTGGTCAGAAATTGCAAAAAAAAAAATTAAAAAAGTTTTTTTAAATAAAGTGAACACTTTAAAAGGTTGAATCTGACAAATTTTCCAAAGATATTTTATATATTTACAATATCTATTTAAAAATAATTTCATTTATAGATTTCATCATTGATGTAGATCCCTCAAGACTCATAAGGCTCACTAGCTATATTAATATTGGATCGATATTCGAATTCTAGCAAGAGTTAAAGATTTTTTTACACAAAAAGAAAGGAAGAGTACTCTAAACTCTCAAGATTTGAGGGTCTTTTCCTAGTCGCAATTAGAATATGATCACAAGTTGTACATTATGATATTTTCCAAAATGTGATGTTTTCATCAAAGGATTAATTTCCAACAAAACACACCCTAAAAAACAAATAATCATAATTCTAAGATAAGATAGAAATCTAAAAATCATAATTTTAATTTATTTCCTAATCATATTCATAACCAATTACTAATTGTATCCCTTATTACAATCTAAAATAGAAACATTTTCAATTATAAGGTTAGAACCTATAGGCAAAAATACTAATAATTAATAATCACTAAGGATATTATAAGTTTTTCAGAATATAAGGTATTGCGTAATGTGGACTGGCGAAATGTGGATTTTTGATATCCTTAATTGGCGGCCCGGGAGATATCCTCTATTAGTTGGATGATATTCTCATGATTTTCTTTATTAGCTATATAATATCCTTTATTGGTTGGATGATATTTCTACTGTATGGATGATATTCGATCCTCTATTGGCTAGATGATATCCTCTATGGGCTAGATGATATCATATAACCAGTAGTGAATATATCAAGCCATGATATCGTATAACCAATAGAGGATATCATTCAGCCAATAAAGGATATCATAGACACAATCATAAATTATATCATATAGCCAATAGAGAATATCATCCAATAGAGGATATCATATACCCAATAGAGGATATCATCCATCCAATAGAGAATATCATCCAACTAGTAAATATATCATCCAGTCAGTTGACGATATGTATAAATTATTGGAGGATCTAAATTATTAAATGGAGGATATGTGTAACTTGTTTGAAGATATGTATAATTTGTTTGATGATATGTATAACAATGGCGGAACCTCCATTGAAGGTCTTGTACTAAAGGTCATGGGTATAACATAACTTGCTCATTTCTCGACCAAAATACATGCATATATTATCAAAATGCTCACAATTCAACATATAATTATATGAGACAATCAATTTCAAGAATTATACATCACATAAGAAAGCCCCAATTCGATTTTTTGGGCATTTTTCGAAAAATCCGAGAATCTCAAACAATTAAATTAAACTTTCTCTCTTTTCCGCCGTGAATGACCTCGCTCCTCTACTTCTCCGTAACCACTACCAACTTTGTCATCGGTTGGAAACTTGTTCTTCATCATAAGAAGATGACGATGATACCTTTTCGACTAACGAAACATTGGGTGAGACTTTACTTTGCGTTTTAAGAAATACTGATAAATAAAGGATAATATAAGCTCTTAAGACATTCCATAAATCTTCAAGATTTGCATGGAAATCACAAAATTATTCAAAAGCAATTGAATATTCCAATAATTTTTAAGAAAACTCATATTGGCGCATCAATTTATTTATTTATTTGGTTTTGTTTTGTAAAATGGGTAAAAAGTTATTCTATTGTTTTTTGACGGAAAGTCTTTATATAAGGATTATCATAACAATCATTTGCATAAGTAGGTAACGCTTTCCCAATCTGTTCCTTTTTTAATTTTATTAGCCAATTGCCAATTTAAGGTCATCAAATCATTGCTCTTAATAAACGGACAAAAGATTGTTAAACATTAGTTTCAATCTCTTTTTCAATTAATACGTAAGTTTGTATTATAATGGTTAGTATCTAGCATACTCCATAGTGTATTTAATTAATACTACGTAATTAATTGGTACCTATATAATGTTTTTAAATTTTTTGCTTTTGTGATGAGATAAGATGTTAGGTTAGTTGGCTAGTCCCATCATGACTAAAAACCATTTAAAGTGTGTGCTTAGCCGGATAATTTGCTTTATCATCCATAATTGGTACCTTAATTTAACAATACTTTCTTACTTACCTTAATCATTTGAAAGTGGACAGCAAATGGGATTAAGAACTACTATCTAGTTGTTGAATTATAAGATAACAATACATCATTCAATTTTAAGACCCACATATACTAGCTAATGGGATGAGAATGTATTTTAAATTTGGGAAATTCTCACCGGTAACATCTAACTTTTGTTTTTTCTCAACGGTAGAATGCAAAATTTTTTATTATCATTGGTAATCACCAATTAGTAATACTAATTTACTGGTAACATTAATGAAACATTTACCTAATTATTGACTAACCATGGATTAATAATAACACAATTACAAACCTACCCTTCTAAAAAATCACTTCCCTCCAAAGTTATATGCTATTTTCCCTCCTTAATCAATTATCCCTTTATATAAACCTTAAACAACCCAATTCTATTCGTATTCCTTGTTCTTCTTCTTCTCAATTTCTCTTAATACTACCACGGCTAAACAAAATGCTCCAGCGAAAGGTTCTTGAGACAGGAGGTCGGCTATAGGGAATAAGTCACCGTGATCTGCGACAATACTCAATTGTTTTCCAGTTAGATTAACAACAGAATTTGCAAGCTGACTTGCAATTAGTATACTAGCTAGATGAAACCCTGAAGTTATTTGATTAGACATAAGTGGTTAAGGGAAATAAATAGGGGCAATTGAGTCATTTCGTAGCTAATTTTCCACTTAACATAGTAACCATGGTTAAGGACTTAGGTAAAAGTTTCATTAATGTTACCAGTAAATTAGTATTACTAATTGGTGATTACCAATGATAATCCAAAATATTATATTCTACCATTGAGAAAAAACGGAAGTTGAGTGTTACCGGTGAGAATTTCCCTTTAAATTTTGTCAATCTATCCATCGTTTCCACTATTTTCCTTAAAATATTTCTCAAACATCAAATTCAAAAAAAAAAAAAAAATAATAATTGTCAACCTTTTCTTGCCCGTTAGAAAGTTAATTTTAATGGTTGTTGCGTACATTCATTAAAGATGTGGGAACGAACGCCAAATGAACATGCTAGGCTTCTAGCCTTGCTTTGGGAGCTGTTTTTTTTTTTTAAGTATGGACACATATTTTATTTTGATTTTTATTTTATTTTTTTAGAGAAAAGAAAAGTTTTTTAAGAATTTGGTTTTGTATATAATTTTAGGAAAATTTGATATTTACTACCAGCAAAAACACCCTATGTCACATTTGCAACCTGTTTAAAAAAATATTTTATTTTACTACCACCTAAAATCACGTAATTATAATTTCACTACCACTTAACGGAATCCGTTAAGATTCCGTTAAGTTTATTAAAAAAAATTAAAAAAAAAAAAACAAAGTAACCCAGCCACCCCTTCCACCTCGACTGCCGCCCCCTCCCCTTCCCCCCTGCCGACGGTCAGCGCTGGCGCGAACCTACCCCCTCCTTTCCCCCACCATACGCAGCCAACCCCCACCTGAAACCACCTTTTTCCCCTGCCCCGATCCCCATCAAAAATCACCTTTTTCCCCTCTTTCCACCAGAATCGGCCCCTTCCCCGTAATTGCTCCACTGAATCGACCCCCCTCCCCTTCCCTTACCCTCTTCGGCCATCCCAAACCCTAAATCACCACCCCTAAACCACCACAAGTGAAACCCCTGAAATTTGATTAGGCTGGTTTGGGGCTGGTGGTTTAGAATTAGGGATGGCCGAAAGGGAAGGGGAGGGGGTCGATTTCGGTGTGGGGAATAGGAAGGGGGCGATTTCCGGTGTGGGAAAGGGAGTGGTTTCCGGTACGGGGTGGGGGTCGGGGCAGCAACAACGGGAAAAGGGAGGGGGGTTATCTGTGTAGGTGGGGGAAATGGAGGGAGTGGGGTCGCGCCGACGATGTGGTGGGGTCGCGGGCGCCGGCAGGGGGGAGGGGGTGCTGTGAAGTGGAGGGTGGCTGCAAGGTGGTTACACCCAATTAGCCATTGTTGTGGCCCCTCAAACAGAAACAGTAACGGGGTTAGTCACTGGCAGTTATTTCTACAGTTAGGGAATTATGGTGGTAGTAATATAAAATATTTTTTTAAACAGGTAGTAAATCTAATACGTGGTGCTTTTGCTGGTAGTAAATGTGAATTTTTCCATAATTTTATTTTATTTTTACAACAGCTGCCAGCTAGTATATACGAGTGTATAAAATACAAAACAAGTAGTAAAACTTATTAGTACAGACTTAGACTTTAAACAAACAAAATTATAAACTATTTGGCTTTTAACATTTAAGCCTTCACAACTTATGACACTAAAAACAACATTACATTTCTGGGTTGGTCGGACATTTTTGGATAAAGACCTTGTAAGAGTATATATTTTTGTATATTTAATTTATGTAATTACTTTGTTAACCTTAGCTTAGGCTAAACCCTAATGCTTCTATATAAATTGCGAATATTATTTAATGAGAAGCAGTGCTGATAATTCTCTCACAGTAATCCTTTTGTTACAAAGAGTGGATACATACTACAAAACACAAAGAGAGTGGCTGAGAGTGTCAAAATTGTTCGATCATGGCTAGCTTTCCCTACCTGGCAGGATCAACTCATCACAAAGTAAGATCTTCATCAAACGGGTCACTTAGACATGTGACTTTCCTTCATAAGATGTTCTTGTTGGCAAGAAAGCATGATAATGTCGAGGCTTGAGAAACCAAAAGAAAGTTTGGACACCTACTTCAGATTGCAAATTTCGAGAGTAATAATAATAACCAGTCATGCATTATAAACAAGGAAAAGAAAACAATTATAACCCTTCAAACAAATCACACACTTCACCCTAGCCACAGCCAACTTCTTGTTCATCCCCCAATGACAACACAACCTGTTAACTCTCTCAACACTAACAAACAAAACCATGAACCTTAACCAAGGATCCATTGATTAAGAAACTATAATCAAACAACTAGAAAATAGGAAAACAACCAAGGGAGGCTAAAATAAACCATAAATAAATTTATAAAGACAAGAAACCTCTTATTAACACTAAGAAAAAAAATTAGGAAAGAAGAACAAACTAAAGAGCACCGTTTGAACCCAAAATCTAAAAACACAAAAGCAAAGAACCTCATCAGCTCGAACCCCTGGCCCTAACTTCATGGTTTTAGTCACGAACCACAATGAAGGCGACATTAGGCCTAGCCCTCTAGTGCAAGGACCAACAAAACCTAACCCTAACTTTAACTTTTCAATAACGGTCAAAATTACCAATGACATTTGAAGGCAGTGTTAAACTGCTCGAAAAGTTATCCACACTTTAGGGCCTATTTGTTAATGTTTTCAGTTTTTTGTTTTCTTTCTTTCTTTTCTTTGTAAACAAAATAAAGAAAACAAAAGTGTTGTGTTGTGTGTGTTTTTTTTTCCTTAAAAAATTTAGGGGAACACATTATTTAGAGAACACGTGTGTTTGTAATGAAATGAATAGAAATTAAAACTAGGTCATAATTTGATTTTAATGTGTCTCTTACAAATGGAGTTTAGGTCTGATAGTTCTTGTAAAGGGTTTGTTTTATCAAATAAAAAAAAGCCCAAGTACTTGTTCTTGAAAAAAGAAAATTAAAAGAGAATTTGCGTGTTCAATCAAGCGTGAAGCAAAATCTGGAGTCAGTACGTACAGGGACTTTTTAAACCCTCAGCGTGGGAGCATGAAGACTAAGTCAATACTAAACTTTGTGTGATTTGAATTTCAAAATTAAATAATTGTTAATCAATTCATTAATCTTACTGAACCTTTTTGTGGTTGATTGTCAAAATAATTTGAGTTTAATTCATAATTATTAACCAAAAAAGAGTTATCCAACATTTTCATAATATTGTCAAAGAAAGTTCTTAATTCTGTGATTATTTGTTCATAAAAGGGCAAGCATCATCAAAATGATGCAAGCTCATGATTAAGCTACTCAAAATATAGGTATTATACATGTCATGTTCCCCTTATCCCCCTTACATACATTGATACTACTCTAGCACTAAACCCGAATCATCATCATCCTCGGGTTACTTAATTACCTAATTACCCTAATTAATCTCTCGAGTTAGATTATGATCCATGCTTCAAGTATCCTGCCAAGTAGTAAAAGAATGAAACAATGAACCGCGAAAATTAACATAAAAGTCTCTCAAGTTGATCATATCATGCCAAGTCCTCTACCAATTCATCAACCAATACCGCGAATATTGCAACTTCAATATCCACTGCAGCCTCATCGAATTCCTTTCGAGACTTCTTCCAGTCACTAATCTCCCTCTTTAGATCGATTTCCACCATCATGTCGATTGTGTTCGATTCCACTTCCTTCCATGACTCCAATCTGTTGCATATCCTCTTAATGACTTGCTCATCAGAGGCTTCTTCTTCACTATTTTCCTCGATTATTAGATCAGAAATTAGTCTCTTGATCCCGGGTTTCTTCACATCCTGAAAACCTGTTTTCCTGATTACTTCTTGCAAGAAGTCATGGGCTTGAGTTTGTTCATCGAATATGAACGTTTCACGGTCGTATTCTTTAAGTTCATTCGTATGTTCTAGTTCGAATTCTTCCTCTTCTTCGATCATTCTTTTCTCGAGCTCAATAGGGTCCAACTCCGCCAATTTTTCAAACCTGTGAAGCTTATGCAACAACTCTTGTTGGGCTCCTGAGAAAAAAAAAAAAACAGGGTTACATTTTAATTCAATTCTTGTACACTGAAATATAAAAAAATTTGATTGCTAACAGATATAAGACATGCATGATCGACTTAATTGTCATTTCGTGTTTACTAATCAATTAGCAAATATTACAAGTCGAGTCTCATTAGAAAAGTGTTTTTCAACAAGTGGATTCATTATGAATAGGTCACATTTTTATTTTAAACATGTCCAAAATTACTAGGCATGTTATTTCGAAATCGAGGGTGTATCCAACAAGGATATCATTACAATAACAGTGTATACAGTTAAATTTGAGCCCTTTGAAAACATTTATCAAATTACATCCTGTAAAATTCCTAGCACCAGATGTATAAAACCAAAGTACAAAACCCACAAAAAATGTGTACGAAATTAAGTCATAAAAACCACACATGCGGTTCTACAGATATCTAAAAATGGATCCCACAAAAATATTGTATGGTTCAAAACATTGTTGAACAAATAATTATAAATCAGACCATTTTCAGAGAAAGTTGAAGCAGCAAAATACAAGGAAAAAAAGGTCTAATAAATGCCCTTTTATAAAGGAAAATGACCAAACATATGAAAAAGGACACAATCAAGAGTAATAAATCTTAAATCGTTTTCTTTGGAATTTGAGTAAAAATTACGAAAAAAAAAATGCCATCAATTAAACATGAAAAAGACTTTACAAGAAAAACAAAGCATACAACAAAAAATCAATTATAAGGGATCATTTTCTTGGTAACAATATAGAAATTTGCTACTACTTACTGTGAACAAAAGCGTAGCTGCATTCAATCTCGTAACTGTCATCTTCGTGTCCGTCGTAGTCATCTTCAAATGGAGGATCGAGCACGGATACAGGGCTGTTCTGTTCTTTGTCTTCTTCATCTTCCTCTTGCTGGAATTTCATTAGGTTTTCATGCTTGTAGTTTACATTGTCCTGTCACAATTTACAGTACTTCATTAGTTATGCCGACTTTAATTAGCAAACGTTGCTTGTCAATCTACTATTATAAATAGTATTCTGTACATTTTATATGTTACGTTCATACACTAAAAATGTGTCATATAACCCGGTCGCTTAACTATAAACATTGTTTTATAACAATATACGTCCTTCAAAATATTTACTCGACGCCAATAAATACCCCTTTGGCTATTTTCAATTATGTATACTTCCATTCTCCTATTACATGCTAATTCTAAAAAGAAACATCGTTCGAAACACATACTAATTTAAATTATTTTAGAATGATACCACCAACAAAAAGTATGGAGTCACCCAAGTTTCGTAACAAGTTATTGTTAGACTATTTAGTAAAATTCAGAACTCTCTTTTTCTCCCTTAATATAAAGACTTAATTCTTTGGTAGTACAAATTAAAGTGCATCAAGCCATCAATTATAGACCAACCTAATTAATATTCCTAAAGCCAAGTACATTGAAGAAGAATTGAGATGCTTTAGCATAAATCAATTATTGATCCACCAAAACATTGTTGATATGATAAATAATTGACTCCAAAATCCAAATAGCCCCATAAATGAACAACCAAAAATAGAGGTGGTTATGCAATCACTTTAATACTATTACTAATATAATCTAGTCCGCTTTTTTATGCTACTAATATAGATTAACAATTATTTATAGGGGTGTCAATTTGGTTAAATAGTTCGGGTTTGGGTTGGGTTTATCAGTTTCGGGTTATAACGGGTCGGTTTATAACGGATTGAAATAATAACCGGGTCGGTTTGGGACGGTTTTGAAAATTATCGGGCCAGTTCGATTTGGTTTTTTTTAATTGCAGTTTCTATTCGGATCGGGTCCTTATCGGGTCGGGTTCTAGTCGGTTCGGGTCATAATCAATTTGGGTTGAATTGGGTCGGTTTGAAAACGGGTTTAGCCCATTTAATGTGGGTTTCGGTTAAAAACAATTCGGGTCTTAATCAGGACGGGTCGTAATTGGTTTGGGTCATAATTAGTTTGGGTTTAACTAGGTCGGTTCGAAAATGGGTTTCGGTTCAAAATAGATCGGGTGAAATCGGGTCCAACCATTATTGTTTCGGTTATAATCGGTTTAGATTGAACTTGGTTGGTTTGAAAACGAGTTTACCCAATTTGAAACGGGTTTCTAATCAAAATCATATCGGGTTAAAATTGAGTCGGATGATTATCGAGTCGAATTAGTCAGATAATGGGTAGGAACGAGTCATGTTATAATCAAGTCAAGTCATAAATAAGTTGGGTTTATCGAGTAGTGGGTTGAAACAGATTAGATCATAAACATATTGGGTAACAGGTTGTAAATGACTCAGTCATAACGGGTTACGGGTTTTAAACGGTTTGGTCATAACGGGCTACGGGTCGTAAACGATTCGGTCACAACGGGTTACGGATTATAACCGGTTCGGTCACAACGGATTACGGGTTGGAACGATTTAGGTTTATCGGATTTTTATCGGGTTTTAACGGTTTTCGGTTTAAAACGGGTCGGGTTACTATCGGGTTTAAACGTAATCGGTTTGGGTTGCTTTCAGTTTCGGGTTGTAACGGTTTGGCTTGATAACGGGTCGGGTTAGTAACGGTTTGCACAAATTCGGTTTAGTTCAGTTTCGGTTTGGAAAAAATTGGGTCGGGTCAGTTTTCGATTTCCAAAAAACGGGTTTTAAACAGTTCAGTTCCTTTTCGGATCGGTTCGAAACAGTCGAGTTTAACGGTTCGGGTCAGAAACTGACAGCTCTAATTATTTATAATACGTAGTACTGTAGTGTATAATATGATATGGTTAATACATGATTATTGGTAGTTACTGTGCAATTAATATTTAATTATCTCAAAAGCATTACATTAAACAAGATAAATACTTTAATTTTACTAGTTGTTGAATACAAATGACATGGACAAAAAAAATCCAAAATCAAAATTTGTCCGATTTGAAAAAAACTCAAAAATATTTTAATTTATTTTATAATTTGCCCATCATACAGACAAGGTCTTAAAAGAAAAGATTTTAGTGGGCAGAGACGTGATCATAAAAGTACAATTTTGTTACACGACCAAGGTGTTATTTGCCCTCTTTAAACATGCATGCCCTTATAAAACTTGGATTTTTGCATATTTTGTCCTTCCATTAAAGGGTAAAATCGTCTTTTCCTAAACAAAACACCCCGGCAAAAGAAGCTGAGGACAGATTCTATTGCCGACAGGTCAATATAGTCACCTAAGCTGAGTCACACAACTCACGAGTTCACTCGGATCAATAAAAATATTAACCCTTTGTAGTTTTATTTACTGTATTTTATTTATACTGCATTTTAAAAATATGCTCTTCTTTTTTTTAAAAAAAATGCATTAAGATTTCATTGTTTGACTAACTAAAATTAACTTTGACCATCCACAATTTTTAATCACATCATATTATCCTTTGTTATACAAATAAATTAACCAAAATAATCCGAACAATGATAAGAAGAGATAAGGTATATTACGGAGTAGGTTATTAACTACTACGGAGTATAATGTTTAAGTTATTTTGCTCCGTAATTAATTCAATTATTTACCTTCTCTTATCTCTTTATGAAATGTATGTAAAAAAAAAAAATTGTTGCATTTAAAAATTAAATAAAAGGAGAGAGTATATTTTTTTAAAAAAATAATAAATAAATAAAACCTTGCAAAAGAGTCATGTCATATTGTCATATGTCATGTATGATTTGACCTAAAATTAGTATTCCTACTCATTATTATTAGGTACTAACCACAAACAAAACCAAAATTAAGAATGACCTAATTCTAATAAAGTGGCATTAATCAATTATTAGGTCTAATCATACTAATGATGTTTCATTAATCAAACGACATTATAATAAAGCATTGTTCATAATAACAAGCAAATAATAAGAACATGCTCATTACATAATCAAAATTGCTATATAATTAAGGTAACTTAAATGACCCATGAACATTGATATGTCCACTTCAACTAAAATGCTCAGAAAAATTCTATTTTTACTCGATTGGTCACGAATTTCTGTAACATCTATCACGGTATTAATGATGGAATCTTTTACCCACCAAAAAAATGTCCAAAAAATGTAAGTTACATTTTTTAAAAATTTACCATACTCTCAAAGTTGTTCTTGGTTCATCATTACTCAATACTCATGAGTACACAATCAATACTAAACACATATATATCGATTCTTTTCGGATTCATGATTAATATTTCTACTTTTAACTTCTTACATTGTTACATATTTGTTAGTTTAGGATATTTTAAATGCTTACTTCCTGAGTTTTCTTATTAATTGACATACTATTTGAATATACTCCATCCGTTTCATATTATTTGTACCGATTAGACATTTTTTCTCTCTACTTTATATCAAATCGTTGTAAATAATATCAAACATACCAAAACTTTTAAATAACAAGTGTCAAGTAATAATTAGTAGAAGATTAGAGTAACAAACCTGAAATTTGCAACGAACAGGGGATTTAGCAGGGGAGCAACGTCCAGGAGAAGGGCTTTTATGATGAGAAAATCGAAATGGACTTAAAGGACTTAAGCAAATTGGTGAATAATAATAATCTCCGTTATTATTATTACTAATCTTGTTAATATTATTATTGTTTTCTTTCAAAACATTAGTAAACTCAAAATCTTCATCTTCATCTTCTTCTACTTCATCAAATGATCTTCCACTAATCGAACTCTCCAAATCCAAGCTGCTTGACCTTCCATTGCAAGAAGAAGATGAAGATGAAGAAACCGAACACGACACAATACTCGTAACAATGATTTCATCTGCCTCACTAACTTGTGTTTTTTTGGGGTCGGACTTGAGTTTCTGAGTCCGATTTCTTAATGACAGTTTTCTCATCATAGTATTAAATAACCCGAAACCCGAATTCTTAATTTGTTGGGTCTTTTGCGGCTTAGCCTTTTGTTTTTGGATCCTCATCGCCGCCTCGAGGAGAAGAGTGGCAGTCTTAGTAGGAATATGGAGGAATACTTTGTTAGGGCTTTTAGCATTAAGAATTGGTGAAGGTGGAAAATCGAATAATTTAGGTGATTTTCTAAGGTCAGGGGAGTCTTGTAAAGAGAAAAAACATGTATTTTTGGGTAAAATTGAAGTGGGTTTTTTGGGTTTAATGAGTTGAAGTTTTTGTATTTGTTGTTGTTTATTTTTCAATAAACATTGCTTATTTGCAATATAATCTTTTAGATAAAAGGGTTCTTGATCTTCTTTTAGCAATTCTTTCAAATGCTTTTGAGCCATATTTTAGATCTTTTTTGCCAAATTTGAAGTGGGCAATGAGAATTTGCCCAGTTTTTTACCAAAAGAAAAAGTTGGGTGTTTTAAGTTGAAGACTTGAAGCAATGAAGAGGTGGATAGAAATATAAGAAGAAAAGAAGAGAGAGAAAGAGAGGGAGGGAGGGAGGAAGGAATGAGGAGAGTTCTGATTCAAATCTGAAGAATTTAAGAAATCAAGAAAAGGTGGTGGGATATTATTTTATTTTTACTAAAAATTAAATAAAATAAAATGTGGGGTTTTTATTTTTTAAGTGGGTTTTTATTTTATTTAATTAATGAATGAAAATGAAGTTGAAATTTTAGTATTTTGGTTATTGGAAGTGAAGAAAGAGCCAAGAGAAGGTGGGACTGAGGGAAGATTTGGGTTATCAAAGGGAAACGAAGGTGGGGGGGGGGGGGGGAGGGGGGGGGAGGGGGGGGGGGTCTCCTTTCCGGCCAGGGGCTGAACATGTCATAAGAAGGTACCTAGGTATAAGCAATGTGGAGCTGTTGGTTTAGAGGTAAATCAGAATTGTTCAGATGTTACTCTCATTTTCGAGTTTAACATGGTGACTCGGTAATTAGGGATTTAAACGAATAGAGTCGAGTCAAGTCAATTTTTAGAGTGTTTGGTTAGGAGATATTTGAGGTAAAATAAGAGGTATATATTACTAAATTAAATCTCTATTGTAACTTGTAAGGCCTTTTTTCTCTTTGTCTGCAGTTAGAATGTTCTAGTCGGAATTTTGAAAGTTTGGTCTAATTTAGTCTGAATTTTTCAGATTTTATCTAATTAGTCTAAACTAATTATCTGATTTCACTAAACGTAGACCTAAATTGTATATCAATGTATAAGGAAATAAAAAAAAAAACAATTATCAAGTGAGATCTCGTTAGATTTGTCTCAACGTGTATTCAAATATATAATTTTCATAATTTTTACAAATACAACATTAATATATTATATGTCGGTCTGAAATTTCATACTCTGGTCTGATTTTAACAAACATTTACTGAACTGAATTGATTGGAGCTGAAGTAAACTGAACTTGCTGAAATGAATATTTTATTAGAGAGGAAAATTAGGAGCTGAACTGAACTAAACTGAAAGAACTGATTGAAGTTGAACTGAACTATACTGAACTGATTGGAGCTCAACTGAACTGAATTGAAATTAAGTAAATGTGAACAGGCCCTAAGTAATAAGCATAAAATGATGAGAACAAAACCTGAGATAACTTTTAGGCCCTGATCTTTTGTAATACATTTTTTCTACTACATAAAATTAAATAAATATCTAATTATAATTAAAAATCAGTCATTTGTAATTGATAATCAATAACTAGTAGTGAAAGAGGGTATACAGAATATACCATATGCAATAACAATCATCGCTTTGATGACATGATTTTTTTTATTAGATTTAAATATCATGTATTTGTTAGATAAAAATCTCTTTGTAGATGTCGCAATCGACATATTATATAGTGGCAAGTAATAAATATTAAAGGTTATTAAACTTTTACTTAACAGATTAATCACAAAAGTTATTTAATCTAAAGTACAGATGTATCGTTGGTAAGTATAATTAGAGAGGATGTACCATTGATAAAAGCCAAAATCAAGGGTGTACCAATGATAATCTCCCTTATTAAAAATAGTAATTAGCAGTTAATAATCAATAATTATATAAAATTAATAATAATAAAAATAACAATAACAATTAACAATAACAACAATTGCTTTGTTATGCTGTAAACTGCTTTGCTCCACTAACAACTGCTCTATTTAGAATTCCAAATGAACATGGCCTTATGATAGAGGTTTCAGGGAAAGTGATTCTTCCATCGTAAATTTGTTTAATATTATAGTTTTTCACCAATGCCCTCGAGTTTTCACTTAATCACCATATACCGCCCCTTGAGTTTTTAAATGCAACATATGCCCTTGAGTTTCACAAAAATGCATTAAATACCCTTAATAATTATAAGATGAACTAATGGCTCTAGAGCCGCCCTAGACCCCTTCCCCCATCCTCGCAACCATCTCCCTCCCTTCCCCCGCCACGATACCACCCTCCTGATCTCCTTCCTCCACCCACTCCCTAATAATATGATTGATGTTATTTCAAGGGTGGGGAAGGAGATCTAGGCCAGGTGGTTTCAGGGGTAAGGGGAAGGAAAGTAATAAGGTGATTTTTGAGGAGGGGGAAGGGATCTGGAGTGGTTTTAGAACATAATTAATTGTGATGCCTAACGGAGCTAACACTCATTAGTTATTAGGGGTATTTAATGCATTTTTGTGAAAACTCGAGGGTATAATGTATTTAAAAAAATTTCAAAGGGGTAAGGGTTAAAGGGTATATGATGAATTAAGTGTAGACTCGGGGGTTTTGGTGAAAAAATTGTTAAAATAACTATTATTTGCCAAGATTGCTCGAGGTAAACAATAAATGATGCATATATCTTTATTGATCATTTAACACAGTATAGTAGTTATATGCTAATAGTTGTTGACCAAATATTTTAACCAAAAAAAAAAAAACACTTACTCCGTAGTATAATTAATTATATAGTACATACAATCAGTTAATTAAAGCAACTCATACATATAAACATCTAACAACTAAGGAATACGGAGTAACAAATAACCTCTTGTTGCCAAACATTGTGT
Source organism: Chenopodium quinoa (assembly GCF_001683475.1). NCBI lineage: Eukaryota > Viridiplantae > Streptophyta > Magnoliopsida > Caryophyllales > Amaranthaceae > Chenopodium > Chenopodium quinoa. The sequence goes on along the minus strand of NW_018742275.1, from coordinate 442,853 downwards.
TAGTTTATCAATTAGACATACGGGTCATGGCTAAACTTGTTTTTAACCGGTCCTAACATACATATTAACTCGTTTGCAATCCTAATAGAACCAAACCCATATTGGACAAGTTAAACTTGATGATTTCAAATTTTCATTAAAAAAAAAACACTTACTCCGTAGTATAATTAATTATATAGTACATACAATCAGTTAATTAAAGCAACTCATACATATAAACATCTAACAACTAAGGAATACGGAGTAACAAATAACCTCTTGTTGCCAAACATTGTGTTAGTTTATCAATTAGACATACGGGTCATGGCTAAACTTGTTTTTAACCGGTCCTAACATACATATTAACTCGTTTGCAATCCTAATAGAACCAAACCCATATCGGACAAGTTAAACTTGATGATTTCAAATTTTCATTAAAATATATTAGGTCCCAATTATAATTTATTCATACAAAATACAATTTATTATGTTCAACTAGCACTTAATTTAGCTCAAGAGCCTCTTGAATCTCACCTAACTCAAATTAATGTGCAAGTTTAGTTACTATATAACCCTAAACCTAATTGAAAACAAAATTAAAATTGATAGGTTTTAAAATAGAAAGGTGTGACTGATTTTGTACGGATTGTGTTTGGTGAAATACGATTGACACATTAGTAGGAAAGTGATTAATTTAATTATGTGTTAATTATAAAGGAAGTGGCCTGCTTATTGCTTGACAGTAATAATTACTTATATGAAAAGCATGATTTTTAATACAAACTAATCACTTTGTCAGCGCATCCCTTGCCGCAACATTTCTAGTTCGGCTTCGATTCTCACTTCATACACTGTCCTAATTTTTGCTTTCTGCAACTCCCACACTTACTTACTATCTTCGGTCTTTCAAATCTTTGACTTATTATTATATTAATTATTTGTTACGGAGTATTTTTTAACATTTAGTTCATAAATAAAGTACAAGATACGTTTATTTACATATGTATGTATTGCAAAGTTGTACGGAGTAACATATGTTGTAAGCTTATAACTTTGTACTAAAGATTGTCTTTGGATCTCTTAGGGCTTGTTCTCTTCCGTTGAAATTCAGTTCAGTTCAGTTCAGTTAAGCTCTTAATTTATGTCTAATGATATTACTAATGATATAAAGCCAAATTTCATTCTTTTAAGATCTTATTACAACGACAATAATAATAATAATAATAATAATAATAATAATAATAATAATAATAATATTAACAATAATAATAATAATAATAATAATAATCAATAATAATCAATAAGTAATAAATAATAATAATAATAATAATAATAATCAATCAATAATAATAATAATAACAATAATTTCAGCAAGGAAAGAGGTTGACATTGGGTTGTCTGGAGGGAACGACGAGGCCCTGAGACCTGCTAATGTGTTACTTTATTCTTGGGATTGTGGTCGCGATGTCTGTGTAGATTTGACAGGATCTTCTCCTTTGACACAGTCAGAGCTATCTGACTTTATTCCTGGACGGGTTGTGACTGATGCAGTTCATTGGAAGCGAGTTAAGTATGAGGCTCGTTGTCAGGCGATTGGATATGGGTTCATTCCCTTCTCCTTTTCTTCGTTTGGTGAATTAGAGAAGGAGGTTATTGCGTTGCTTAAGCGAATTCAGAGGTTCTCGACGACGCAAGGCATTGGAGCACCTGCTGCAGCTCATATTTTTACTAGGGTAGGTTTTGCTATAGCTAGAGGAGTGGGGGCCCAGATTGTATCTCGGCTTCCCACTAATTTATTGTAGGTTGTATGACTTTTGTTTTTGAGATGATAATAATAATAATAACAATAATAATAATAATAATAATAATAATAATAATAATAATAATAATAATAAAAATAATAATAATTTGGGGTTAGATACTAGTTAGATACATGTATTAATGAAAAACATTAAAGAGAGTGGGTTAGGGTGTTGGACTGTTGGGTCGTTGTCTCTGTTAGCTTTTCGTGTTTTTTTCTTTTCTTGTTTTTTTAAATATTTTTTAAAAAAATTTGTTTAAATGGGTTAGATACATGTAAGTGTTTTGTGTTCTTTTGTCATAATACTATTTTATTTTTAAATTAAATAGTATATGTGTTTAAAATGTTTAGAGGTTTCAAGTTTTTAATATATTTTCCATAAATTTTATAATTATATAGTATATTTTTCGTAAATATTTTAATATGTACATTTGTATATACACATATGTATAGTAATAAATAATCAATAAATAATCAAAGATCACTAATCCGTAGTTAAAAATCACTAATTAATAAGTTCAGTTCAGTTCAGTTCAATTCAGTTCAGTTCAGCTGAGTTCAGTCAATCAAATCAGGTCCTTAATCTAGAGATATCAATATGGATGTCTAGGTCAAGTTCGGTAAAATCGGATCAAAACTATCTTAAATTTGAGTCATACTAAATTATTGTGTTCATACAAGTCGAAATTTGAATTTAGATTTTATTTTCGTGTCAGTTTCAGATTGGACCAATTTTTGTTATACCCAGATATTAACAAAAATTAATTGACTATAAAAAAAAAAAAAAAAAAACAAACAAACAAAAATTCATTGTATATAACCAGCCCACAAGGCCTGTGTTACCATCCATATTAGCATTTACAACATCTTTGAAATATCGATTCTAGCTTGTCTTACAATCAACTACCTGTGTAGAATCAACCACTAAATATTGATTACAAGTACATTACAAATAATTTTTTTGAACTTAGTATTCCCTAGCTAGTAAAAATGTGATGCATAATATATATTCCAGATTATAATATTTATACTATATTTGTTTCTTATTATTTACTATAAAGGGGTATTGTTTGCGAGACAAAAAACTCCTTTGTTGCAAATAATAAGAAACAGAGGTAATAATATAGAAGAAGCATCCAAGGAAATAGATATGTATCCTCTTATAACCTTTTAATATAAGAGAAGGACAAATCTATACTGAATAATATTATTCCCTCTTATTCCCTTAAAATTGTATTATTCCCTTTAATTATAACTACTTTGATCTCATGCAACGTACAAGGACATAGGATTGTAACAACGTCCACTTTGTTGCCAAATCAAATACGTAGTATGAGTGTTTGCTTGCAAGATTGGAGTACATAAATAAACATCATCCGCTCAATGACGTAGAGCCGAACTAGAACGTTAAGATTTCATTCCTTTTACAAAAATAAATAATTGTGTATATTCTTAAGCAAAAGAGCAATAATTGAAATCAAAAATCAAATTAGTAATTGTAGGGAATATTTTCAAACTTTAATCCCACTACCTTGAACCCCACTGTGATCATACACTAAAGTACGGTGGCGTCCAAAAGGGAAGAAGATAGAGCAAAAGAGTCGCCAACAAGTTTTAGGAACTTGTAAACCGTTCACGAGGTGAAGGTTACACCCCTTAACGATCCAAGAGATCGTCAACTCCATAAGGTCTAGAACCAAATAAGAGTTCGGGGATGAAGGTACAAATCCAACCTAAAAGAGATTGAACCTGCCCTAATAATAGGCCTCTACTTTATTCTGGTCGTATTCATGTGCGCTTTTTAATTAACATACAATCAATAGGATTAACCCTAAACCTGTTTATCTATGTTGGTTGAATATTAATGCACAAAATAAACTATTATTTTCGATCACTTGAATTATAATCAAATTAACCCTAACAAGATTATTAATTATCTTATTAAGCGTGATTACAAGTACCAAATTCCCTTTAAACATGCATAAAAGGAGTGATCAAGCAATAAATATAATATCAAGCAACATAATAAATAATAAACAATATCACGAATAATTATAATAATCATAATAATATCATCATAGATAAAATAATCATCACCGAAATAATGATCATCATAAATTATAATCACGTTCATGTTAATATTAGCGCATAATAAAAATAGCAAGATCCTAGGCATGATACTAACAAGATTAATAACAAACCCTAGCATGTCACTAAGCAATAAAAATCAAATCTTTAGCCCTAACATGATACTAGCAATCATAAATATTAGGAAAAGAATAGGAAGCATCGTAACAATCATATTTAATATTAAAATTACCCTAGACATGATACTAGGAATATCATAATAACAATATAAACATGATTTCTACATCATAACATCAATTAATCAATTAAAGTGCTTACTTTGATGCCTCGTACCTCTTTCTAATAACAAAATACACACGTTAGTAACTTCAAGGAAAATAATAAACAAAACAATTAAATTAAATAATTGAAAGAGAGATTTGGGACCAAACCCTCAGAAATTAAACCTTTCACGTCTAGGGCGAAGGAAACTTCGAATATGGCTAGGTGTATCTAAGTCTTGCGAATGCAGAATTTTGTATTTGAGAAAAAGGCTAGTTTAGAAAAAGAGAGAGAGAGAATAATCAAGAAAATCTTGATGAGAGTTGGTGAATGTAGATGAATGAGGAGAATTGATGATTGAAAACGGAGTTTTTAATACGATATTTATAGAGAAAATCAGCCAAAAAGATAAATTAAACAAAACAGAGTCAGACGCACAAAAAACAGAGCTGGTGCCAACCTTGGCTGGCTGGTGCTAGGCACCAACACTAGCGTCAGGCGCCAATGGCTAGCGCAGGCGCCAAAGCCTGGGGTCAGGCGCCAAGCCTAATTTCAACGCGTTTTCGAAAATCAGATAAGTTTGCCATACTGGAGGATAAAATCATATAATTTCCTTGAAAATGCTATTTGATTTTGATTAAAACTCTGAAAAGTTAACAAAAGTCAATTTATCAATGCTAATTGAATTAGGAATTAAAATAAACTTATAGAAGAATCTAGAAAACTAAAACCATTCCTAATTGCATTAGGAATGATAAATCATATTAGGCCCTCCCCTAGATCATTGGGTCGTACATAAAGCTCAAACCGAGCTCAGTTTGGTAAATTGGTCATAACTTCCTTCATATTCATCGGAATTGGGCCTATAATATATCGTTGGAAAGGTCTTTGCAAGCCCCATCCAACTACACTACTATTGGACTCATATCATGGACCAACCAAACTGGATTGGCTGTTTTCTTAAAATAAGTTTTCAAAAACAGAGAGAAGAGAAAAGAAAATAAAAACTTTCCGCAACACTAAACTTTCCACACTTTCACTTCATTCGAGTATGATTCGACGCGAAAGGTACTCATCACCGGGTTTGGTTTTGGGGAGACACATTTGGGTGTCTACAGAAGCCCCCACTTTGACAGAGTTTGGAGAAACGCAAGTTTCAAAAACAAAAGTCAAAGTATCGATAGGGACGGAGAAGGATTCAGAACGTTCTGCGATCCTAAATCATTTTAGTAACACCGATACCTGCAAACTAGCGTTAGTTAAACAGATAAAAGAGTTAAGAAACGCGTATCTTGCACCGTCGAGCACACGTCTCTGAAAGTGACCAATTGTTGCCGCTTTCTTGTTTTGATGACCTTCTGCAAGCTAGAGAATGCCATCCCGCTTGAAAATCGCTACACCTGTAACCGCTTCCAAATTAGAAGATTGCTTCGCCTGAAACGATCCTCCTCCGCTATGATAATATTCCATGTCCAAGGGAATACTATCGAAGATTATTTCTCTCGAAACAATCCTCATCCGCATTGATAATATTCCACGTCCAAGGGAATATTATCAAAGATTATTTCTCTTGAAACAATCTCCAGTTGTTTGTGACAACCCTCCACAATTTAGGGAATGCCATCTTGCTGTTTGTTTTGAGGATCTTCCGCAATCTAGGGAACACCGTCGATCAATGTTGCTACATCTTGAACCTTTTCTTGAATCATAGTGACAACCTTTCCAATCATAGCAAAAGTCCTCGAAGACCGCCTCATCATGAACCGCTCTTCTCATATCTTGGTGACAACCTCCAAAATCTTAGCGAACGCTGTCGAAATTAACTTTACTTGAAGTCATTTTCAGTTGTTGCGATAATATTCTGAAGAAAATTACTGAAGACCAACACTTGTCGATCTTTAAAGCTCGATCGAACTTTGCTTCCGCTATGCCTGTACGTCGGCGCTTTCATTGCTTTGAACCTATACGTCGGTGCCTTTTCTGCTTTTGATCCAATTCTTAGGCACTTTAAGCTAAGTGAGACGATCTTTCATCAGGTCGATCACTTATTTGCTGTTGTAATCAAACTGACTACTTAATCATGTCAAATTGCTTATAGGGGCTAACTAGCGTACCAAGGAACCCAAAATTGTTGTATGAGGTCGAAATCACCTTTCAGAGGCTTCGAGCTCTATCGCTGCTGAGATATTTCTGGCGCCAGGAATTGGAGTAGGGTCCTCCCTATTCTGCTGCACCTGTATTTATTTTTTACTATATAACTTTTCCAATCTCTTTAGCCATCTTAGGGTTGACCTAAGGTTTAGCATTGCTTGACTTATCGACGTGACACGACTCAAGGTATAAACTTGACTTTCTGTGATTGACTGACTCGAGGTTGACTCGACTCAAAGTAAAATGACACATGTGACTCGTGACCCGTGTGTGCATAGTGTTGACTCAATGTGACTCAAAAATGCAAAAAGCAAAAAATTTCCGTCATTTTTGTGGAGGGTACCGACTTTCTCCCGAAAAAGAAAGACGCGAAAAAGAAGAAGCGAAGTTTGAAGATGCATGTTGAATGAGCTTAGTCGGATGTCGTTTGATTGATACTATCTCTCAAGGTTCAAGGATTAATCCATCCAAGGCTATCTCAAGTGTTGACTCAATGATAAAAGTATTTCGGTAACTTAGGCACGGAGGCTAAGCACTTCGTACTTCGTGATGCAATGATGAGTGATGTTGATATGACAAGGCATGCTTCAACGGTGTGTTAAGATTCCATGACAAAGGGTTCCTAAGGGAAGGTATATTTGGTCATGTATTTGTGCAGTGTGTGTGAAAGTGACACTAAAGTTAAGCCACAAGAGCTAAGTGTGTGGAGAATATTGAAAAGAGTCAAATGGGGGTGAATCTTAGGCTAGGTAAGCTGTTAATGTAGGGATCAAGCCCCTAAGTCTAGCTCTAAGTGAATAGGGATGAGCATAGGAGATCCCTTGATATGATCATGGTTTAACTGTGTGAATGTGAATATGAATGCATGTTTATTACGGCCGCACCTCGATGTGAGGTTGCCTACGTATCCGTTAGGAATCAGGACGAACGTAGCTCTAGCCGAACCTCGCACAAGTGTGTATACCTCAAAAAGGACTTTTAAGGGTTGTAACGTGGTTAGGCTAAAGGCTGAAGAAGAAGGGGATAAAAGGCTCAAGACCCTAGATAAGCCCCCAAGGTGTGCAACTTTGCTTTTGAATCTTTGTATTTTCATGCTTGAGTTTTAGCTCCTTTTTAGCTCTCTTTTCTCTTTTGCTTTAGTATCTATTTTATCTTTATAAGTGTGGGCAATCCCGATCATGCGGTCTATCACTCACTTGGCATTCATGTTTCTCAGGCACGTTACCGAGTACTCGATAAGAGACGCAATCTGAGACGTGTTCTTATCGAAGATATTTTCATATCAAAGATATTGGAACACTTGCCCTTTTGTACACTTTTATTTATTTATGTTGCTTTTGCTTATTTTTGCTATTTTAATTTTTTGAATCACTCAAGCCTTTTTTAGAATTGCATAAGTTACACACCATTCCATCCCAAGGTTAGGTAGATGTAGGTTGAAAAAAATGAAGGGTCTATCGTCAGACGAGGCTCAAAGTGGTTTATGAAGAAAGGATTGTATATTTGAAAGGTGAAATGAGATATGATGTAGCTACAAGGGTGCCTCAAATCATTGGTATACCTGGTGCTTGATTCGACATAGATTTTTTATTTAATATTTTTTTTTTGAAATGTAATGAAATGAAATGATCATATACAAGGAAATAAATGCTCATTTTATAAAAATAAAATAAAGAATCTACAAAATTAATCTAAGTAAAGGAAAAGGTTTCTATGCTAGACTTATTGGGGAAGGAGTAAATAAAAAAGAAATAGAAAAAAGAGGTCATGAAATCTTGTCGTTGAAGCTCGCCTCTTGTCTTGTGTTTTTCACTTTATCATCACTCGCTCTTCTTGTTAACTGGAGGCATGGGAAGCTTGTTATTATCAATCAAATGTTGGATAGCCTCCTTTAGCTTCCAACAGCTCTCAGTAGCATGACCCCTACCTTGATGGTACTTGAAGTGTTCGTCTGGATTCCAACTAGGCAATCTCTTTTCAGGTGCGGGGTCTTGAATAGGTCCAACGGGAGTAATGAGTCCTTTGGCATGGAGTCGATCGAAGGCAGTATCGTAGCTCATCCCAATGGGGGTGAAGTCTTTCCTTAGTTTCTTCTTAGATCCATGGTTATCTATGGCTAAAACTTCACTGAGATCAAAGGTACTAACATTGTTACTAGAGTGGGCGTTTTCGGAAGAAAAAGGATTGTCGCTCTTCTTTCCTTTCCAGCCACCGTGGTTACTATTGTTAGTAGCTTTTTTCTTTGCAAGGTCATCTTCGATTTCAATTCCGATGTCATAAACGGCCTTGAAAGTATTCAGATTGTGTTGATATTTTAAATGCTTCAAATACTTCTCTTGAAGATTCTTGATAAACATCCTCACAGACTCCTTTCCGGTGGGGACCTCAATCATCTTAGCGGAAGTTCCCCTCCACTTATTAAAGAAAGAAGTAAAACCTTCATTCTCTTTTTGTCTAAGCATCTCAAGTTGTCTATGGTCGGTTTCAACTTGGATATTGCACTTGTATCTATCAATGAAAGTGTTTACTATTAATTCCCAAGTAGAGGTTTTCTTTTGTCAAGGGAGAAGTACCATTGTTGGCAAACGGTCTCGAGAGATAGTGGGAACAGAGAGAGAAAAACCTTCTTATCGATACCCTTAATGTTCATTATGGTTTCGAAAGCTCTTAGATGGAAGTAAGGGTTATCTGTTGCCTTGAATTTAGGGATGTCAGTGGCGTTGAACTTATGCGGAAGAAGTTCCTTGTCCAGAGAGACCCCTTGTGAACTCATGCCCTGAAATTTATAGTCACTAAATAGCTTCCTCAAACTTTCTTGCATGAGGTTCATTTGTTGTTGCTTCACGGGATCATCGATCTTGAGTGTGAGTAGCCTCAGTGTCTCAGTCACGGTAACCAATTGGTTCCTAAGATCATTGACTTCTTCTTGAGTTGCCATTATCTTCTTAGCCTTCCTCTTTTGACGAATCGGTTTATCAAAAAGTGAGACTTGAATAAAGAGGTTGTCCTTGATTAATCGCTCTTCTCTCCTCGACCAAGTACTGTGGAAAAGGAATTTGGGGATATTCATTGTTAATTATTTAACTCAAGCTTTATTCAACATGCAATGGATGGAGGAAGTGAAGAAAGATTGGAATGGAATGTGAAGGAAAATGATGTAGATGGAGGCCGGGATATGAAGAATTAGGAATAGAATGTACCCCCCAACTCAAATGACGGAAAAAAACCGACTCATGCATGAACCTAAGACATGGTCATGGTGATGTGTACTCAAAGTGTGTGATAAAACTAGTGAGTCTAGGTGACATGTTAAGACTCTTGTCATGACCATGTGGCTAGACTATGTGACTAGACTCAAGCAAAGACTAAGTTAAGACTTCACGTATATGCATTAAACTGGACAGACTGTGGTATTTTAGTCATAACTTTTGATATGTGACTTTGATTTGGATGAAACCAACGCCAAATTAAAGATAAAACTCGGGGATACAGATCCATAGGTTTTAGGACTCATAGTTCTTTTTAGAACTCCAGCTATGACCAAAATAAGTTGACGCTTGTGCAGTATACGGGAATAAAAATCCGGGTTAACTTAAAGGAACTATGACTCGATTTTATGTTTGTTTATTAGCTCAAATTAATTAATTAATTAATTAATTAAACAAATTCCTTTACTCATTAATTAGTTTATTTAGTCTTAACACAAGTCAAACAAACGGTTAAGAAAAATCACATAGAGTAGCACAACAAATAATGCACAATTAGTCAAGTAGGCATAATATGATGCAATGAGTACGCAACCTAACCATGGCTCTAGTTCTCTAAAGTTCGGGATATGGTTTAGTCAATAGAGGGTTCATGGTTAATTGTCCGGATGCACCGCGCGGAAGCCTAACCGTGAAGGGTTGGCGCGAGTGGATGGGACACCGCGAGCTTTAGAAAAAACTCGCTTCCATGGTTTGGTGAATTCAACATTTCGGATGTACCCTTGTTGCACGGAGCGTTCAATCGGGTAGATGGAGCATGAATTCCCAGAGGGTTATGTCCATATGTAGAACACATATGGGTTTCAGAAAAGTGAGAAAAAATTCAATCAGGAAGTAGGATCGAGCAAACAATACGAAAAACTGGTCAAAATTAGAACGCCTATTCCTGGCTCGGTATTGGGGGAGGTTGGCGCCAGCAATCAGAGACTGGCGCCAGCTTTTAACTGTAGCGCCTGGCGCCAATACTGGCGTCTAGCGCTACGACTAAAATGCTGGCGCCAAGCTCTGGCCCCTGACGCTACTTCCCATATGCCTCAGCAGCTTTCTGTGCTCGATAAAATTTTCCAGTTTCGCGCGGTATTATTTCAGTCCTAGTTGTGAAAGATATTTCTCAAATTTTCTACGTGTAAATCCTATGTTTTTAACTCATTATGGATGGTCTTTCCAATGAGATCTTTTTTTTATGCGTATGACAATAATGTTAATCAAAATTACGCACATGAAATACTTAGAACGTTTCGAGTCTCATCCACTCATTCTAAATCATTGCCGAAACGAATTCAGAATTAAAATAGAAATCCTCCCCAGTGGAGTCGCCAAAAACTGTAGGGGATATTTTCAAGCTTTAATCCCACTAGCTTGAACCCCACTGTGATCATACACTAAAGTACGGTGGCGTCCAAAAGGGAAGAAGATAGAGCAAAAGAGTCGCCAACAAGTTTTAGGAACTTGTAAACCGTTCACGAGGTGAAGGTTACACCCCTTAACGATCCAAGAGATCGTCAACTCCATAAGGTCTAGAACCAAATAAGAGTTCGGGGATGAAGGTACAAATCCAACCTAAAAGAGATTGAACCTGCCCTAATAATAGGCCTCTACTTTATTCTGGTCGTATTCATGTGCGCTTTTTAATTAACATACAATCAATAGGATTAACCCTAAACCTGTTTATCTATGTTGGTTGAATATTAATGCACAAAATAAACTATTATTTGCGATCACTTGAATTATAATCAAATTAACTCTAACAAGATTATTAATTATCTTATTAAGCGTGATTACAAGTACCAAATTCCCTTTAAACATGCATAAAAGTTGTGATCAAGCAATAAATATAATATCAAGCAACATAATAAATAATAAACAATATCACGAATAATTATAATAATCATAATAATATCATCATAGATAAAATAATCATCACCGAAATAATGATCATCATAAATTATAATCACGTTCATGTTAATATTAGCGCATAATAAAAATAGCAAGATCCTAGGCATGATACTAACAAGATTAATAACAAACCCTAGCATGTCACTAAGCAATAAAAATCAAATCTTTAGCCCTAACATGATACTACCAATCATAAATATTAGGAAAAGAATAGGAAGCATCGTAACAATCATATTTAATATTAAAATTACCCTAGACATGATACTAGGAATATCATAATAACAATATAAACATGATTTCTACATCATAACATCAATTAATCAATTAAAGTGCTTACTTTGATGCCTCGTACCTCTTTCTAATAACAAAATACACACGTTAGTAACTTCAAGGAAATTAATAAACAAAACAATTAAATTAAATAATTGAAAGAGAGATTTGGGACCAAACCCTCAGAAATTAAACCTTTCACGTCTAGGGCGAAGGCAACTTCGAATATGGCTAGGTGTATCTAAGTCTTGCGAATGCAGAATTTTGTATTTGAGAAAAAGGCTAGTTTAGAAAAAGAGAGAGAGAGAATAATCAAGAAAATCTTGATGAGAGTTGGTGAATGTAGATGAATGAGGAGAATTGATGATTGAAAACGGAGTTTTTAATACGATATTTATAGAGAAAATCAGCCAAAAAGATAAATTAAACAAAACAGAGTCAGACGCACAAAAAACAGAGCTGGTGCCAACCTTGGCTGGCTGGTGCTAGGCACCAACACTAGCGTCAGGCGCCAATGGCTAGCGCAGGCGCCAAAGCCTGGGGTCAGGCGCCAAGCCTAATTTCAACGCGTTTTCGAAAATCAGATAAGTTTGCCATACTGGAGGATAAAATCATATAATTTCCTTGAAAATGCTATTTGATTTTGATTAAAACTCTGAAAAGTTAACAAAAGTCAATTTATCAATGCTAATTGAATTAGGAATTAAAATAAACTTCTAGAAGAATCTAGAAAACTAAAACCATTCCTAATTGCATTAGGAATGATAAATCATATTAGGCCCTCCCCTAGATCATTGGGTCGTACATAAAGCTCAAACCGAGCTCAGTTTGGTAAATTGGTCATAACTTCCTTCATATTCATCGGAATTGGGCCTATAATATATCGTTGGAAAGGTCTTTGCAAGCCCCATCCAACTACACTACTATTGGACTCATATCATGGACCAACCAAACTGGATTGGCTGTTTTCTTAAAATAAGTTTTCAAAAACAGAGAGAAGAGAAAAGAAAATAAAAACTTTCCGCAACACTAAACTTTCCACACTTTCACTTCATTCGAGTATGATTCGACGCGAAAGGTACTCATCACCGGGTTTGGTTTTGGGGAGACACATTTGGGTGTCTACAGTAATGGACTCATATGAATACATGAACAAACATGATATGCATCATGCATGCATAGTATATTGCCAAAGCAGTTAATAAACCAAAATCATTCAAATGCAAATTATTTTTAGGCAAGATGTATATATATGGTTAAACTTATCAATCCATTGAAACTAGTATACTTGCAGAAAGGAATTAACATTACATAGTCTTCTTCTTTTGGACTGAATTAGGATTTTAACTGGATTGAAATGTTTATATATTTTTAGTTTGTCTATTGCATTGAGCTAAACTAAACTAAAAATATTACTTCGTTTAATAAATTGAATGAAGGTATACTGGACAAAACTAAATGGAGGTGTAATGATATGAACTTAACTGAACATAATAGAGGTGAAATGTATTGAACTCAATATAATAGAACTAAACCTAACAAAAATCCTTATATTACAAATAAAATAAATAAAAAATTAAAAAAAAAAACAAAAAAAAAACCAGACATAAAATATTTGGCTTTTAGAAAATCACTACTACTCATGAACTTCTTGCTTGCTTGCCTAAAGTGGTGTTGGCCAAATTTCATAATTAAAAGGAAAATTTTTAAATTACTATCCAAAAATGTAATCATTTTTTAACTAACCACCCGTTTCATTTTTTATTTAAATTACCACCCCTTAAATTAAATAAATGCTTATATTACCACCCATTTCAAAAATTCGGTGGATTTTCCGTATGTGGGCCCTACCTAACGCTTATTTTGACCCTTTTGATTGATTTTTTTCTCCGATTTTTCTCTTTAAAAACGCTCTCCTAACTTCAATTCACATTTTCTCTTTGAAATTTGGTTGAATTTGGTGAAGGAAATGTGAATTAAAGTTTAGAGAGCGTTTTTAAAGAGAAAAATCAGGGAAAAAAGAAGTCAAAATGGTCAAAATAAGTGTTAGATGGGGTCTACAGACAGAAAATCCACCGGATTTTGATGGGTGGTAATTTGAGCATTTATTTAATTTAAGGGTTGATAATTTAAAATAAAAAATTGAATGAGTGATTAGTTCGAAAATGGTTACATTTTTGGGTGATATTTTAAAAATTAACCTAATTAAAATAAAATAACAATCTTGATTTTTTATTTATTTTTATTTTATTTTTATTTTATTTATAAATCTCCAACGTTATTTTTGATTAGCAATATGATTAGTGAAAGTGGTAATTTTGTAATTGAACAGTACCTAAAAGTAGTGTTGGCCAAATTTCATAATTAATATAACAATCTTGATTTTTTTTTTAATCTCCAACGTTATTTTTGATTAGCAATATGATTAGTGAAAGTGGTAATTTTGTAGTTGAACAGTACCTAAGAGAGTTGGGCAGTGTAATTGTAGAAATGCAATAAAAATAACGCACAATCATGCACTTTTATCCATTAATAGCGGAGTGAATAGTTTGCTATTGTTAAAAGCAACCACTTGACAAGAGGCAGCGAGTTTACCTACGACTCTACGAAACTACAAAGTTTAAAAAAAAAAAACATTATTTGAAAGTAGGAATCCAAGAGTTTTAATTCCAATTTTAAATAAATAAGTGTTATCTTCAAAAAAATAAATAAATAAATAAATAAGTGTTGAAAAAGAGAGCTGATACACATACAACCATTGTATGTTATCCCTACATACAACACTATTAAAATTTTGACACATCATCAGAATAAGTGTTGTGCGACAGCGGAAGCAAAGGTCGTAAACAAACAAGAAAACAATAAAGAAATTCAATGCAAACAATAAGAACAACACCAAGAATTTACGTGGTTCACTATCGATGTGATAGCTACGTCCACGGGCACCGAGATCGAATGATTTCACTATCAACTGGCAAAGATTACAAAGATTACAATGAAGAACTTAATCACTCAAAGTATTCTCTCTCTTGTGTTTCTCTCTCCGTTTCCCTAATAATGATAATAGGAAGTTTATATAGTAGTGATTCCTAATTAAGATATACTTAGGTTACAATATCACAATATGATAAATATTAAATTCGTAATCGCTGAAAAAACCCAGATCGCCCGGTCGGGCGAAGGCCCGCCCGATCGGGCGCGAGAACACGTCTTTTCCAACAACCGAAGTACTCCAAAAAACCCCTTCCGCCCGGCCCGATCGGGCAATGTCCGCCCGATCGGGCGAAGGCTCGCCCGGTCGGGCGAAAGCTCGCCCGGTCGGGCGCGCGAGAGCAGCTTCTTCAACGAATTTGCCAGGCACCTCTTCTTCTTCCGCCCGGTCAGACCGGGTAATGTCCGCCCGATCGGGCGGACAAAGCAACGAAGTACGAGTCACCTAATACTTATCAACAATCTCCACCTTGACGAGAACTCGTAGTCAGCAAACAACCCCATCAAGACATAGTGAAAAAACATCTCAAGCCAAACCCGATGCAGGACTCATGCATAAGCCATACATCCCGATAAGTCTTCAACCAAGACCCATCACATACTCGTCTCCAAGTATAACAACTCATAATGCTCCACCTGCATCACAAGCCCCGGGCAAGCTCCACCTTAAGGCCAACACACCTACACCAGGAGCTCCCCAACTTCGCCCCTCAGGGCCTACTACATCACGTAGTAATCAATATTTAGCAAGTCTAAGCAATGTTTAAACTTGCTAAACGGAACAGGCTTAGTGAAGAAATCAGCCGGGTTGTCAGCAGTCCCAATCTTCTTCACCTTAATCCTCTTGTCAGTACGTAAGAAATGATACCTGACATCAATGTGCTTCGTCCGATCATGGTGTACTTGATCTTTAGCTAAGCAAATCGCACTTAGACTATCACAATACACTGTAGCAAAATCCTGTGCAATACCCAGTTCACCTACTAGGCCTTTGAGCCAAATAGACTCCTTAGCTGCAGAAGTTAGAGCCATATACTCAGCTTCAGTAGTTGACAACGTAACTGATGACTGCAATGTAGACTTCCAACTAACCACAGAACCACCCAAAGTGAACACATAACCAGTCACAGACCTCCTGGTATCCACATCAGCTGCATAATCAGAATCACTGTACCCAGTGACCAAGCATTCCTTACCATTCCCGTACACAAGACCAATATCAGCTGTCCCTCTCAGGTAGCGAAAAATCCTTTTCACCCCTTGCCAGTGTTCCCTCCCAGGTCGAGCCATAAACCTGCTTACAACACTAACAGCATGCGCAATATCCGGCCTAGTACAGACCATAGCATACATCAAACAACCAACCGCGTTTGCATATGGAACTCTAGACATATAAGACAACTCCTCCTCTGATTGAGGTGACATAGACAAAGACAACTTACAACTAACAGTAGTTGGCGTACTTATAGGCTTCGATTTTTCCATCCCAAAACGAGACAGAATCTTTTCAATGTAGCTTTTCTGAGTCAAGAAAAGCTTACCTCTAGCCCGATCCCTGTAGATCTCCATACCCAAAATCTTCCTAGCTGCACCCAAGTCTTTCATGTCAAACTCCGAGTTAAGCATCTCCTTTAATCTAGCAATATCAGATTTATTCTTTGTGGCAACCAACATGTCATCAACATATAACAAAAGATAAATCATGGAACCATTATCCAGCTTACTATGATACACACAGCAATCATATGAATTCCTGTCAAAACCTTGTGAAACCATAAAAGAATCAAACCTTTTGTACCACTGTCGGGGGGATTGCTTAAGTCCATACAATGACTTTAGCAATCTGCAGGCATAGTGTTCCTTTCCAGGAACTTCGAATCCTTCGGGCTGCTTCATCAGAATCTCCTCCTCCAAATCGCCATGAAGGAAAGCCGTTTTAACATCCAACTGCTCCAGCTCAAGATCAAAATGTGCTACAATTGACAATAACACACGGATAGAAGTATGTCGAACCACAGGTGAGAATATCTCAACAAAGTCAACCCCTTCTACCTGACTGAACCCCTTAGCAACTAGCCTAGCCTTAAAACGTATTTGCTCAGTTTCCGACAACCCTTCTTTCTTCTTGTAAATCCATTTACAACCCACAAGCTTCCTCCCTTCCGGTACTTTTACCAGTTCCCACACTCTGTTCTTGTAAAGAGACTGCATCTCTTCACCCATTGCGGCAAGCCATTGCGCAGACTCACTACAACTAATTGCTTGTTTATATGTGGCAGGTTCAAATGACTCTACATCATCAGCTACACTCAATGCATAACCTGTCATCGCATCAACACAGCAATTTCTTCCCTCCATCTCTTCAATCAATCTAACAGGCTTCTTGATAACTCGTTTAGGCATCTCAAGAATGGTGTCAGGTTGACTAGATGACCCCTGATTAGATTGCTCCACCTCATCCCCAGAGTTAGAATGAGTAGGAGTAATCTCAGGTTCAGGAGTACCCGGCACTGGAACATCAGCATCATCATCAATATATTGTACCCGAGGTAAATCAGCAATGGTAGACTGATGTACCTCAAGTACCCCATCTGTCTGTAATAAATTGTCTCCTTCCCTTCTCAAATCTGAAATCTCTGCATTTTTAATTGAATACATGGTGTTTTCATCGAAAGTAACATCCCTACTAAGAATGACCCGACCCTCCGAAGGTGAAAAAATTCTAAACCCCTTCACACCATCCCCGTACCCAACAAAACACCCCTTCTTGGCTCGTGGATCCAGCTTACCCTCAATAACATGATAATAAGCAACACAACCAAAAATCTTCAAATTCGAAAAATTAGGCAACTTACCACTCCAGATCTCAAACGGAATCTTGGAATCAATTCCAGAATGAGGACCCCTATTAATGACATAACAAGCTGTTAACACAGCTTCACTCCAGTACCTCCTCCCAAGCCCTGCATTAGAGAGCATGCATCGAACTCTCTCTAGCAGTGTCTGATTAACCCGTTCTGCTACACCGTTCTGCTGTGGTGTCTTCCTGACAGTATGATGCCGACCTATACCCTCATCTGCACAGAACTGATTAAACTCGTCTTTGCAAAACTCTAGCCCATTGTCCGTTCGTAGCTTCTTGATCTTCCTTCCTTGTCGATTTTCCACCAAAGCTTTCCATTGCTTGAAAACTTTGAAGGCCTCATCCTTTGACTTAAGCAACCTAAGCCATGTGTATCGGGACTTGTCATCAACAAATGACACAAAATAGTGGTAACCTCCCATACCTTCAACTCTAGATGGACCCCAGCAATCTGAATGGATGTAATCGAGCACTGCATCAGTAATGTGAGCACCCTTGCTGAACTTTGACCTGTGTTTCTTACCAAACACACAATGCTCACAAAATTCAAGGTTGGCAACCTTGACCCCGGATAGAAGACCCCTCTTGGACAATAGCTGCATCCCCTTCTCCCCCATATGACCAAGCCTCATGTGCCAAATCTTAGTCATCTCCTGGTGAGATACAGATGCGCAAACCGCAGAACTAGGCAGTGTAACACCCTCAAAAACATAGAGGGTGTTCCTTTTGATACCCTTAAGTACCAACTCAGAACCTCTGAAAATACACAACTCCCCATCTGAAAACACACCATTGTACCCCAAGTCATCCAGGGTACCCAATGAAATCAGATTCTTTCCTAAAGCAGGAACATGCCGTACATTAGTCAAAGTTAACCTCCGCCCATCAACAGTCCTCAACCTCATGGAACCAATACCTGTGACCTTACATGGAGCATTGTTACCGACTATAACCATGCCCCCATTGCGAGGTTCATATGTATCAAACCAATCTCGACGTGGACACATATGGAACGAACACCCTGAATCTAGAACCCAGTTATCAGATAAATCATCAGACCTAGCAGAACTGACTAATGCTAAATCTTCCTCTGAATTATAGCTCTCATTCGGTTTCTCTTCAACTACAGCAGCCTGGGACTTGTTTTTCCTCACCGGACAATTATTCCTAAAGTGACCCGGTTCTTTACAGTAATAACATGTTTTAGTAGTAGTTTTACTAGATCCATCCTTGCCGTTTCCAGCACCCGACCCAGCATTGTTCCCCTTGTTAAACCCCTTATTCTTTTTAGACTTTCCGGACTTAACAAACAACCCACTACCATTATCCCCATTATCACTCGTAGCTTTCATTCTGAGTTCCCTAGTATGAAGTGCTGCCTTCACTTCTTCTAAGGTTATAGAATCCTTACCAACAACAAAAGACTCTACAAAATTCTCAAAGCTAGACGGTAGAGATACAAGTAAAATCAACGCAGCATCCTCATCATCAATTTTAACATCTAAATTACGTAAATCAAGCAAAATAGAGTTAAGTTTTTCTAGATGTTCCCGTAAGGAAGTACCTGACTGCATCCGGAGGCTAAACAACCGCTGTTTCAGTAATAATTTGTTGGTCAACGACTTAGTCATATACAATGACTCCAGCTTCAGCCACAATCCAGCCGCCGTTTCCTGATCAGCAACCTCCGTGATGATTTGATCATCAAGACTAAGTAATATGGTAGAGTGTGCCTTCTCTTCCATAACTTCTAACTGCGAGTCAGTCGGTCCGTCTCCTGACTCCGAAGTAGTACTCTTTGGAGCCAACGGACGCCATATCTGCTGTTGTTTTAACAGAGCCTTCATCTTAATTTGCCATAGCCCGAAACTATTTTTCCCGGTAAACTTCTCAATTCTTATTGTTGAATCTCCTGCCATTGTTATCTTCAAGAAACTCTCCAAGGATTGAACCTGAGCTCTGATACCAATTGTTGTGCGACAGCGGAAGCAAAGGTCGTAAACAAACAAGAAAACAATAAAGAAATTCAATGCAAACAATAAGAACAACACCAAGAATTTACGTGGTTCACTATCGATGTGATAGCTACGTCCACGGGCACCGAGATCGAATGATTTCACTATCAACTGGCAAAGATTACAAAGATTACAATGAAGAACTTAATCACTCAAAGTATTCTCTCTCTTGTGTTTCTCTCTCCGTTTCCCTAATAATGATAATAGGAAGTTTATATAGTAGTGATTCCTAATTAAGATATACTTAGGTTACAATATCACAATATGATAAATATTAAATTCGTAATCGCTGAAAAAACCCAGATCGCCCGGTCGGGCGAAGGCCCGCCCGATCGGGCGCGAGAACACGTCTTTTCCAACAACCGAAGTACTCCAAAAAACCCCTTCCGCCCGGCCCGATCGGGCAATGTCCGCCCGATCGGGCGAAGGCTCGCCCGGTCGGGCGAAAGCTCGCCCGGTCGGGCGCGCGAGAGCAGCTTCTTCAACGAATTTGCCAGGCACCTCTTCTTCTTCCGCCCGGTCAGACCGGGTAATGTCCGCCCGATCGGGCGGACAAAGCAACGAAGTACGAGTCACCTAATACTTATCAACAATAAGGGAGAAAATTAGAAGTCAAATATAACACATAAATTTCAAATACACCTTTAACCATGTTTTCAATTCTCACAAATATCCCTTACTAATTTTCATCAATTAATTCCTTAGAAGAATGAGTAACATCCTATTAAATCAAGAGAATCGGAAAATTAACATGTTATTGTAATAATTAATTGGATTCAAAAGGAGTAGAATAAGTTTTAAAGTGTTAAGATAAGTTCATATATATTCCAATAAATTCAATACATTTAGGACTTCTTCTCTTCAACTTATTTCAAATACTTATTACTTATTCCTTAATAAATTCAGATCAGATCAGAAAAATTCAGATCAGACCAGATCATAACTTTTGATTATCATTTACTTATTGCTAAATATCGTTAATTACGTATTAATTTTTTTTATAAAAATTACATATTTAAAAAGTTCATAATGAGACGAATCTAACAAGAGCCATTTTGATCATATTTTTCTTTATAGATTAATATTAAAATGCGGTTAAAGTTTAGTCAAATTGTTAAATCAGATCAGACCAGACCAGATCAGAAAAATTCAGATCAGACTTTAAAAAATTCAGACCAGATCTACTTGTTTCAGCTGAAGAGAACAAGTCCTTAATCGATCTTTGGGTACCATAGGACATGTATATACAAAGTTGAAATAAGGGTTTGTTTTCTTCAGCTTAATTTCAGTTCATTTCAACTCTAATTAGTTAAGTTCTCCTAATTTCCTTCTCTCATAAAATATTCATTTCAACTCAGTTCAGTTTAGCTCAATTCTGTAAATATGGATAGACCCTAAATACACAGTATTAATCTTACGAAGTAATATTATCAAGGGGGTTTCTTTTGAGGAGAAAAATAATAAGGTTAAAAATCTTTAATTTGGGAAACTAAAATAACATTTTAGGTGCTATTTTTTTATTTCGATCAATAAATGTGCTCAAATGCTAAAATAATAAATGTGATACGGAGTAATAGTTAAACTAATGTCCTATTATGTTAAAATTATTATATTTTGATTTTGATTTTGATTTCAATTTCAATTTCAATTTATTTTACACAAAACCATGTTTCAAAATACACATTCAAATAAGATCAATTAGACGCATGACATATACTCATATGTTCAACACTTGTCAAAATAGATTAATTTAAATAAGATAAAATCAAATTATATTGTCGTAAAAGATGCAGAGTACATTCAACTAAGATAAACTAAACGATTAATTTGTAACCATATAGAGCAAATTAAATGTTGTTTCAAATATAGTACTCCATACTAAAAACTTATATAGAATTATACAATTACATGGTTAAACCTCCTTGTATGAGGTAACTCTCCTTAATTAACCGTCCCCATACAAGAAGAGTTATTTTCGTTAGAATAGACCTATCTCTATTGTACATGTTAACTTTTTTTTTTCTGAAAGAATAGATCAAGTAACTTATGAGAAGAATTAATCTGACTAAAACCTTTCATAGGTCAATACATGTTGGCTCACAAGCTAGCCCGTTTAATTTGGAAGTGGGGGCAAACCGGCAAAGGGTATGATCCTGATCCGTTTCAATGTATGTAGGAATATTATATGCATGCTTATATTCATCAACAATGTACGAGTATATATGTAGGTATTATATATATATGCATGCTTAATTATCAAATTAAATGTAAGCTTTACGTAGTATAATTATCTATAATATCGTAGTAAAAACAAGAAAGTTAGTGAAGTTAGAGAAGTTAGAAAAGGACAAGTAGAGAGTAGTAAAGGAAAGCACGCGTGCTAAAGATTGGCAGAAGCACCGAACAATGAAACAGTCTTATGCTGTAGTACGCTGTACGGTAGTAGTAAGTCTTTATTGATAACAGAGATCATTAATAATTCTATAATTTACGTTTTATATAAACCGTCAGATTCATTCATTAATATTTGATATCGTAACCATGCATTACTTTATGCGTAGATTAGTGCACGTTGTCGTTGCGTAACCCTTAACATTGTACGCTGCCAGAGTTAAACCAGAGTGCCAGTGCCAATCACAAATTGCCAATTGCTATTTGCTAATGCTAAGATTGCTAACTCAATCAAATTTCATGTTGTATTTCACCACCTTTAATTTGAAAAAGCATGACCAATTTACCATACCTCTTCATTCAAGTTAAATGCAACAGCCACCTTCAACTAGGGGTGAGCATGGGACGAGTACTAACGGTTCAGATACCCGATAATCAAAATTACTAAAAGTGATACCCATAATCGGAACCGATAAGTTCGGATACCCGAATTTCGGGTACCCGGATTTTCGGATCGGTTATCAGGTACCCAATAAGATATCCAATAATGATAATTAAACTTAATTATGTAGTTATTATGATATAATTTACAACTAATTAAAAACAATAACATATGATCTTGACCAAATTATTAATAATATTACTAATCATTGATATTATGAAGTGATTATGAAGTAAAGTAAAAGTTTAGATTTATATTAATAGATTTAAGTAAGGAAAAAAAGCAAAAAAAATTGCTTATCGAATCGGATCGGGTAACCATTAATTTTAAAATGATACCCATAACCATACCCGATAACAAATAATCGGAACGGCTACCCGAACTGTTATGGTTATCGGATCGGGTACCCTAATTTTCGGAACGGTTACGGATCGGTTTTTCGAGTAGTTTTGCTCAGCCCTACCTTGAATTGTTCTGCTCTACTCTTCAAGTTAAACAAGAGTTCAAATAGACTCATAGCTACTATTTGTTCTAAACGCATATATAGAAAGGCTAATTGGTAAATTCACTTAAATTTTTATAATTTTTTTATTACTACAGTGATATTTTTACTGTACTACTTCCTCCGTTTCTTTTTAATTGACACGTTTCTTTAGTCACATTTGTCAATGCACTTATTCAATCATTAATATCTAGTTATTGATAAGCAAAAATTATGAAAAGTTGATATTTTGAAAGTATATAACGTGAATAATCTAATAAGATCCCACATGACTATATTTTTCATTACGTATAAAGTAAAAAATACGGTGAAAGGGAGGTGTATGAATAGTGCTAAAGTCAAAATAAGCATATAATTAATAGTGCAAAAGTCAAATTGTTGCGATTTTTATAAAATTTTGAAGGAGTAGTTAATAACAATTTCTCTGCTTTGCTCAACACTGCTTTGCTGATTCTTGTTTTGGTTGCTGACAATTGCTCAATTTGTTAGAAACTTAAAATATCTAACATAATTTGGCTCTTAATACTCCCTCCGTTTTGAAATAAATGCTTTAATTAAACTTCCGCACTATTTATGTATATAGTTCCTTTGATTTGTAAATGCATCACTTGAATGTTGAATTAATACATTTTTTGACACACAATTTTGAATATCTTTAATTAGGTATTAGTAATGAAAGTAGACATTGTTACTAATCGTACAATATATTACATATTTACATGATAACACTTACTTATTACGAAGTATATATTAGAAAATAAAATTAAAATAAAATAAACTAAGAATAATATATAAATTGAGTAAAATTTCAAGCGACGCATTTAAAAGAAAAGGGGGGGGGGGGAGTACATCACTTTGACCCTGTTGTTGCTTTGTACTTCCATTGTTTTATTTCAAATGCAACACTTGACTTTAAATTTAAATTAGGATTTGTTTTGATTGACTGAACTAAGCTGAACTGAATTAAAATGAAGTGCACTAAATATTTTATGAGAAAACGAAATTAAGAACTAAACTAAACTGAACTTAAGGCATGTTCTCATACGTTTATTTTCAGTTCAGTTTAATTCAGCACGGTTCAGCTCTTATTTTCCTTCTTTTATAAAATATTCATTTCAGATCAGCTCAGTTCAGATCAGCTCAGTTCAGTTCAGTTCAGTTGAGTTCAATCAATGAGAACAAGCCCTTATTGGAACTAAATTGAACTAAACTAGAAATAATCTGAAGAGAATATGTCCTTTCACTAGTCATATACTCCACCTTGATTATATTTGATGATATATAGTTGAGGAAAAATATATTTGATGATAAAAAATTATAAAGTTGAGGAAAAAGTTGTATATATGTGCTAATAAACATGTTATAATCAACCTGGAATGAAGACTTGGTCTAGCTATATTGAAAAAATAAATTGCATTTCACAAAATATAAGCATGTATAATCAAATTCATTATGGGCTCTTAGGGGGAGGAAATTTAGTTACCTTCTTCATGGTGAATTCTTAATAAATCTTACACACTTAGGGCCTGTTCTCATACGTTTATTTCCAGTTCAGAGACAATTTAGTTCAGCTTAGCTCAGTTTAGTTCAGTTCAGCTCCTAATTTCCTTCTCTTATAAAATATTCATTTCAGTTCAGTTCAACTCAATTCAGTTCAGTTCAATTCAGCTGAGTTTGAGAACAGACCCTAATTCGAATCTGATTAAGGGTCTGTTCTCATTGACCGAACTCAGCTGAACTGAATTGATAAATATTTAATGAGAGAAGGAAATTAGAAGCTGAACTGAATTGAACTGAGCTGAACTGAAAATAAACGTATGAGAACAGACTCTAACCCTAACTTATGTGAGATGTCAGATGTTAGTTCATTAAAACTTGTCCGTACGTTGTAGAATTTACTCCATAAGACATTAAAATACCTAAAGTATAGAAATAAAAATGACAAGGCGGGAAGGGGAAAAATGTTACTAGTCGTATGAAAAGAAGAAGGAATGTTTGAAAATAGTTTAGAATTTAGTTTTGCACTTTCTCTACACTTTTAGTACCTGAAATCGACACAAGAACACGAGTGGGTGGAGAAATTGACCTCCACTTCAAGTCTGAAGAATTTTCCCTTTTCAGATGGCCATGATTTTGATTTGAATTTTGCTTTTTATAAACTTTATTTACTTTTTTATTAGTTCTTCAATTCAACTCGTTGTTAATTAGGGTTGTACACCGGTCCAAAACCGGACCGGACCTGGACCGGACCTGTTGGGACCGGGACCTGAATCAGGGAATTTTGAGGATCGGAGACCGGACCTGATTCAACAGGTCCGGTTCCGGGTTAGACCTGAAAAATCAGGTCCGGTCCGGGTTCGGACCTGAATAGACCTGTTTTTTTATTTATTTTTTGATTTTTTATTTAAAAAATAAAATAAATAATAACATAAAATCTGATATTATCAATCATGAATACTACATAAATTGTATAAATTGACTAAAGTCCCAATTCCCAAACACCAAAAATACTAGACAACAACAACCACCAGATCTACCACCTTCAAAGTAGATGGTCGCAAAGGAAGGTCGGGGTAGATCGTGAAGAGAGTAAGAGGGCGATTGGTGTATGATTGGGTGGCTGCAGTCGCTGGAGTCGCGCGATCTGGTGGATGCAGTCGGCGGAGTCGCGCGTTCTGGTCGCTGCGTTCGCTGGAATCGCGCGATCTGGTGGGTGCGGCCTCTAGTGTCGCGCGTTCTGGTGGCTGCAGTCGCTGGAGTCGCGCGATCTGGTGGCTGCGGTCGCTAGAGTCGCGTGTTTTGGTGGCTGTGGTTGCTGGAGTCGCGCAATGTGGTGGTTGCGGTTTCTAGAGTCGCACGTTCTAGTGGCTGGGGTTGCTAGAGTCGCGCGATCCAGTGGTCGCTAGAGGAGTGTGCAGCGTGAGGGAGTGGGTTTGTAAGTGTGTTGTGTGACTTGTGTCGGCTGAGTGGGTTAGGGAGTGAGTGATTAAGTTAGGGTTAGAAATGAACTGACTTCTTGTTTTGATATTTGGGAAAAAAAAGGTTTTTTTTAAAAAAAATACATTTTTACCGGGTTTCAGGTCCAAACCTGAAAACCCCGGGTTTGGACCTGATCCGGACCGGGACCGGGAACCTTGAATTTTAAGGACCGGGACCGGACCTGAATCTACAGGTCCGGGTCAGGTCCGGTCCCAACAGGTCTGGATCAGGTCGGTTTTCAGGTCCGGTCCTGTTTATGTACACCCCTATTGTTGATAGAGTAGACCTCGTTCCTTTCACATTAAAAAAATAAAATAAAATAAGATAAAAAGTGTGAACTAGATATGATAGGATTGATAGATAAAATCGAATTTAATTAATTTTCGAAATAGAATTTAATTAGTTTATTACTTTCTCCGTTTCTATTTAGTTGACGCGTTTGATTTAGACACGTTTATTAAGGAGAGGAGAGAGAGTGAGAGAGAATGAAAAAACAAGTGGGGTAGCTTGTAAATGAAAGGTAAAAAATTTTCTCCAAAAGAGAACGTGTTAACAAAAAAAAAACTCCATATTACTGCTTGCCACTTACGCTCTGCCATTCATTCCAAGTTTAGGAACCGTGTCAACTAAAAAGAAACGGAGGTAATATGTTTTTAGATGTGTTCAATTCTTAATTAATTTTTTTTTTTTAAAAAAAAAAGGAAAAACATTTAAAACGATAATTGTAGCAAAATTAATTGTAATATTTCTTTCCATTTGAAATTTGGACTATTTCTTTTTATGGGAAAATTTAGACACTATTCACAACTTGAGATAATTTTTAACTGATTTTCAATATACGAGCATAAGAAATACGTATTATAATCAAGTGGTTGGATTTTGTTTGATTAGAGATAATTACGATTTAAGCAAACACATTAAAGTGAAATGGGAAGAATTTAAAGGGTCGGAGGCATAGAAAATAAGATTAAACTGGATATATTTTAAACAAGTATTCTCTCGTTTTATATTATTTTAGGGAGTAAAATGTTTTACAAAACTCAAAAGAAACACATAGTCCCTAGGTCTCTTCTCCTCAAAATGATGTTTTCATTTCAACTTTGTATGGTTTTCAAAATATATGTTTGACTATCAATGTCTTTAATTATGTAATATTAACATTATGATAGTACTCTGTATTAAACTACATACATATTGAGATGACTCTAACAATTTATAATCTCACATAGCTATAAATTTTATATGATGTACATATTAATCAAAATTTTCTGTCAAAATGTTTAAAATTTAAACATATGAAAGTTAAGATAAAAAAAATATATTTTGAAACGGTAAAGTACAATATTATGTGATGGAGAAATTAACAAACTAATACATAAGTGCCATCATAAGAAGCAATAAAATAAATCTCAACATGATGCAAATTATTTAGACTTGTTGAGAAAATCTTATTTGCTAATTATGAAAGGAAAACTTGAAATAATTAAGCGATATAATTAACCTTCAACTTTTTGATGTGCATCATAATTTGGGTTAAAAAGTTCCCTTTTCTATAGGGTAAGTGAAGTGGCAGTTATAAGTTGTATGGATGTATCTTAGAAAATGATATCCTTTAACCACAACTACCATTAAATTACAAAAGAGTTTTGTGTCATGTTGTAATTACACAAACCAAGAAAAGGAGGGAATCAAATAATTGAACAACCCCAGCAACACAGCAATAAACAAAACAGCATAAGAGCGTTAACGCACAGTTATCCATGATAGAATCCTAGGAAGACTTGAGGACTCCCACGTCGAGTTTTCGAGATTATTGAACTTACAAAATTGAATTGAACTTAATTAAAATTTGCTGAACTGAACTTACTAGTAACTGAAATTTGTTGAACTGAACTAAAATTAAATACTACCTCCGTTATACATTATTTGCAATGATTTGACATAAAGTAGAGAGGGAAAATGTCTAATCGTTGCAAATAATATGTAACGGAGGTAGTATTATATAATATTTGTTATTATTATTTATTATTATTATTAAAAATAACAGAAACCTACAAACTCAATCGATTTACAAAAAAATAGTGGGAATCGAGATACAACCTGGGCCCCACCCCTCTAGCTATAGTGAACCCGATCTTGTTGACGATGTGAGCAGTTACACGAGCACCAACCTGAGTTCTAGCGAACACCTGAACTCGCTTCAGCTACGCAACAACATCCTTCTTTGATTTCCCCAGTGAATTAAAAGGAGAAAGGAAGAAAATCATTATTATTATTATTATTATTATTATTATTATTATTATATCTCAAAAACAGATAAAGTCATACAACCTACAATATGAGCAGCGACACGAGCCTCGGTGTCCTAAGTCGTCGAGAACTTTTGAACCCGCTTCAGTAATGTAACATCATCATTGTCTAATTCCCCAAGTGAAGAAAAGGAGAAGGGAAGAAATCCATATCCATTTGCTCAACAACTAGATTCATACTTGACCCGCTTTCGATGAGCCGCATCAATCACAGTCAGCCTAGGAACAAAGTCTGGTAGCCCAGACTGTGTCAAAGGAGAAGACCCCGTCAAATCAACACAGACATCACGACCACGATTCTAGGAATAAAGTTACACTTCTGCAGGTCTAAGAGCCCCGTCGTTCAAGACAACTCAATGTCAACCTCCTTTCTAGCTGAAATCCCAGATCGATAACAAGCATCAACAAGAGTATCCCGAACAACATTATGTCGATGTTTAATACCCACCATACCAGCACACGACGCCGCGTGATCACCGAAAATATCACCAGTGAACAACATTATTATTATTATTATTATTATTATTATTATTATCTCTCAAAAACAAAAGTCATACAACCTACAATAAATTAGTGGGAAGCCGAGATACAATCTGGGCCCCCACTCCTCTAGCTATAGCAAAACCTACCCTAGTAAAGATATGAGCTGCAGCACGCGCCACAATGTCTTGAGTCTTTGAAAACTTCTGGATCCGCTTCAACTATGCAACATCTTTTTCTAACTCCCCAAGAGAAGAGAAAGAGAAAGGAAGGAAACCATATCCAATTGCTCGACAACTGGATTCGTACTTGATTCGCTTTCGATTGACCGCATCAGTCACTACCCGTCCAGGAACAAAGTTAGAAAGCCCAGACTGTGTCAATGGAGAAGACCCTGTCAAGTCAACACAGACATCGCGACCACGATCCCATGAATAAAGTAACACATCTGCAGGTTTAAGAGCCCCATCGTTCCCTCCAGATAACCCAATGCCCACCTCCTTTCTAGCTGAAATCCCTGATCGATAGCAAACATCAACAAGGGTATCCCGAACAACATTATGCTGATGTTTAATGCCCACAATACCAACACATTATTATTATTATTATTATTATTATTATTATTATTATTATTATTATTATTATTATTATTATTATTATTATTATTATTATCTTCAAAGTCCATCAATTTACAAGAAATTGGTGGGGAGCCGAGAAACAATCTGGGCCCCACCCCTCTAGCTATAGCGAACCCGATCCTACTGAAGATGTGAGTAGCTGCACGAGCACCAATATCCTGAGTCTTAGCGAACGCCTGAACCTGCTTCAACAACGCAATAAATATTGGACTTTTATTATTATTATTATTACTCTGTGAATAATAATAATAACGTACAATAACAATAATAATAATAACTAAACATGATTGAAACAAACTAAACTGAACTAAAATTTGTCGACTGAACTGAATTGAAATTTGCAGAAGTGACCGAAATGAATTGAAATTTGTTGAATTGTACTAAGCTAATAAGGTTTGCAGGTTAGTCCAAAAGAGTAGGTCCTCAAGATCTTTCGATAAGTTGAGATTTGATTTTAAATACGTATGTGGTATTGTTTTTATTAATTTTTGTTACATTGACTAAAATAAACAATATTAAAACTTATTTTAGTTGTTTTTTTCTAAAAATAAAATTAAAAAAAAATATTTTAGTAGTAAATCAGCCTTGTTTATCCCTTTAATAAAGTTTAGTTTTACTGAGCTAGTTTATATGAACTAAAAAGGTGGTAATAGGGTGAACTAAACATTAATATGACAAATTAAACATGACCTATGAGAAATCCAAGAGTCTCGCCAACTACTCAATCACGCCAGTGTGCAGTTATGCATGAAGTTAAAAAACGCTCCATAGACCATATGACAAATCCCCCATATTTTGGATACATTACAACATTTCTAAGAATGTCTATATCATCACTACACAAAGAGATAAATTGGGTAATGTATAAGGTGTGGTAGGCGATAATTATTGATTAAAAAATCATGCTTCACATTGGATTCAATACCGCCGTAGATTGGCGTTGTATACGGACAAAATACAACGCTAGTCAAATACATACACTGATACACTACATATTTGGTGCCCCACAATTCTCCGACCACCTCTGACAAATTAGCGTCGACGTGGATGGTGTAATTTCAATAACATGTGTAAATCCAAAATTAAAAAAAAAAATGAATCAAAACAAAATAAAAAATGGAAATTTGGCCTTATGAAATGCACCTATTTTGGCGATGCATTACAATTTTTTTTGTCGTTTTGTAACATTTTTATTTCTACTTTGTCGTTCAAACGACACATAAATCTTTGGTAGCATATGATTTATTTCCTGCGCCGTGTGCATGCATGGGATGGGACTTCATTTTTTTTCTTTTTAATTTCTTCTCCTAGTTTTATACGGCGTTTTGCAATATACGTAACTTCAAAGAAATTCCTAGGTTAGCATTGAATTTTAGGTTTTACTACAAATCAACAATAAACTAATGCAATTAATACTTGAGTATTAATAGTGATTTTGTTTTTGGATTGGAGTATTTGGAGCCCTTTCCCTAAATTATGTTGGGAAATTATCTAATTCCCAAATTACAGCTACTTTTTTTTTTAATTCCTACCGTACCGTCCACATCACTAGTTTAGTGGGAATTTTTTAAAAAACGGATTTATTAGAAAACCGCTACTTCAAGTCTAAAAGTAGCAATGTGCTGTTGCAGTTTACTTATTAGAATTGTATTTACTAATTATTTTTTTTAACAAAATCACTTTCCCCCTTTCCCTTGTACAACAATTCAACAGAATCTTCCAAAAAAAAATCGACACTCCTGAAACAGCCTGCCAACGCATCAATCCCCGGGCCGGAAGCCGTTTTCGCCGCCGTCGCCGCCTTCCTCACGGTTGTTTGCCGACACCGATTGTTGTGAGAAAATAACTAGAAACAAAGATTTATCAAAGGATTTGCGATTGCCGACACCGATTGCACTCCAAATTGCACCGATTATCAAAGTTTCATGCAACTTGGGAATACAAGCACTTTTACAGTTTTACTTTATCAAATAACCAGAAATCAAATATCATCAAACTAGGTTTATTATTTGGCTGATTTACGGATATTTTGTTTTTAAAAAAAATTTACAGAACAAAAGTAGCGATGTTATGAGGAAAACCGACACTCCAAGTAGCGGTTTACAAAATTAAAATCGCTACTTCAAATAGCGGTTTATTCTCATAACACCGCTACTTAAAGTAGCGGTTTGTTGCTGGACCGAGAAAAAGAAAATCGCTTTGTTTTTCCTTAGCTGACATGGGCGTTACGATGGGAATTAAAAAAAAGATTAGCTGTAATTTGGGAATTAGATAATTTCCCAACAATATTTACGGAAAGGGCTCGAGTATTTCTAACTTCATAAATTACTTTGATCATATAAATAATTCACTAATTATGCATGGAACATTATTTTATACTTGTATCTTCTAACTTTTTTTTATTTTTTTTTATTTTTTTTATTGAATAGTATCTTCTAACTATATGCGAGTGTCACAACATGTTCTCTTCAATTTATTTCAAGTACTTATTACTTATTCTTTAATAAATTCAAATCGAATCAGATTAGAAACATTCAAATCAGACCAGATGAGAACTTTAATTATCATTTATTTATTATTAAATACTGTTAATTGTGTGCTGCAAAAAATTATAAAAATTAAAAAGTTTATAAAGAGACGAATTTAACAAAATTCATTTTGATAATATTTTTCTTTATAAATTAGTATTAAAACGCTGTCAAAATTTAGTCAAAAATTATCAGACCATATTAAAACTAATTTAGAATCATTACATATTCAAATTATTTTTCTATCATCCCTAGATCATACCTTATTCAAATAATATTTAATAGGTTAATTTGATTTCGGCTAAAATAATTTAATTTCAATAAAATTAAGTTAAGTTCAGCATAAATAAGTTCAATTAAGTAAAAATATGTTTTAATAATCAAAAATCAATAACTCTAATATATATATATATATATATATATATATATATATATATATATATATATATATATATATATATATATATAAAAGATTTTCTTTCAGTAATTTTTTTTAATTTCTGCAATAAAAATTTATTTCGACAAAAAATTTATAAAAAAAAAAAAAGGTCTTATTAGTTATGGCACACAATGCAATTTTTAGTGATAGATGAAGGTAACAAGAGTAGACATTGATTAATGAAAATAAATTAAGACCTTATTCAGGCAACCCACTTCTCTTATCATCAATATCTCTCTAATCTCTTAATTAAACTATGTGTTATAACGAAAACGAAGGAAGAGCATATATATATGATGCTCATGTTTTCTACAATTTAATATTAGGGAATATATATATATATATATATATATATATATATATATATATATTTATTTATTTATTTATTGATGCAAAAGGGGGCGAAGCCCAGAAAATACAAACTAAGCAGCAATAAAAGGAATATAGTTAATTGTTTGTGCTAAACTATTTATGAGAGAATATGTTAAATTGAACAAACTCAATTACTTGATTTCCATTGATACGGCCATAGCCAATATATAATACAAGATTTCCCTAATTTGATAAAATTAAGAAATATCACAAAGATCTCAAAAGATTATATTCTAGGCACAAAATATAGCAACTAAATATTATCATATAATTTCCTAAAATATAATATCCTCAATACCTCCCCCCCCCCTCAAGTTGGAGCATGGGGATTGTAAATACCCAACTTGGAAAGAAGATGATCAAACTGAGACTTCCTAAGCGCCTTAGTGAAAATGTCTGCAAGTTGCTCCTTAGTGGAAACATAGGAAGGATCAATTAAGCCCTCTGTAATGGCATCACGAACAATGTGACAATCAATCTCAATGTGCTTCGTACGTTCATGAAAAACTGGATTTTGAGCTATATTTAAAGCAGATTGATTATAACAAAATAACTTGATCGCCTTAGGGTGTTCAACACCCAAACTCAAAAGCAAGGCCTTCAACCATTTCAACTCATGTGTGGTTGAAGACATGCAACGATACTCAGTCTCAGAAGAGGATGTGGCAACTATGGGCTGTTTCTTGGTCTTCCAAGAAATAGGTGATGTACCAAGGAACACAAGCCAACCTGTCAACGAACGACGAGTAAGAGGACATGCTGCCCAATCTGAATCACACCATCCCTGCAAAGTCAGGTCACTATCTGCACTCAACAAAATACCCTGTCCTGGGGTACCTTTTAAATAACGAACCACCCTGAGAGCTGCTTCCCAATGCTCAATCAGTGGCTCGTGCATAAACTGTGAAAGAATATGAACCGAATATGCCAAATCCGGTCTAGTCACCGAGAGATAAATCAACCGCCCTACCAGTCTACGATAAGACTCGAGATTCTCAAGTAACTCACCACTAGCAAGACTTAGCTTGTGGTTCTGCTCAATCGGAAAACCACTTGGTTTCGCACCTAATAGCCCTGCTTCAGAAACAATATCCAAGGTGTATTTTCGTTGACACAAAAACAAACCTGATTTACTACGAGCAACTTCAATGCCCAAACAATATTTCAAAGGACCAAGATCCTTCATCTTGAAACAATCACCAAGATAAGCTTTGAACACATTTAATGCAGCGGAATCATTCCCAGAAATAATAAGATCATCAACATAAACTATGACATTAATCTGAACATTGCCTTTAGTGTATGTGAAAAGAGAATAATCAGAGTAAGACTGAATAAAACCGTACCCTTTTAGAGCCGTAGTGAGTTTTGCAAACCAACATCTCGGAGCTTGTTTCAACCCATACAAAGACTTCCTCAAACAGCACACCAAACTCAAATCCGAGCTCTCAAAACCTGGGGGTAATTTCATGTACACTTCCTCTTCTAGATCACCATGTAGGAAAGCATTATGAACATCCATTTGCTGAATCTCCCAGTTTTTTAAAACTGCTATAACAAGAAAAGCACGAATAGTAGTCATTTTTGCAACCGGAGCAAAGGTCTCACCATAATTAATGCCTTCTCGTTGATGATTACCAAAAACAACCAAACGAGACTTGAGACATTCAATATCACCATTAGACAAAAATTTTGTCTTATACACCCATTGACAACCTAGAGCTTTCTTGCCGGGAGGAAGATGCTCCAATGTCCAAGTCCCATTATCTTCCAATGCCCTTATTTCTTCTTTCATAGAACGTTGCCAACCTTCAGATTTCATCGCTTCTTTAAAGGATTTTGGATCCTTTCCCAAAACAACGACTGCAAGAAATTTGCGATAATTCACAAAAAACATGTCACAATTTATATAGTTTGCTAGAGGGTAAGGTGTACTTGAAGGAGGGATTGAAGACGGAGTGGACGGAGATGGACTTTTAGGAAAAACTGAGTGAGTCACATAGTCACGATGACGAACATTGGGAATTTTTTGTCGAAATCCACGACCCATTTGATGATCATTGGAGCCGCTTAAATTATCTAACCCAAGTGAAGTGGGCTGATTTGGAGATGCTGAAACAAGCTGCCCAAGAGGCCCAACATGCGTTGTGTTGTCAGCGTGAGCAATGGGCTGCGTTGGATCAGAGGCAGCGTTGGGCCGCGTATGAGAAGGCCCATCAACCGATGGGTTTCCAGCGGCCTGAGCAGACTCCAACTCGGGCTGTTGATTTGGAGACCCATTGGGCGCTGGTGATGATGGGCCTGTCGCTGGGTCTGGACTTGGGCCTAGTTGGACGACCTAGTCTCCAACATTTAATTCCTCCTCAAAATGAATGTCAGAAAAATCCTCATGAATTTGTTGAGCATCATACTCACTATGTGAAATGTTCACAACTTCAGGATTTTCAAAAGGGAAAACCTCTTCAATAAATTTGACATCCCTTGAAACAAAAAATTCTTTTGTAGTCAAATCAAACAACCTCCATCCCTTTTACCAAACAGATATCCTACAAACACACACTTTCTACTGCGTCTAGCAAATTTGTCTCCATTTGTTTTTTGATTATGAGCAAAGCACAGACATCCAAAAATACAAAGAGCATCAAATAAGGGTGGTTTATTGAACAAAATTTCAAATGGAGTTTTATTTTGTAACAAAGGA
The DNA here is from genome assembly GCF_001683475.1 of Chenopodium quinoa. Lineage (NCBI taxonomy): Eukaryota > Viridiplantae > Streptophyta > Magnoliopsida > Caryophyllales > Amaranthaceae > Chenopodium > Chenopodium quinoa. The sequence continues at coordinate 407,491 of NW_018742275.1, read as the reverse complement.
GTGGGTGTACGATTAATTAGGTGAGCAGCGGCAAGGACACATTCCCCCCAAAAATAAATAGGCAAATTAGCTTGAAACCTCAAAGCTCTCCCAACTTCAAGAATGTGTTTATGTTTTCTCTCAACCCTCCTATTTTGTTGTGGAGTCCCCACACAAGAGGTTTGAAAAATAATATCGGTAGCGCTAAAATAATCACGCAAGCAATTAAATTCCGTGCCATTATCACTGATAGGCTTATCGCGTACCTAACAAAAATAACCTAACTATTCCTTCTAACTGTGTAGTAGGGCAAGTAAGGATCGAATCCCAAGAGACTATGGTTCATTCAATTAATCAGACTCAATTAATCACTAAGCACGTGACCAATCAATAATGGATGATAATAATCAACTAATTTATTAAATAACACAATTAACTAGAGGAAATATTAATCAATAAACTAAAGCATCCAAGATCAAGCATCACCACGATTATGATTGATAAACTAATAAATCTACCCCCAATATATAAATCAATTGACAAGAAGAAAAGCAATCCCTAATAATAATACCAAAGGTCTCTTCCGAGTTATCAATGGCTTCCCAAATTAACTATCAAGCCTACTTCCGTGGAATCAAGCGAATAAGGGACATTAAACACCATGCCTAGATTCCTAATTATTCAATCATCTACTTCCGTGATGATCTTCAAACCCTTAATTGAAATAACCTAATCCCGTTAATACCCAACTTCCGTTGCAATAAGAACAAAGGGATGATAACAATACTAATTATCCCTAATCTAGTATTGGCATAAACACAATCAATTAAGCATGTCAATTGGGATTATTATTGGGGAATTTAAAGATCTACTTTATACATCAATCATAATCGGGCTTAGCAAGATCCCGGATTAAGGAAACTACTCACAAATCATAATTAAATCAAAAACAAGATCTAATAGAGAACACATAATTAAAGAACTATAAAATAAATAAAAGAGATGGAAAGTAAGAAATACCAAATACTTCAATTGATGATCTTGAATTCTTGAGGAACAATTAATAAAACTAGGATTAAAGATTGAAATTGCTTAAGAAAATAAAACTAGGGTTCTTGAGAGTTTTCTAGGGCTTAAGGAGAAAACTAATGAAAAACTAACTGTCTAAAAGTTAATTACAAAAGGGTATTTATACCCCCAAAAGATAATATTTCGGAAAAATAAGAAAATACGCGTTCTTGAGCTTTGCCCGGTCTGACCGGGCGGACCTCGCCCGATCGGGCGGAGGAAGGCTGCGTAAAATACGACAGTTTTCCTTCTTTGCCCGGTCTGACCGGGCGAACCTCGCCCGGTCGGGCGCGCGTAACACGTTTCCAAAATTGCATCTCATAACTTGATTTCTTCATCGCCCGGTCTGACCGGGCGAAGCCTGCCCGATCGGGCGCGCGTTGCACCGTTCAGAATTGGGCTTCTTCCTGTGAACTCCTCATTGCCCGGTCTGCCCGGGCAAGCCATGCCCGGTCGGGCATTCCACATAAATTGCAGTTCTTGGCTATCAACTCTTCCGAATCTACTAAAAACACGTCCAATTGCCTAGAAACGCTTCATATTCCTGAAAAGCTTACTAAAACAATCGAATACACTAAAGAAGAGATTGTTAGCAAGAAATAGCTCCGTAGAGCTCAAAACCATGTAAAATCATGCAATCAAACCGGGGAAAACCATTGTATAAAACACGTATATCAAATTCCCCCAAGCTAAACCTTTGCTTGTCCCTAAGCAAAGCAATGAATAAATAAATCAATACTTCACCCCAAAAGTAACTCAAATCAATAAATACGATTAAAGGTAAACTCGACAGTTATGCATCAAAGTCAACCAATCAAATCCATCTAACTACTCATCCTGTCTGACAATGGTCAAATAGAGCAAACCACAAGAGCATATAGAATTCAAGACTAGTGTTCACACACTCAACTCTCATTTATGTGGCGAGTAAAAGATATACTCGGTCGCTCTCCATCCAACTCCTTTAAATGTGAACAATGCCCTCCCAAGCTCACGCACTCGTGTGTTTTAAGAAAACAAGCACTCAACCTAGCAGTCGACTCGAAATATATCAAATCATTCTTTGCATTGGAAAACAACTAATTTCACATTCACACAACTCTATGCACAAAGGTCAGAAGGTCTTCAAAGCTTGTAATGTAAGGCTAGGGTAAAAGGTAGGAAATATTTGGGAAAATGTAAGAGTAAAGCTATGCTTAAGGGAGCCAAAATCCTAATAAATAAAACCAAGGTCAAAATAAATTAATGACCAAATCATCTCCAACACAACTCAACTCTACCAAAAATTCACCAAACATCCAATTATATTAAAAATTTCCAACACTTAAAATTTCACTCATATATACAAAATATAAAATTATAGAACTTGAGTGAACAAACAAACTTTGAACTCTCTTTTTTTTTTCTTGAGCAGCCTTCAATTAGAACACTTGAACATTGAAACAATTTTTTTCTTTTGCTCTTTCTTTTTCTTTTTTTTATCTCACATTGGAATTTTTTTTTTTCTTTGCACAATAAATTTTCAATTTTTTTCAATCCACAACAATAAGAACAAATAAAAAACTTCTCAAATCCACCCAAAATTGTGCAAATTACATGCACACTACAACTCCCTCACCTCACTCACTATTAGCTCCCCCAAGCCAAGCTTGGGACTAGTAACCAATGGGGCTTAAATAGGCTTGTAATGTGGCAAAATAAACAATAAAAGGGCACAAGCAACAACATGGGTAGCAAGAAGGGAACAAATGTATCTAATATCGTCTGAAGGCCACCTAGAGGAACAAATGCCTTCGTCCTCCTCAATGTGCATATTAATGAGTCATGCAAACGTTACTCAAAGTTATAAACCAATACTCAACTTCATTGACATACCAGGAACTAACACACATTCCTAACCAAATCAACTAGTCAAGCACTATATTCACAAGTAGTTGGGCAAAATTGACTCATGTTAAGACATCCAAGCAATCAAACATCAAATCATGGCTAACCTATCCACAATACTCGTCATCATATACCAAGAATTAAAACAATTTTCATGAATGGGGCACAGGGAAGCATGATTTATTATTCATTGGATCGTATTTTTTGTATGTTTTTTTTTCTTTTTCAAAGCAATAAAATCTAACCTAGAAAGCAATAAAATCTAGACTATGAAAGAAATAAAACTAAACTGAATACGTCAAAAAACAAAAAGAGAGAGAAAAGAAAGATACCTTAATCCAAAAATCTCCCCCAAGCCAAAATCAGACAATGTCCTCATTGTCTTAAAGGGAAGCTAGTAGTCAAGGCGACTACTACTTATCATCATCACCACAACAATGTCACCAAAGCCTCGAGGATTTCAATGCATCTCTTTGGAACAAATTTGGGCAAGAATGAAACAAAGTGTTAGTGGGAAAAATATAAAAATTGAGTTATGCGTACTATTCTGATCATAACTTTTTTTGTATAAATTATAATGCAGTGATTCTAATTGTGTTGGAAAGTAGACTTGAAGAGCTTTCCAACGATAGGTCACACGCAAAAATCCGATAAGAAACGTAAAAGTTACGGCCTGTTGAACTTGAGCAGTTTTGCTGATCCGTACGCGCGCCCGATCGGGCGAGCTCTGCCCGAGCGAACCCGAGTACAATCCAGCTTTCTTCTCCTTTAAAATCGAAACCTTTCTAGATCAAAACCTACACATATAGAAACTCCCACAAGAATAAAATATCCTCTCCTTACCTCTCTAAAATAAAACAAACGAAAACACAAAAATTAGAAAAGACTAAAATAAAAATAATGAAATACGGGTTGCCTCCCGTAAAGCGCTAGTTTATCAAGGTCTTAAGCTTGACCATTCTCCTTCCATCAGAAGAACTTAACGCCTTGAGTAACTTATCATACGCTCCTGCAAACATTTCATTAAGCACTATATAGGGCTCAATTGCAAGCACAGTAATCCTTACATAGAAAAGATTAGGAGCACACAAAGAAAACTCAAGGTAAAAAGAAAAATCAAAAGAAAAAGATGAAGATACACCACAACCTTCTGCTTCCTCCGCTAAAAATTTAGAATTAATAGAACGAACATGGAGGTAGTCTTGTTCTGTATCATCACCCAATAACGACTCTATTATTTTACGCTCACGAATAAGTTCATTACCAAAGGAAAAAGAATTTTCAACCATTGGTTCTACAACCAATGACTTTTCAACCAATGGTTCTACAACTAATGATTCTTCTTCTATTGGAACCAATGATACCTCAACCACTGATTCTATAACCAATGACTCTTTAACCATCGGTTTTTCAACAAATGATTCTTCCTCCGACGTATTATACAAATTATGATAATATTCATCATGAATCCTCCAATAAATTTCATTTAGAACAAACTGTTTTTCAGAATAATCATATACGAATGGAAAGATTCTAAAATCATCCGGAGCTCGAACAAAATACTCACTATAAGGGCAATCAGGGTTTTCATGATAAAGATAATAACAAGAACAATGGCCAGATGCAAGACGTGACAATAAATCATCCATCTCCAAGGCATGTATATCATCAACTCATAAGATAAAAAGAAGTTAATAATAGCCAAAGCAACAAACCAAAAGCTTAGCAAAAAAACGAATCACAAATAATTAGATGAAAACCGTTAGTCCCCGGCAACGGCGCCAAAATTTGATAGGCTTATCGCGTACCTAACAAAAATAACCTAACTATTCCTTCTAACTGTGTAGTAGGGCAAGTAAGGATCGAATCCCAAGAGACTATGGTTCATTCAATTAATCAGACTCAATTAATCACTAAGCACGTGACCAATCAATAATGGATGATAATAATCAACTAATTTATTAAATAACACAATTAACTAGAGGAAATATTAATCAATAAACTAAAGCATCCAAGATCAAGCATCACCACGATTATGATTGATAAACTAATAAATCTACCCCCAATATATAAATCAATTGACAAGAAGAAAAGCAATCCCTAATAATAATACCAAAGGTCTCTTCCGAGTTATCAATGGCTTCCCAAATTAACTATCAAGCCTACTTCCGTGGAATCAAGCGAATAAGGGACATTAAACACCATGCCTAGATTCCTAATTATTCAATCATCTACTTCCGTGATGATCTTCAAACCCTTAATTGAAATAACCTAATCCCGTTAATACCCAACTTCCGTTGCAATAAGAACAAAGGGATGATAACAATACTAATTATCCCTAATCTAGTATTGGCATAAACACAATCAATTAAGCATGTCAATTGGGATTATTATTGGGGAATTTAAAGATCTACTTTATACATCAATCATAATCGGGCTTAGCAAGATCCCGGATTAAGGAAACTACTCACAAATCATAATTAAATCAAAAACAAGATCTAATAGAGAACACATAATTAAAGAACTATAAAATAAATAAAAGAGATGGAAAGTAAGAAATACCAAATACTTCAATTGATGATCTTGAATTCTTGAGGAACAATTAATAAAACTAGGATTAAAGATTGAAATTGCTTAAGAAAATAAAACTAGGGTTCTTGAGAGTTTTCTAGGGCTTAAGGAGAAAACTAATGAAAAACTAACTGTCTAAAAGTTAATTACAAAAGGGTATTTATACCCCCAAAAGATAATATTTCGGAAAAATAAGAAAATACGCGTTCTTGAGCTTTGCCCGGTCTGACCGGGCGGACCTCGCCCGATCGGGCGGAGGAAGGCTGCGTAAAATACGACAGTTTTCCTTCTTTGCCCGGTCTGACCGGGCGAACCTCGCCCGGTCGGGCGCGCGTAACACGTTTCCAAAATTGCATCTCATAACTTGATTTCTTCATCGCCCGGTCTGACCGGGCGAAGCCTGCCCGATCGGGCGCGCGTTGCACCGTTCAGAATTGGGCTTCTTCCTGTGAACTCCTCATTGCCCGGTCTGCCCGGGCAAGCCATGCCCGGTCGGGCATTCCACATAAATTGCAGTTCTTGGCTATCAACTCTTCCGAATCTACTAAAAACACGTCCAATTGCCTAGAAACGCTTCATATTCCTGAAAAGCTTACTAAAACAATCGAATACACTAAAGAAGAGATTGTTAGCAAGAAATAGCTCCGTAGAGCTCAAAACCATGTAAAATCATGCAATCAAACCGGGGAAAACCATTGTATAAAACACGTATATCAATCACTTTGCACAACTTTAATGGTCTGAGAAAATTGTCTATCAACCATTGCAACAAACGCTAAAAACATTCTAAAAACCTCAGTTTTATCAACCAACATATAAATCCAAACAGCTCGGGAATAATCATCAACAATAGTCAGGAAATAACGAGCTCCGGACGACGAGACATGTCGATATGGACCCCACAAATCACAATGTATTTTCTCAAAAATCCTAGAAGCTCTACCATCACTCAAAGGAAATTTATCTCTAGGATGTTTAGCACGCATACATACCTCACACCCTTTAGCAAGATTATGTTTATCGCCACTAACAGGAGGAAGTAACTTAACTACTTTTTCGAAGGGATGACCCATTTGACGATGCCACAACTCCAAGGTTGAGGTTGCTTCACCCACATCAACATGATTCACCGAATCTGAATTGCTAAAATAGTATAGTCCGTCTCTCCTAACTCCCGTTCCAATCAGCTCCTTCGTTTGATCCTGTATAGCACACATATAAGGGTTAAATTGGACAATACAATTAATCTCATCGGTAAGTTGTGACACATAAAGTAAATTACAACTCAAGTGAGGAACATAAAGAACCCTGGTTAATTTAATTTTTTCTGACAAACAAACTGAACCAATTAAAGAAGCCACCACTGTGTCACCGTTGGGAAGACCGACCGGACATTCAAAACTTTGTATATCAAACAACCAAGATTTATCTCCGGTGACATGATGAGTCGCCCCTGTATCAATAATCCAAGAGGTAACATCAAATGAATTATTCAAGTATTTTTCGGCATTACTACACAAACCCGTAATCACCTTCCATTGTTCATTAGAAAACACATGACCATTAGTAGAGTAGCTTTCGGCTGAAACCTTCGACCCCAAAACGGCATTAGTACGCACATGGAAAGCACAACAAGCAGAGTGCTTCCCCCCCTTGCAGCAATCAATCGGTGTTGCATGAAAATCACAATTGACCTCCACATGGCAGTTTTTGTTGCAAATTCTATCAGATTTATCATGGAAATTGGTAACTTTGAGTTGGGTAGAAGTTAAAAAATTCTTAGGTTGACCTTGCAACCCAAGGGAAAACGGTGTAATGGGTGTAATTTCGAGAGAATGAAGTGACAATAATAGAGACGTGTTGTCTCCGACCATTGTTGGAAAAAAATTTCAACCTGCTCTTGATACCATGCTAAATTATTTATGAGAGAATATATTAAATTGAACAAACTCAATTGCTTGATTTCCATTAATACAACCATAGCCAATATATAATACAAGGTTTCCCTAATATGATAAAATTAGGAAATATCACAAAGATCTCAAAAGATTATATTCTAGGCACAAAATATAGCAACTAAATATTATCATATAATTTCCTAAAATATAATATCCTCAATAGTTTGAGACTAATCGATAACATTAACTTTTAAAAAAATCGGGTGTACATTAATTATTGTACATCCATTATAAAAATAACCTAAAGTGATTAAAAATTACCCCTGAAATGAATAAAAGTTACCCCAATATGCGTTAAAGTAACCCAATTCAAATAAAAATTATCTACACTTTATTAGTAAAGAATCTCATTTTAAATGACTAAAAATCAATTATTAGTGATTGAATGTAATTAAATTACCTTTATAAAACTTTCTTGTTGTTGATTTATATAAAAATTGTATTATGTTTAAAGTTACCCAAAAAAAGACAAAAAGTTACCCTAAAATTAGCTAAAAGTTACCCTTATACTGCTCGATGTACACTAATATTAGTGTAAACCGGATTTATTCAAAAGTTTTTGATATAATAATATGATAGTAATAGTGGAAATCGAGAAAGTAGATTGACAAATTTGGACAATAAAACAGACAAAACTAGAATAGAATGAAAGGTGATCGGCTATGTCTACAAAGTTAAGGGAATATTACTAAATAAATAAAACCTTATACCAACTGTAATTTTTAGCAACATTTTGTTAGCAACTCTAGAGAGAGAAAGACCGCTAGTGAGAGAAATTCTCAAAACATTCCTTAGTTAACCAAAAAGTTTGTTCTTTTACCTTTATAGTTGTTTCTTCCTAGTTTTCTTAGTCCTCTTTTCTAGTTCAACCTTTAGCTATGTCTCAGTGTATCAATTCAGTCACCTTTGTTTATCCGCACATCATAGGTGCAGAATTCTCTTCACCACCAATGTTACCGGATGATTCCCATATCGATTGGGATTGTTGTGTTATTGGACGTTTTTGGGATGAAAGAGTGTTCTCAATTTCGTTGATTCAGCGCTTAGTGTCTCGTTTCTGGCACTTACGAGCTCCAGTATATGTGTTTCCTTACGGACAACAAGAAGTTGTTTTTTGCTGTGGAACTGTCGAAGATGCTGATGAATTGGATGCTCGGGGATGGGTGCACTTCAAGGGTAGCTTGGTTGTGTTACAAAGGCTTCGCGAAGATTATGTTCCTCTCAACATGAATTTGCAACTCGCGATGCTATGGGTCCAAGTGGAAGGCTTGCCGATTCGTTTCTCAACACCCCAAGTGGCGGCGGCGATTCTGTCTCATGTGGGTGAGCTAATCATGGATGACGATTCTAATGGTCAGTTTCCTGTCCCTCTCCCTCGTGCTAAAATCTTAGTTGATTTGTCGTTACCTTTAATTCCTGGTTGTTTTTAACACCACGAGGGAAAATCGAGTCACGTGGGTTCGACTTAAATATGAGGGTATATTTAGATTCTGTAAAAAGTGTGGATTTGTAGGACATGGTAGGGAGACGTGTACCAAATCCCAAAAAGTTATTAACTATCATCTTGAAAATCACTTTCGAAGACTTCATGACCAAGGATTACGTGTGTTATATGGTCCTATTTTAGATCATGGATTGGGCCGGCCCAATTCATTTAACACTTCCATCTCTGGACCGAGCAGCTTCTCGCCTACTTCAGAGCAGTTGGTTCCAAATTTATCGCAGCACAGGTTCACTTCACCTCCACCGTTGGGACCTCATGGCCCGATTTTCAATGATCCTTTCGGCGCCGGTCCTAGTAATCGGGGCTTGTCTGCAGTTCAGTCTCTCTCGCCTACTCCTTCTCTGTCAGATTCTTTTCCAACGGATCACTCGGAGCAGTCGGGGTACATGGCGGATTCCTCTTCTGATGCTTTCGAGTTTCCATCTCCTGTTATATCAGTCTCTTCTGACTCTCATAATTCTGATGAGGCGGATTCTGATGAGGCTATACCTATGGATTGCTCTCCTCCTGCTTCTCTTCCCCCTTTACCTCCAAAGATGAATGTTCAGGTTCCTATCGACATTTCTTCGGAACATACCTTTCCTCAGCGTGCTTCTCAGACACAGGACATCAGTGACAGTTCAGGTGGTATTGTGAGTAAAGGTAAAGCCAAGGTCGGTCGTTGGATAAAAAATCGGTGTCCAGAGAAAAGAAGAAATGGTGATCTTCAGCATTCTACATCACCAATCCCTATTTCTTCAGATTCGTCTTTAGCTAAAGCTTGTTGTTTCCCCTGTTCACTGCCACACAAGAAGCGTAAGAAGTCTGCTGCTCCGGATTCAGCCACAACTTCTTCTGAGGGTTCGGTGACCGCCCGGACAGGGTCACCCAAGGTGGGATGAAGGTGGGTGTTTGGAATTGTAGGGGTTTAGGTAATGCGGACACCCCTAAAATTCCTTATGTTTTGTCGTTAGTCCGCACTTATGGTTTGGATGCTGTTTTTCTCATGGAAACTTTGCTTCCTGTAGATAGTGTAGCTAAGCAGTTAGCGTCTTTATCATTATTGGGTTGTTGTGGTATAGACGCAGTAGGTTTAAGCGGAGGGTTGTTTGTGTTTTGGTTTGCTCCTTTGGGGATGGTTCCTATGTACATATCCCAAAATGTGATCCTTTGTAAAAATGCAGTAGGTGATGAAATAAAATATTATATATTTATGTATGGTGCGCCTCAAATTTCTAGTAGAATGGATGTTTGGCATTTAGTTTCGGAGCTTTTACTTTCATATCCAAATGCGATTTTAGTTGGAGATCTTAATCAAGTGGAACATTTGTCTGATAAAAAGGGAGGTAGTGCTCATATTCCTGGTAGATTGGACTTTATACAATGGAGACTTGATGTTGGTTTAATCCTTGTGCCTTATTCAGGTCCCCAGTTTACTTGGACAAATAATAGGTCTGACTCAGATCCTATTTTTGAGCGGTTAGACAGAGCTTATGCTACCCCCTTATGGTTGGATAATCACCTGGATACTGTCGTCATTCATCAGCCAATTTTATTTTCGGATCATGCGGCAATTATTTTATCCAACTCTGTTTCTCTTGATCGGACGAGGCGTCCATATCGGGTTGAAAATTGGTGTTTATCAGCTACGAAGGTGCATTCCATTGTAGTCTGGTTTATGTCACAATTTGTTGCTGGTTCGCCAATGTTTTCTCTAGCTCAGAAGTTGGCCCTACTTAAAAATCGTTTGTTAGCTTGGTGTACTTCTCATAAAAAGCTTTGGGGTATTAATTGGAAATCTCTAGCAATGGAAGTGAACCAGGATAATTTTAATTTAGATAGCCGGGTTGATCGTTGTCTGTTTCTTAATACCAAGGACCAACAGATAGCTGCAGTACATGCAGCCTTTCTCTATTGGAGACAGCGTTCTAAAGTCAGATGGGATGCTATGGGAGAAGTACATTCTAAAACCCTTTTCTCCTTAGTTCAAGCTCGTCGTCGAAGGAATGTTATTCATTGTCTTCAGAATAGTGAGGGTGTTTGGATTTCGGACCCTGTTGGGATTCGATCTTTAGTGATTTCTTTTTACAAAGATCTCTATACTCCACTTCAATCTTGTGTTGTTCCAGAAGATTCATGGTGGGATCAGCTAAATATGCCCTCTCTTTCCCTGATTCAGCAACAATCCCTTCTTGTTCCTTTTTCGGCTGACGAAATTCGGACTGCTATGTTTGCCATAGAGGATAATAAAACTCCAGGTCCGGATGGTTTCTCTTCGACTTTCTTCAAAGTGCATTGGCAAGAAGTAGGCTCTTTCGTTATTAAAGCGGTCCAATACTTCTTTGCTCATGGTTTCATGCTCAAGGATTGGAATCGCACCTTTCTGGTTCTCCTCCCTACGGTGGACAATCCAGAGTTAGTCTCTTAGTTTCGACCTATTGGTTTGTGTAATGTTCTTTATAAATGCATCACTAAGTGCCTTACGAGTCGACTTCATCAAGTCCTCCCTTCCTTGGTGTCGGATTTTCAAAATGCTTTTGTCCCTGGGAGGCTTATGTCGGATAATGGTTTACTAGCTCATGAGGTTATGTCCTTTATGAATGCTTCTAAGGCCCGTAAGCGATTTTATGGTGCTCTGAAGCTGGATATGAATAAGGCATATGATAGAGTTAGTTGGACCTTTTTGTTAAGGACTTTGCGTGCCTTTGGCTTCCCGGCATATTGGATCCACATAATTCACCAGTGCATTTCAACGGTCTTGTCTCAAGTGCTGGTGAATGGTAGTCCTTCAGCTGGTTTTCAGCCTCAGTGTGGCTTGCGGCAGGGCGATCCTCTCTCTTCATATCTGTTCGTTCTCTGTATGGAGGTTTTTTCTGCCATGTTAAGGCAGGCTGAGGCCTCCTCTAAGTTTCATGGTATTCGCATTTCACGGGGTGCCCCCTCCATTTCCCATTTGTTTTTTACAGATGATTCTCTATTGTTCTTTCAGGTTTCTCCAGACGCTTGTGATAATCTTTTGAAGGTGGTCCATTAGTTCTGTGACATGTTAGGGCAAATGATTAATCTTCAAAAGTCATTTGTCAAATTCAGCCCTAACACTCCATCAGATTATAAAGATTATTTGGCGAAATGTTTGCATCTTAAGCATCAGCCTTCTCTTGGTTCTTACTTAGGTTTGCCGGTGGATTTAGGTAGAAGTAAGGTCTCGAGTTTCAGATTTCTGGTTGACAAAATTACTGATCGCCTTTCCCAATTTGATTCTCTCCATCTTTCAGCAGCTGCAAAGTTGGTTGCTATTAATTCGGTTTTGGTGGCTTCCTTCAATCATATCTTGTCTGTTTTCAAGATTCCTGCTTCGATTTGTCACTACATAGATAATTTGCTGGCCCGGTTTTGGTGGAGATCTTCTACTTCCTCCAGAGGATTAGCTTTCCGTTCAGCCTCGCATCTCCATCTTCCAAAGGGTCTGGGAGGTCTGGGTCTTCGTAGTATAGTGTTGGTTATTTAGGCCTTCCTTGCGCATCAACGTTGGCGCATTCATCAACATCCTCAATTACTTTTGTCCCGAGTTTTACGAGCCAAGTATCCTTCGCTCCGATCTCTTGGTTCAGTTTCCACCCCCAGGGCATCTTGGGGTTGTCGAGGTTTGTTGGAAGGACATCCGGTTTTACATAAAGGCCTTGCTTGGAAGATTGGTTCTGGTTCTCAAGTTCGGCTTCGGGAGGATACCTGGGTCCTTGGGGGTATCACTATGAAAGCTTCTGTGCCTGAGTCGGAAATTCCGTCTCATGTTTCTTCCCTTATTATTTCGCGTTCTGGCGCGTGGGACACTTTCAAGATTCATCAGCTCTTCGACAGTCAGACGGTTCAGCGTATATTGGCGCTTGATATACCACATCGAGCTATGGATGACTTTGTCTACTGGAAATTCTCCAGGGATGGTCGCTTTTCCACAAAATCAGCTTACTCTTTGTTAGTACAACAGTATGTTGTTCAGTTGCCTAGTGCTCCAGCCCCTGATTGGTGGTGGAGGAAATTCTAGGGCCTTCCCCTCGTTCCTCGGTTTAAGCTCTTTTGTTGGAAAATCCTTCACAATGCGTTGCCTCTCCGTGCGACCTTGTTCTCTAAGGGCCTCCCAGTTGATCCGCATTGTATTTTCTGTCGTTCAGATTGGGAGACAATCTCCCATCTGTTTCGAGATTGTCCTTGCATCTTTAGCCTCTGGGACTTCGATCTATTGTCCCTTAATGTTTCTTTACCAATCCCCATTTCCTTTTCTACCTGGGTTGTTAAGGTGGTTTCAATTTATAGGAAGTCTAAGAACTGGGAGGGTATGGTTTTTGTTCGGAATGATTGCTTATTTAGGAAGGCTGTGTGGTCCCCCTCGTTGATTCTCCATCTTTCGCAGACCTGGATTACACGGGCGAATCTGGCTCGGAAATTTCAACATCATCGGTTATCTCTCGCTACACGGCCTTCTCCTCCAAGGCAGGATCCAGTCCGCTTGTGTTTGCGAGGGAACTTATCGGATCAACTTGATTGTTGTCTGCTTTTTGACGGAGCTTGGCTTAGTCACGATAATAGTGCAGGGGCGGGCTGGATTCTTCGACAAGCTTCCTCTGCTATGATCCTTGGTGGTGGCGCTCGTGCTTGTCGTGCTAGTTCTGCTTTTCACGCTGAACTTCAGGCGTGTGTTTGGGCTCTCAGAATGGCAATTAGGCAATGTTGTTTCCGTCTTTTGATCTATACGGATTGTGCTCATCTGGTGTCCTTGCTTCAGCATCCTGCCTCTGCCGATATTTCCTGTCTCTGGTTGTTTCAGGAACTTCAAGAGCTCCTTCCTAACTTTTCTGCCTGCCATCTTTGCAAGGTGCCTTGGGATTGGATAGTTCCTGCCCATTGGTTGGCTGTTCGTGCTCGTGATCGTCATTTCCTTTGTTGGTCCTTTACTTAGTGTTGTTGTTTTATATGTTTTGTTAGTTTACTTTGTCAAAAAAAAAAAAAAAAAAACCTTATACCAAATGGATTGTAATTAGTAATAATTATATATACTTTGTCACTCATTCGATTCAAATAATCCATAAAAATGTTCATCGCCTACCGAGTCGAATAATACATAAATTCACTTGTTAATCTTTGGTGTCTTGTGCATTTGCGACAAAGAAGAATTTCATTCTTAACTTAAATGAAAATATTATGGACCACTTTTACCTAATTTTTGATTGACCTCTTTCAATTCAGTCTTTTTAACAAACTATACATGCTGTCTTAATCTAATTAGTCATAAGTACATGCTAATTTGAGCAATGATATGAAAGAATCTTGTCTTAATCTAATTAGTCATACGATGATAGATTAGCGTTATTAATCCATTTTGTATTTTTAGGAGCACTATAAACTAGCGATGTTCTAAGTTAATGGTGTACCTTGATTTGTTCTATGTATCAATGTATGACACAAAAGAATCTATGTGAGTTTCATCAAAGATATTAGACTAAATTGTAGCTAACATGCAGTTATTTTTTTTTGTATATATTCGAACGAAAATAATAAGATTTAAGGTATGTTCAATATTATACATGACCAAATCTACAAAGATAAAATTGTATCCGTCAAAGGTCAAACAAAAAAAAAAAAAAAAGATAAAATTTTAGATGGTGTAGTAGTGCTATGAGGGGTTATGTTTGACAATCCAAGATAAGATAATTTTGATAAAGATATTAAAAAAGCAATAAAATTGCTCAACAATATGTAATGTGGAAAACCTTCAAAGTGTGAAACATCATAAAACGATAACGAGCAACTGAGCAAGCTATCTCCAATATAAGGCAAGCTAAGACACAAGGATCGGAGGATTAATTACAATCTTTCTATAATGTTTTAGATAAAAAAATTCTAATTACACATATAAATGGACGAGCAAGAGTGTAGTTTCTATAGAGTTATAATTAACTAGTTTTGTGCCGATATCCGCCGGTTGTTTTTAAAATATTAAGATAAACTTTTTGTCCCAATTACCAACATTTAACACATATCATTGACACAAATTATATTTTTATTTAAAGACATAATCTCTTTTGATTTAAGATACTTTGAGATTAGATACCATTAATTTATGTGATAATGAATATTATAGAAACAAAATTTGGGATACAAACTATTTGATGTATCATAGATGTACTATTACTATACAAACATACACAAAAATTATTAAAACCAAACTAACCTCTAACCTACCTGACTATACCTCTATCGAACTTTAAAAATAATAGGATTAATGGGATCATCAAATTCATCATACCGCTTTAGTCTATAAGACATTAAAAAAAAAGGCTATAATTTTTTTTTAAATAATAATAATAATAATAATAATAATAATAATAATAATAATAATAATAAAGGGCTTGGTGTTTATTCTGCAGGTGATGTTCGTCACTATGCTTTTCTTGCTTCTCGGTTACAGTCTGCTGGGTAGCAGACACAACTTCTTCGGCATGCTGGCATTGTTGGTCTTGGACAAGCCTTTGAGGATGCGTTGAGTCTGTTTAATGGAACAGTGGAGTCTGACATTTTGAGTAATCCTAGTGAGGTCGCTGCCCCTAAACTCATGAAGAAATTGGCAGATATATATTTCATAAAGGTTACCGCTTCTGCAGAATCTGCTTATTCTTTAACTCCTCGACAATCAGCATTATGGAAATCACAGCAAGGTGATCACACCTCTGCTTGGCTTCGGGCGGTTCCTATTTCAGAGTTGGGTCAGACGATGAACGCCAA
The DNA here is from genome assembly GCF_001683475.1 of Chenopodium quinoa. Lineage (NCBI taxonomy): Eukaryota > Viridiplantae > Streptophyta > Magnoliopsida > Caryophyllales > Amaranthaceae > Chenopodium > Chenopodium quinoa. The sequence continues at coordinate 391,768 of NW_018742275.1, read as the reverse complement.
GACTTATCGCTGTGTGTTGTCCTATCGGTTGGGTGTACCATTGTTCTCTATCTCGACGTTGTGCTCTGCTTGTTCGAGGGTTTTTGCTGGAGATATTTTCGGTGATCACGCAGTGTCTTGTGCTGGTATTGTGGGTATTAAACATCGGCATAATGTTGTTCGGGATACCCTTGTTGATGTTTGCTTTCGTTCTGGGATTTCAGCGAGAAAAGAGGTTGACATTAGGTTGGCCGGAGGGAACGACGAGGCCCTCAGACCCGCAGATGTGTTACTTTATTCATGGGATTGTGGTCGCGATGTCTGTGTTGATTTGACAGGGTCTTCTCCTTTGACACAATCAGGGCTATCTGACTTCATTCTTGGGCGGGTTGTGGCTGATGCAGCTCATCGGAAGCGGGTTAAGTATGAAGCTCGATGTCAGGCGATTGGATATGGTTTCATTCCCTTCTCCTTTTCTTCGCTTGGGGAATTAGAGAAAGAGGCTGTTGCGTTACTGAAGCGGATTCAAAGGTTCTCGACGACGCAAGACATTGGGGCTCGTGCTGCAGCTCATATCTTCACTAGGATAGGATTTGCAATAGCTAGAGGAGTGGGGGCCCAGATTGTATCTCGGCTTCCCACTAATTTATTGTAGGTTGTATGACTTTTATTTTTGAGATAATAATAATAATAATAATAATAATAATAATAATAATAATAATAATAATAAACTACTTTGTACATAATTAACTCCAATATGACCTAAAGCATAGTAGTAATTAAAGCTCGATTTTCACTCTTGAAGCAAATACCTATTGTGGTAGGAACGGTATGAAGCAAAAATAAGATGTTAAGAGTGGTGCTTAGATTTGTACTGCTAATTATCCGATTAATATAATGTATGATTCCATTTTTTTTAATATGTGAATAGTGTTATGGTAGGTATAGGATATTAGTCCCGTCAAAAAAAAAAAAAAAAGAAAAGAAAAAAAAGAAAGAGTGTAGGATATTAGTGATTAATTAGTGCCACTAACTTTATTTGGAATTTACTATAATTAATGATAAATATTAACCTACCAAGACTTCTGAAGTTTATTACATAGAGTTCGAAGGAAATAGAATTCGGCTTAATAACAGAGAAAGAAGTTAAAAAGATTCAAAAAAAGCTTAGTGTTATGCATGAAAATTACGAATCAAATTCTATTTGATAGTGTTGGACGGCCTTTATATTTCAGGTGGTGTTTTCTATAGATACAACGACATATAATGTTTAAAATATTGAAAGTTTATTGAAGATAAAACTCTAAATCAATAATCTTAAAAATCTATCAAAATTTTATTGAATGTAAAACTCTACAGAAAAATTTGTATGAACCTGGTTCACAATAATATTATTGTGGACCCGAAGTTACACATGTGCGTAACTAGTTTTGTATTGAACATAGTGACCCTAATATTAAATATAGTAACCTTATTAATTTTAACATAGTAACCTTTAAAATAATATGTATTATTTTTAATATTGTTGCAAAACCTGAAGTATGATGTTATGATCCTAATTTTAACCTACTGACCTATATTATTCATATTGACCCGTATTTTAAAATTTTCGTTTAAAATTTTTTATCGCTTATGACCTTTATAAAAACAATCATTTTTATTTTAACATAATGACCATTATTTTAACACAGTGACCTTTTTTTTTTAATTAATAAAATGACCATAGTATCTCTATTATAAGTGGTCCACAATAAATTAGTGTAAACCAGGTCTATTTAAGAGTTTAGCAAAACTCTAAACTAAGGGCTTGTTTGGCATCATTTTTGGTTTTTAGTTTCCTGTTTTTTTGAAAACCAAAAACCAAAAACAGGAAACAAGAAAAAGGTGTTTTCATTTTTTTGTTGTCAGTTTTTAAAATTATTATAATTTTAATAAGTTTAAATAATTTTTTATTTATTATGGGGCATATATCATATACTTTTAAAAAATAAAAAACCAAAAAACAGAAAACCGCAACAATGCCAAACGAACCCTAATATACTACCTCTGGTTCAATTTAGTTGCAACAATTTTCATTTTGGGGTGGTTCAAATTACTTGCAACAAATTTTTTTTTTCCTTATTTGGTAACTTTTTGCCTGTAAAATGACAGATATGCCCTTACTTTTTCTCTTAAACACTCTTATTAAATTACAAATCTGATTTCATTAAATTAAATCCCAAACTTAATTAATTAAACTCTCACCCCTTTAATTTTCTCTCTCCTCCTCCGACCCCCATTTCATGGTGGCTTCGTGGTGTTTGGTTTTGTGGGTGGGTTTCGTGGGTAGGTGTCGTTGGTTTGGTGGGTTGGTGGTGCTGGGTTTCGTGGTTGAAGATTGGCGACGTGTGGGTTTCATGGTTGAAGATCGGCGACGTGTGGGTTCGTGGGTGCTGGATTCGTGGGTTGCTGGGTGCGTGAGGGGCGGTGGTGGTGGGTGGCTGGGTTGTTGAGTGCGTGAGGTGGTGGTGGGCTAGCGGGTTCCTGGTTTTGTGTGGTGGCTGGGTTCGAGGGTTGCTGAGTACGTGAGGTGGTGGTGGGCTGGCGGGTTGCTGGGTGCGTTGGGTGGTGATGGTGCGTCGACGGTGTTGGGTTTGGTACTGGGTGGTGGTGGGTGGTTTGGGTGATGATTGGTGTTGGTGAGTTTCTTAATTTAATTAAGGTTATTTTTTTTTTTTGGGTTGAATTAATAGTTAAGCATATACCCTAATTTGCCCATAATCAAGTTTTCAATCTTTTGTCTTGGTTTCCGCAAACATGTCCTTTGTTGCGACTAAAATGAACCGGAGGTAGTATATATATATTTTAATCTTGCAATTATATCTAAATCTATGTAATATATTCATCTTGCATGTCTTACTAATTATTGTGGGCCCACTAAAAGTTTACCTTTATATATTAGTTATATGATTGGTGAATTTATTATAAAATAGCAAAGAGACAAAAAAAAGAGCTATGATGCCATGTTAATAGACCAATTCAACCAACAATTTAAGCTGATGGTTGAGACCCAATATCAATTTATATACTCTATCAGTTTATGATAAATTTTTTTAAAAAAACATATAAATCTCTCTTATTAATTGTAATAAAAGAGAAAACGACTTTGCATAAAGTGTATTGAATCCAACTACTATAGGTAATAATAAGCAAAAGTTTATGGTTGGGATAAAAGTTTGTGCACTACTCTAAATGGATCAATTTCACCTTTAACCCTAGTACTTGACATCAAATATACTTCCTCTATTTTTTTTACTTGACGTGTTTCTTTTATCACGCCTGCCAATACAAAACTTTAACGATTAATAACTTAAATTCTCCACAAGTAAAAATTATAAAAGTTTTATATTATGATAGTATTTATTGAGACGAATCCAAAGATCATACATGAATATATTTTCCTTACATATTATTTACAAAAGACGGTCAAAAAAGAGGTGGTGAATAGTGTAAAAGTCAAAACGGGTCAAGTAATAAAGAACGGAGAAAGTAGTTGTTTCAAATTTTAGGAATAGAATAGATAAGAACAACAGAGTCGTCAGAATAATATAATTTCTCAAGAAATATACTCGGTAACTATCTAGCCTTAAAAAGCACTACTTTTGCTAACCTCAAGGGAAAAAGCTAGAGAGAAGGGAATTTTCATTATCCAATTGTGCTTAGAAAACATTTAAATTTGTTACCTTAAACTATTATTCCATGTTTTGCATACCATGCTCTCTTCCCATCCCAAAAGAAATTAATTAAAATTTGTGTTATTTTTTGGCAGTTAGAAAAAAGATCTTATTGGCTGTCTTTTTTCACTTGTATTGATTGAATGGTTTCTTTCATTAGTCTCATAGTTACAGTCTGACATCAACGAATGTTAAATTCACCACTTAAAAACTAAAATTATATTTAAAACATCATGATGCTAATTAGTCTCGCAAATAAACCAAACGAAAAAAGAGGAACAACTTAGAAGACTAGTCAAATAGCAATGGAATCCTAAGGGTAAACTTTTTTTTTTTTGTAAACTTTATTAATATTGGCATGGTGTAAGCTTAAAATGTTAGTTCTCTATACTGAATAATAATTTATTTTTATTTTTATATTTTACGAATCAATGAGATTTTGGCTTAGAAATTCACTTCAGCTTAATTTCACTTCACTTTAGCTCAGTTCAGCTCTAATCATTTCATTTCAATTCAGTTCAACTCCTAATTTCATTCTCACATAAAATCTTCAGTTTAGTTCAGCTCCAATCAATTCAGTTCACCGCCTCCAGTCACTTCACTTCAGTTCATTTCACCACCTCCAGTCACTTCACTTCAGTTCAGTTCAGTAAATGTGAACATGCCCTTAGTGTAGTGTTGTTATGCTAATTTACTATTTATAAGTTTTTAAGTACAAGTAATTTTGTGGAGAAGTTTATTTCCTATAATAAATATTTGCCAATAAATTTTCAACATAATTAATTGAGAAAAATTTATAAAAGTAAAAATTAGTTGAAAACCTATAAGTGGCACAAATATTTTGTAGGGGAGGTATGTGTTATAGGACTGTCCATTACAAGGTATGAGACTTGAGTCCCACATCGGTCACATAGGGGGATGAAGTGGGTTATACAGGACAATGGGCTGTCCTTCCCTTGAGCTAGTTTTTGGGGGTGGCTCTCCTAGTCTCCTATTATCCTATACCAATGGAATCAAAGCCGACCCTAGAGTGGTGGCTCACGGAGTTGGTGGCATGGAAGAAGCCAGAGGAGGAGAGCATATTGTCCTATGACGGATGTGGGACACTGTCTCATACCTTGCAATTAACAGTACGAGTATAATTTTATTTCATTTCACTACTTTTTTTGACAAAGAAAAGAAATATCAAGTGGCACGAATATACAACTAGAATGGGTTATGCTTATTTTTCGGCCCAAACAAAAAATGGGTTATCTATTGGGGTAAGTAACCAATAGTTCGGTTACCATAGCAGGCCGTTTATATTTTGCTGGTTGGGCTTGACATGGTTTTTAAGAGTGTATATATTCTTCAACCAAGAGCAGAGCTTTGAGTTGGTAGATTTACAAGCAACTAGCCCAATAGTTGGGTTTTTGGTAATCATTACAATATTAATCATCAATTTGTGGACTTTATTAATACTCCATCCGTTTCGTAATAATTGCAACACTTTTTTTTTCTTACATTTGTTTCATAATAATTGAAATACAAATTCTTAAATAGACCTGGTTCACACAAATTTATTGTGGACCACCAACATTAGAGACAATATGATTGTTTAATTAATAAAGAAAATGTCACTATATTAAAATAAAGGTCATTATGTTAAAATAAAAGTTAGTGTGACATTCTAAAAGCTATAAGAGTTTGAATTTTTTTTTAATGATATTTTTAATATAATAGTCAATATGAATAATAAAGATCACTACTCTACATATTAAAATTAGGTCACTATTGAGCATAATGTCGTACTTTAGATTCATAATAACATTAAAGGTCACACAAGTTTTAAAAAAAGTACTATGTTAAAAATAAGATTACTATGTTAAAATTAGGGTCACTATGTTTAAATATTATGTCAATTACGTGTGTATAAACCTTAGGTCCACGCAAGATTTTCTGTAATTGAAAAGACTTTTTAAATTTTGTTTTTTTACATCGTTTCATAATAATTGCATTTTTTTTATAAGGATCCACTACTATTTTATTATTTATTTCTCTTGTCAACCACACTTACCTTACCTTTTTTTATTTTATTTTTTATATCATTCTCTCCTACTAACAATTAAATACTCCATCTGTAGGGAATATTTCAAGCCATCCCACTCTTGAGCCCCACTGTGATCACACACTTAAGCATGGTGGCGTCCAAAGGGAAGGAAAAGAGTTGCCAACAAATTTTAGGAACTTGTAAATCGTTCACAGGGTGAAGGTTACACCCCTTAACGATCCAGGAGATCGTTAACTCCAATAGGTCTGGAACCATAACTGGAAGTTCGGGGATAAATGTACAAATCCAACCTAAAAGAGATTGAACTTGCCCTAAAAATAGGCCTCTACTTTATTCTTCTCGTATTCATGTGCGCTTTCTGACTAACATGCAATCAATAGATTAACCCTAAACCTGTTTAATCTATGTTGGTTGAATTTAATGCACAAATAAAACTATTATTGGCGATCACTTGAATTATTATCTTACTAATTAACCTAAACAAGATTATTAATTATCTTATTAAGCGTGATTACAAGTACAAATTCCCTTTAAACATGCATAAAAGGTGTGATCAAGCAATAAAAATAATAATAAATATCAAGCAATATAATATCAACAATCATAACAATTATAATTATAATCGAAATAACAATCATAATTAAAATAATCATGTTAAAGCATAATATTATTAGCAAGATCCTAGGCGTGATATTAACAAGATTAATAACAAATCCTAACATGTCACTAAACATAAAAGATCAAAGTTTTAACCTTAACATAATACTAACATGATATTAGGAAAGAAATATGAAGCATCACAATAATCATACTTGATATTAGAAATTTTAGTTATCTCTAAATATGATACTAGGAAGCAATAAAACATCCTAACATGATACTAGGAATCAATAAGATAATCTAAGCATGATTTCTATATCAAAAGATCAATAAAACAATTAAAGTACTTACTTCGATGTCTTGTACCTCTTTCTAATAAGAAATTACACACGTTAGTAACTTCAAGGAAAAGTATAAACAAAACAATTAAATTAAATGAAGATGGCACTAGGTGAAAAATGAAGATTGGCATCGCCTTAAGGCCACCGGTTTTTCAAAACCGGTGGGAAAAATATGGGGAAAAATAGGCGGGTTTTTAAGGGAAGGTTTTTGCCACCGGTTCAGTTGGGGAAAAGATTAATCCCTCCGGTTCAAACCGGTGGCAATATTTTTTTTTTTTAAAAAAAAACCCTTTATAAAGAAACCAACCCACAAATCTTTCTTATTTCTCCTTCTCTCTCCTCCGTTCTCTTTCTCTCCCTTCTCTCTCCTCCTTCGTCCTCTTCGATCTGTCATCTCTTTCTTCTCTCTCCTTCTCCCTCCTTCGTCCTCTCTCCTCCGTTCTCCTCCTTCGTCCTCCATAAAATCCCCACTACCCAGCCACCATCAACCACCGAAACCACCCAACTCCACCCGGAAAAATCACCACCACGCCACCACCATACCAGCAACACCAACATTAACAACATTGACAAATCTACATCATCAACAACAATTTTCGCTCTTTTTCGCAGTTTTTGGGTTTGATTTTTCGAGGTTAGGGTTTCTGGGTTTAATTGATTTTGTAATTGCTATGTTTAATTGATTTTGGAATTTTCTGGATTTAATTGATGAGTGTTTATGGGTCTATGTTTCTGGGTTTAATTTGATTATTCAAGGGTTTCTGGGTTTATGTTTAATTCGAAATTGCACGAGGGTTCTGTTTTTTTTTTCGTGTTTTTTATTAATTTTAATCTTGGTGTTCTGATTTTCGAAATTGTATGAGTGTTCTGGTGAAATTGTATGCGTTTTTTTTAGGTTTTTTGTTTTATTTTGAGTTTTCTTTTTTTTTTTTTTCGGGATTTCTGGGTTTTTTTTTTTAATTTTTTTTTATTATTATTTTGAGTTTTCTGGGTAGATAATGCCTTTTTTTATTTTGAGTTCTTGAGTTTTATTAATTTTTGTGTTTTAATTGATGCAGGACTCCACGAAGAATCAAGATGTTTGTGTAAAAAAAAAAGAATCAAGATGTTGATTTTGGAATATTGTTTTAGAAGTTAATTTTTTTTTGTTTTTGATGTTGTAATTTTATTTATTTATTAATTAATTTTTCTGTTGTAATTTTTTTTGATTTTGGTATTGTACAATAACAATTCAACGATAATTATATTTTTTATTATATTTCGGTTGATTTTGATGTTGAGTTTCTTATATGATTAGATTGAAATGTTGGATTATATTTCAAATGGAAAAAGCAAAAATAAAAAAAAATAAAAAAAATTACATGTACAACCGGTGGCATTTATATATAATACCAAAAAAATAAGGCTGGAAGGGAAATTGTTTTGCCACCAGTTTTGAACCGGTGGCTATTCAATCGAATATTGCCACCCCCCAAATGTCTAGCGGTTCAAAACCAGTGGCATAGGGGGGTTTTCAACCGGTGGGGATTTGCTATTTTCTACTTGTGTGGCTAGGTGTTTCTAGATCTAATGAGTGAGAAATTTTTAGAGAGGGAAGGTTAGAAAAAGAAGAGAGAAAGAGAAAGAATAGAATTAGAGAATTCTGGGTGTAGGTGTAGGTCATTTTAAAACAGGGAAACACGACCCCTATTTATAGGAAAAATAGCACGGGATCGAAGAAAATCATATTCGGAATAAAATACCTCATGTCGCAAATGATGTTGGGGTTTGGTGAGTCCGACTCACCGCGGAAACAAACCCCGACCCAAGGAACCACTCGCAATAATTAAAATCATAAAACATAAATAAATAATCACAAAGAAAAGATAACGAATCTTACCCTCGAAGCGAGCTTCGCCCAAAAACCGGGGCTCTTACTTGAAAGCTACGAGCACGTCAAGCGCCGCGCCTCCGACGGTATCCACCCACAAAAGGGCGAACACAACTTTAAGGTCTACTACCTGGGGGTTAGCGAGGTCCGACCAAAACCCGAGTGTTATACGAGTTTAAGAGTTTTCCCAATATTATGGAATGCTCTTTTTAACTCCCACTCAAGCATAATTTCCAATGCCCAAAGTTGGGTATTTATAGGGAATGATGGAGTATGAAAATCTCTCCCATCAATGTGGGACAATGAGATTTTCACATTTTATTTTAAAGCTAAAATAAAATTATTAAGCAAACTAGTAATAAATCAACAAGTGTCAAGCATACATGAGAGAGTAGGTGAGGACCACTTAGAGATGGGGACCAAACTTGCTCCCCACTCTCTCCCTCACCTTGTGCCACATGGCAATCCCACTTACCCCATATTCCAACCTTCCCCTTATTCACGGCCCTATGGCCCGAGCCAAGACCGAGCCCAGCCCGCACTTGCCCGCAGCCAGCCTGCACCTGGCCCGAGCCCAGCCCACACCTGCTGCTGCTGTGGCGTGGTGCGGCTGCGGCTGCTGCCGTGGCGCGGCGCGGCTGCTGCTGTGCGTAGCCGCGGCTGGCCGTGGCTGCCAGCACGGTACGCCGGCTCGTCTTGCCCCTAGCATTCGGATGCTCGGGGCACTCCGATGCTAGGGGTTTTTCGGGAATATTGTTGATTTATTATTATTTTGCGCGTCTCGTCTTTTATCATTTAGACTCGACTTCCGACGATCGGTTTCGACGCTCTAAGCTCGAATTACCGACGTCTAATTATTTAACACTCGGGCGACGAATTAATTTCTTCCGAATTAATTCGTCGAGTTGGTTCGCATATATTTGCTTGGGTGTGACCCGAAGGGTTCAGTCAAGATTAAGCTGTAATATTAATTATATTAATATTACTGATCGGAAGCGGCCTCCACCCAGGCATTCCGATCACTTGACCTTACTGAATATATTAGCTTTCTAATAATTTTGAACCCGCTATCAGAATAATAATACACTTGTTCGAAGGACATTATTCCTTTCAATCTCCCACTTGTCCTTCCGGACAAGTGTGCATTTAGTGTATAGCCCTTATCCTATGTCTCTTCATGTCTCTTCATGAACTACAGAGTAAGATTACTAGTCATCTCTGTTACGTCCAGAAGTGTTTCTCGAAATCCGAGTTTGACTGTCAATAAGCAAATGATTTCTAAAATCCATCTGAGCACGACCATTCAATTTTCACAGTCTCGCTCTTCGAGAGGCCTTGTAAACAACAAGACATGTTCCCTATTGTTAGTAGGGGGACATTTCCAGTCTTGTAATGTAGCTTCTCTTACTAAGAGGACTCACCCGCCTAATATCTGTCTTTATAATCCCCAGTTACGGCGGACGTTTGGCGGATACCAAAGCGGACCAGTACTCAAACAAGAGATCTCCCATTACTCATGGTCAAAGGAAAAGAGTTCCGATAGTAATAATGAGAAAATACTTATGACGATTTTTAAATCTCTTAAAGTATCCTCATAGGTCGATCCAGTATGGTTCTAAACCAATACCTGTGCAAATGATTTATATCCTCATAGCACAAGAAACGGTGCTATAAATCATACTACACACTAATCTCTGATGGTCATCAATCGTCCACAAAATATGACCTTGATTAGGGATAATTTTCGATTAAAATATTCAATGTTCACTTAATATGTGTTTCTTTATCCAAGCCATTGACTTGATACCCTATTTTGAATATTTATTAAAATCGAATGGACTCATTATTTAATTCTAAACCACATTTAATTAGAGACGGAGTGATTTAAATTGCATGAAAAATTTTAATACTCCAAAACTGAATGGTTCATCATAGTGCTTTACATCAACATTGTTCAAAATTTGATTAAAACACTATAAAATGGAATTCAAAGCCAGTTCATGACATGCTTGATTCCCATTACCTCAATGTGTTTGTTGTGCTTCACTTGAGGCAAAGGTTTAGTAAGTGGATCGGCTACATTGTCATCCGTTCCAACTTTGCAAATTATGATTTCACCTTTTGACTTCCATTCTCGGATCATGTGAAATCTCCTCTGGACATGTTTGACCTTCTGATGTTCTCGTGGCTCTCTAACCTGAGAAATAGCTCCATTGTTGTCACAATATATGTCTATTGGACCCTTGATGGAGGGTACAACACCAAGTTCATCAATGAACTTACGAATCCAAACTGCCTCCTTGGCTGCCTCAGATGCTGCCAAGTACTCGTTTTCAGTTGAAGAATGAGCGGTTGTGCTTTTCTTTGCACTCTTCCAACTAAACGCTCCTCCATTGAGACAGAATATGTATCCTGATTGTGACTTAAAGTCGTCTCTGTCTGTCTGGAAGCTTGTGTCGGTATATCCCTCAACAACCAATTCATCTTTACCACCATAAACCAGGAATTTATCCTTGTTCCTTTTCAGGTACTTTAGAATATTCTTGGCCGCAGTCCAATGCGCCTCTCCTGGATCTGATTGGTATCGGCTCGTAGCACTTAAGGCATATGATACATCAGGCCTAGTACATATCATGGCATTCATGATCGATCCAATAAGCGAAGCATATGGAATTTGACTTATCCTTTCTCGCTCATCAGGTGTCTTTGGACACTGCTTCTTGCTTAAGGTTATGCCTTGTGACATGGGTAGGTGCCCTCTCTTGGCTCCTTCCATTTGGAATCGAGCCAGTACCTTATCGATGTAAGTACTCTGACTCATTCCAATCATCCTCTTTGATCTATCCCTATAGATCTTGATGCCTAATATGTACTGAGCCTCTCCCAAGTCTTTCATTGAAAAACATTTCCCGAGCCAAGTCTTTACAGACTCTAGCAATGGAATGCTATTTCCAATGAGCAAAATGTCATCGACATATAAGACTAGGAAGGCGATGTCACTCCCACTGACCTTCTTGTAAACACAAGACTCATCTGGATTCTTGATAAAACCAAACTCACTGATGGCTTCATCAAATCGCAGATTCCAACTTCTGCTTGCTTGCTTTAATCCATAAATGGACTTCTTAAGCTTGCATACCTTCTTTAGGATTATTCTGGTCGACAAAACCTTCAGGCTGTGTCATATACACAGTTTCTTCCAAAATCCCATTGAGGAAGGCGGTTTTGACGTCCATCTGCCATACTTCATAATTGTAATATGTAGCAATCGCTAGAAGAATTCGAACGGACTTAAGCATAGCAACTGGAGAAAAGGTTTCATCATAATCAACGCCGTGAATTTGCCTGTAACCTTTTGCTACCAGCCTTGCTTTGTAAATAAATATATTTCCATCTTTGTCGGTTTTCATCTTGAAAATCCATTTACATCCGATAGGTGTATAACCTGCGGGTAAATCAACCAAGTCCTATACTTGATTTTCAAACATGGAGTCCATTTCGTATTTCATGGCCTCTTGCCATTTTGCAGAGTCGGGGCTCGTCATAGCTTGCTTGTAGGTTGCCGGCTCATCTCCATCCACTACTAGGATGTCCAGATCTTCGGTTAATACAACACCGAGATATCTGTCAGGTTGAGATCTTGGCCTAGTCGACCTACGTAGGGTAATGGACTGAGCATTTGCATTGTCGGGTTGACTTTGCATATTTTGACTTTGACCAATGTCAACAACTGCTTGGTAAGCACTTTGATTGTCAACTTGTCCTTGTTGCTCGTCCTCTCGAACTTCGTCGAGTTCGATTTTCCTCCCACTTGTCATTTTGGAGAGATGCTCCTTCTTCAAGAAGACACCATCACGAGCAACAAACACTTTGTTCTCGGATTTGTTGTAGAAGTAATACCCTTTGGTTTCTTTTGGATAACCCACAAAGTAAACCTTGTCAGATTTCGGATGAAGTTTGTCAGAAATGATTTTCTTGACATATGCTTCGCATCCCCAAATCTTGAGAAAAGACAACCTTGGCGGTTTGCTTGTCCATAATTCATATGGAGTCTTTTCCACTGCTTTTGACGGAGCACGATTTAGAGTGAGTGCCGCAGTTAAAAGTGCATGTCACCAGAAAGAGATTGGAAGTTCACTAAGACCCATAGTAGATTGGACCATGTCTAACAGGGTTCGATTCCTCCTTTCAGATACTCCATTCCATTGAGGAGTTCCCGGAGGTGTCAACTCTGAAAGTATTCCATGTTCTTTCAGATGGTCATCGAACTCTTGGCTCAAATATTCGCCACCTCGATCCGATCGAAGCGCTTTGATTTTCTTGCCGAGTTGGTTTTCAACTTCTTTCTGAAATTCTTTGAATTTATCAAACGATTCAGATTTGTGCGACATTAGATAGACATAACCATATCTACTAAAGTCGTCCGTGAAGGTTATGAAATACCGATAACCACTCCTTGCGGGTGTACTCATTGGTCCACATACATCGGTGTGTATTAGTCCCAATAAGTCACTGGCCCTTTCTCCTAACTTGGAGAATGGTTGCTTTATCATCTTGCCTAATAAACATCCTTCGCAATTCTCAAAGGATTCTAAATCAAATGAGTCAAGAATACCTTCTTGTAGAAGTTTCTTGATGCGTTTGATGTTAATGTAGCCAAGGCGACAATGCCACAAGTAAGTTTGACTAGACTGTATAGTCTTAGCTTTCTTTGCAGGATTATTAACGTTATAAATTTCCTTGTCTAGTGATAACACATAAAGACCATTTTCTGAATGTGCCGTACCATATAAAAAATTATCGAGATAAAATGAACATGATTGGTCTTTAACTCAAAATTCAAAACCTTTGGCGTCCAACGCCGAAATTGAAATGATGTTTTTGGTAATGTTGGGAACACAATAAACATTCTCAAGTTCCAAAACTAGCCCCGTGGGAAAAGAAAAACTAAGAGATCCTATGGAAATAGCACCAATCCTTGCTCTATTTCCTACCCGGAGCTCGATCTCTCCCTTCGCTAGCTTCCTAGTGTTCCTTAGTGCCTGTGAATTGGAACAAAGGTGTGAGCCACATCCGGTATCTAATACCCATGAAGCCGAGCAAGTGAAGTTAAAGTGTATAACGTAAATACCAGATGTAGAAGCAACGGTTCCTTTCTTCTTATCTTCCTTGAATTTGAGGCAGTCTCTCTTCCAATGTCCCTTCTTCTTGCAATAGAAGCATTCAGAATCAGACTTAGAAGATGCTACCTTTTTCTCCTTGTTGTCTTTGGTAGCTTTCGGCTTAGGCGGAAAGTTCTTCTTCCCTTTCCCCTTGAAGCCCTTCTTCCTTTTGCCTGCCCATTTGAACGGCTTACCCTTCTTAATCATGAGAATATCATGCTTTCCCTCATCCTTGAGCGTCTTCTCAGCTTGCTTCAACATCCCATGAAGCTCGGTGAGGGTTTTCTCCATGCTATGCATGTTGTAGTTCATCTTGAACTGGTCATAGCCTTTGTGAAGGGAATGGAGAATGATGTCAATAGCCATTTCAGTTGAATACCCCGCATCAAGCCTTCCCATGTTCTCAAATAATCCGATCATTTTGAGCACATGTGGGCTGACTGGCTCTCCTTTCTTGAGCTTAGTCTCAAGGATATGCCTGTGCGTTTTAAACCTTTCAGTTCGAGCCTGCTCTTGAAACATATTCTGTAACTCAGAAATGATCTCATAGGCCGATTCCTTCTCGAAGAAGGTTTTCTGAAGTTCAGGAGACATAGTGGCTAGCATTACGCACTTGACATCCCGATCGGCTACTTGCCATCGGTTAAGGGCAGCTTGAGTTACATCCTCATTGGGAGCGTCGGGCATTTCCTCATCAAGGACATACTCTTTCTGTTCTTGCATAAGAACGATGCGCAAATTCCTTTGCCAATCAAGGAAATTGGTACCACTCAACTTCTCCTTGTCGAGAATTGAGCGTAATGAAAACTGATTGTTTGGGGTTGAAGACATGATTTTACAATTGAAAGAATATTAATGAAAAACCATTTAAAATACTTAAATAAGATTGAATTCTATTCATGCAAATTTTCAATACTTATTTAACGTCTTATTCACACGTAAAATTTGTCCCTATTTTGTGAAAATAAGGCGGTTCCAAGATCCGAAGAAACAAAGAGTGGTTAAGCATGCTTTGGCTTGTCTTAAACACTCAATCTTCTTGGGTAAGCATTGCCTTGCTAATGGCTCTAAGCCACTCTTGGTTAGATAATCGTCGCATCTAATGCATCTTTGACGATGTATCTCTTTTGCCACGGTATGTGAGGAGTCCTCACCCATACCGATGAGTTAAACCAAAACCAACGTGCACACCCGGTGTGCCTTATGCCCCTTGGAGAAGTGATGGCACCTCGCTTTGGCGTAGCCTACCATCACTCTCGTTCGGTTAGTAAGTGTTGTTTTGGAAAGGCAAGTTTGACTCAATATTATTAGGGACCTAGGATTTCTATGTTGGTTGATTTAAGTGAACTTAACTAATCATCGCAACATCAAGAAAACCTAAACATGCATCTAACGAATAATTCACACATATATATATAAGCATAAAATATAAAGCGAAATTATAGATGCATATTGGCAACTAGCATGACCCCTTGAGATCTTCATATCTTCAAAAGGTCTTCATTTGCAATTCAAGGCTTTGTCTTCCAAGATACGCCGTCTTCAAGACTTCACCAAACTATGCAAAAACTAGTGTCTACAACTAGGAATAATCTAAATATTAAAGTACAAAAATACTTAACGGTACGTAGACCGTATTTAGATTTACAAAAATACATAACGGCACGTAGTCCGTATTTTCTATCCTAGTCGGGTCCCACTAGTTGCCATTTCATAAAACCTGTGAGAGAGAATATATGTATTCCATTCATCCATTCACTAATTGTGAATGACCCATGCAATTTACAAATTAAAACAAAATAAAATGCATTTGAACAACGCGCGCACTAGTAACTAATCTAGGTGGTTAATCCGATTAACACGCCTAATTAAAACTAGTCAAAGTTGTTTAACCGATTATATAAATTACTTCATTAATAATTGAAGCTCCCACTAAATTCCGCATTTCCTTAATTAATCTAATTAATTAAGTCGGTAGCACCCAAACTTGTCAAAATGAAATTTTGCCAATGCCGCTCAAAACCGAGGCCTAGCCTCCCAAAATTTTAATTAAAATAAACAAAATTAATTAAAATAGATAAAACGGCAAAATAAGCAACATCAAGCCTACTACGGCTAGCCACCTCACCGCACCAAGCATACACACATGCCAAGACCACGAACACACAGCCCACGGCACACGGCCGCGAGCTGCTGCAGCCCGCGTGTGCTGCCGCGCGTGTGCTGCTGCCGCGCGTGTGGCCGCAAGTAAGGTGGTGCTGCCACCTTGGCAGCCACATATGGGGTGCTATGCAGCCCGACTCGCTAAGGTGATGCAATGCTTAGTTTTTGCGTGCCACGGCCTCGGGATTTGATCCCTTTTCGCGAGACAACAATAATTAATTCTAAATTAATTTTAGAACTAATTTAGAGAGCAAAATAAAATTTTAAACAAGTCTAACTTAATAAAATTTTCAAAGTGCAAGTAACCAAAATAATTCCAAGAACCATTCTTAATTAAATTGGTTTAGCTTGGTGCAACATAAAATTGAGGCAATTTCTCACTTTTAATTTAATCAATTTAAATTAAACTTGAGAATTTAACAAAGTAAAGGGAAGTTGGAAAAATATGAACTTTAATGTTCAAATGAAAATTCCAACATCTAAATTTTGTGAATCCTTGAAAATTATATCTTCCAACATGAAGATAACCAAATTTCTATCATAAAAATCGAAACTTTATGTTTCCAATCAACTCAAAATGATTAAAACATCAAAGTTTAACACAAAATAACATGGAATTTAGTGGTTTTTAAAGTTTCAATCACTTATCACAAATAAAGATTGAATCTTTAACACTTATGGAAGCCTCAAAATTAAAATTTTCACACTAAAAAGCAATTAGTTTGCAATTATGTGAAAATAAATTAACCTTTAAGCATCAAATACTACCAAGTAAGTGTGCTTTAAGGGGACATAAAAATGCAGAAAATAATGCAAATAATCAACCATATAATCAACTATTTATGCCATTAATTTCAAGGTTAGAAAAGACTTAAAATTTTTCGTCAAAAACGAAAAACCCCTCGAAAAAGGCATTTCTGGTCAGAATTTGGCTAAAATCACAGGCCCTTCAAGGGTAAAAACCTTTCCAGAATACGTTTTCCACCCAAAATTCACTAGTCATGGGCGAAAATATGGGTTCTGGGCCAAAATCGACATTAAAAACGGGATTAAAATAAATAAAACCGAGCTACTAATCTAATTAGTAACTTGAACCAGAAAATTAAGCCAAAATAAACCTTGAAAAACATGATTATAAAAATAAACGAGCGGGGCTCCGATATCGCTGTTGGGGTTTGGTGAGTCCGACTCACCGCGGAAACAAACCCTGACCCAAGGAACCACTCGCAATAATTAAAATCATAAAGCATAAATAAATAATGACAAAGAAAAGATAACGAATTTTACCCTCGAAGCGAGCTTTGCCCAAAAACCGGGGCTCTTACTTGAAAGCTACGAGCACGTCAAGCGCCGCGCCTCCGACGGTATCCACCCACAAAAGGGCGAACACAACTTTAAGGTCTACTACCTGGGGGTTAGCGAGGTCCGACCAAAACCCGAGTGTTATACGAGTTTAAGAGTTTTCCCAATATTATGGAATGCTCTTTTTAACTCCCACTCAAGCATAATTTCCAATGCCCAAAGTTGGGTATTTATAGGGAATGATGGAGTATGAAAATCTCTCCCATCAATGTGGGACAATGAGATTTTCACATTTTATTTTAAAGCTAAAATAAAATTATTAAGCAAACTAGTAATAAATCAACAAGTGTCAAGCATACATGAGAGAGTAGGTGAGGACCACTTGGAGATGGGGACAAAACTTGCTCCCCACTCTCTCCCTCACCTTGTGCCACATGGCAATCCCACTTACTCCCATATTCCAACCTTCCCCTTATTCACGGCCCTATGGCCCGAGCCAAGCCCCGAGCCAAGCCACGAGCCAAGCCCGAGCCCGGCCCGAGCCCAGCTCGCACCAACCCGCACCTGGCCCGAGCCCAGCCCGCACCTGCTGCTGCTGTGCGTAGCCGCGGCTGGCCGTGGCTGCCAGCACGGTGCGCTGGCTCGTCTTGCCCCTAGCATTCGGATGCTCGGGGCACTCCGATGCTAGGGGTATTTTCGGGAATATTGTTGATTTATTTTTATTTTGCGCGTCTCGTCTTTTATCATTTAGACTCGACTTCCGACGATCGATTTCGACGCTCTAAGCTCGAATTACCGACGTCTAATTATTTAACACTCGGGCGACGAATTAATTTCTTCCGAATTAATTCGTCGAGTTGGTTCGCATATATTTGCTTGGGTGTGACCCGAAGGGTTCAGTCAAGATTAAGTTGTAATATTAATTATATTAATATTACTGATCGGAAGCGGCCTCCACCCAGGCATTCCGATCACTTGACCTTACTGAATATATTAGCTTTCTAATAATTCTGAACCCGCTATCAGAATAATAATACACTTGTTCGAAGGACACTATTCCTTTCAAATGACAGGAGTCAGCGCTTGGCGACAAGCTCATCGCCAGACGACGAAGGTCAGCGCCTGGCGACGACTCTGTCGTCTCACGCTGGTTCAAAAGTACAACGCGCTTTACACACGTAATTACCTTTTAAACCGGTTACATGTAATTCTGCGTCCAAGCAGATTTAAAATCAGATTTAATATATTTTATTCAAAATAAAACATCGTTAAAAAATATAATTATCAATCCTAATATTATTATAGACTCTCCCCTAGATCATTGGGCCACATTTAAAATCATTGGGCCACATTTAATTTAATCCATAATTTCCTCATAATTCATCGAAATTGGGCTTATAATATATCATTGGAAATTTCTTTGCATGCCCAATCAAACTACACTATTATTGGACCCTTATCATGGACCAAACCAAATTGGACTGACTATTTTTCATAAATAGGGTAAGAAAAGAAATATTTTTGAAAACAGAAAGAGAAATATTTTAATAAAAACATCCTCATCACTAGACTTTCCACACTTTCACCTCTTTCAATAATTAAATGACGTGAAAAGTATTACATCACTGGGTTTGGTTTTTGGGAGACACATTTGGGTGTCTACAGAAGCCCCCACTTTGACTGAGTTTGGAGAAACGCAAGTTTCGAAAACATACAAAAGTCAAAGTAGCGATAGGGACAGAGAATGATTCAGAACGTTCTGCGATTCCTAAATCATTCTTGTAACGCCAATACCTGCAAACTAGCGTAGTTAAACAGATTAAAAAGTTAAGAAACACGTATCTTGGACACGTCTATGGAGTAACCGATTTTGTTTAACGATCTTCCTCAAGCTTGGGGATACGGTCTGAAGACTACCACGCTTGCAGCTGCCTTCAATTTCCGCTGTTTTATGACCATCTTCCACATCCTAAGGAATATGATCGAAGATAACTTCTCTTGAAATCATCTCCTATTTTTTAGACAACCTTCAACATCATAGAGAACACCGTCGAAGAAAACTCCGCCTGAAGCCATCCTCAGTTGTTCTTGACAACCCTCCGCAAGCTAGGGAACGTCATCGAAGATAACTCCGCTTGCAGCCATCTTCACTTGTTGTGGTAATATTCTGAAGAAACTTAACGAAGACCAACGCTTGCTGATCCTTAAAGTTCGCTTGAACTTTGCTGCTGTGATATTTGCTGAAATTTCCGCGGTGCCAGTACGTCAGTGCATTTTGCTGCTTGTGAACCATTACGTCGATCCTTTTTGCTGCTTATGAACCATTTTATCGGTGGTGCGATGAGCCAATTTGTAGGCGCTTTTAGCTAAGTGAGGCGATCTTTTATCAGGTCGGTCACTTACTGTGATTGTAATCGAGCCGATTACTTAATCATGTTAAATTGGTTATAGGGGCTAAATGGCGTACCAAGGAACCTAAAATTGCTACATAAGGTCCACATAATCATTTATGAGGGCCACATATCCTGTCGCCGCACCAACGCACGCTGGAACATGCTGTCGCCAGGTTTTATCTCTGTCGCCAAGTGACGAAGGTCAGCGCCAGATGACAATCTTGTCGTTTGGCGGCGGAGTCAAGTTTTTGAACTAAAATCTCCTTTCTTCTCCATTTCCGCTGCTGATGTTGTTCGTTGCTCGGTTTCGCTCTGAACCTTCAACTTAGTCGTTTCCTTTCAACCAAATCTGCCAAAATCTTTTGCAAATTAAAGTTCTTCCTCTCTAATTTACCAATTTATGTAAGTTTTGCTTAAACTCTTCTTATCTTGGAAGAATTTCATGCGTTTATATTTGCGGTTTTTTCGAAAAATCCGAGAATGTCCTTGCTTGCTTTCTCTTTTGGAAGTGATAGCTTCCTAAGCCTTGAAACTTTGTCGAAAATCCATTTCAAACGAGGTACTTGATCAAAATATGGAAGTGATCAATCAATCAGGCTGATCGTCAATCTAATTGCAATCAAGCCGACTCTAGTTGATTTGCTAAGCCATTTGCCTCCCTTTGCTTCAAATATTTTGTACTTGCATTTGTATTTTGGACTATAGGACTTTGGTCATCTTTTCTTTTAGGGTTAACCTAAGTCTTAGTGTTGCTTGACTCATTGCATAATACTCAATATGTATGAATTGTCATGACTCGACTCAAAGTGTTTTGACACACATGGCTTGACATGACTCAAGGTGTAAACTTGACTTAATGTGATTGACCGACTCGAGGTCGACTCAACTCGATTGTGACTTGTGTGTGCAAAGTATTGACTCATGACTCAATGTTTACATGACTTATGTGTGCATTAGACTTGAAAACGCAGAGAAACAAAAAATTTTCGTCATTTTTATGGAGGGCTACCGACTTTCTCCCGAAAAAGAAAGACGCGAAAAGACAGGAGTGAAGTTTTTGAGGGTGCATGTTGAATGAGCTTTAACAAATGTATGGATCAATGTCGTATCTTAGGGCGCAAAGATTGTAATATCCTGTGCTATCTCCATTGTTTATTTTGGATGAAAGTATTTAGGTAACTTAGGCACGGAGGCTAAGCACTTCATACTTTGTGATGCGATGATGACAAGTTATGCTTCCACGTTATGCTAAGATTTCGTGACAAAAGGTTCCTAAGGGAAGTACTATTTGGTCAATTATTTGTGCAGTGTGTGAAAGTGTCACTAAAGCTAAGCTGCAAAGGCCAAGTGTATGGAAAAATATTATTTCAAGAAGAGTCAAATGATGGTGACTCTTAGACTAGGTAAGCTAATGATGTAGGGATCAATCCCCCAAGTCCAGCTCTAAATGGATAGGGATGAGCATAGGAGATCTCTTGATATGATCAATTATGAATGTAATTATGAATGCATTTTTATTACGGTCGCACCTCGATGTGAGGTTGCCTACGTATCCGTCAGGGATCAGGCCGAACGTAGCTCTAGCCGAACCTCGCACAAGAATGTGTATACCTCAAAGAGGTCTTTTAAGGGTTGTAACGTGGTTAGGCTAAAGGTTGAAGAAAAAGGGGATAAAAGGCTCAAAAACCTAGATAAGCCCCCAAGGTGTGCAACCTTGCTTTTAAATCTTTGTATTGTATGCTTGAGGTTTTCTTCACTTTTGAACTCTCTTTTGTTTATATTTTTGCTCTCTTTATTTTTTTGCTTTTTCATTTTTTCTATTTTGATAAGTGTAGGCAATCCCAATAATGCGGTTGTTAGGAGGGTTATCCTATCGTAAGGGGTACTCTCCTTAAATGCCCTTGGCCGCTTAAATGCCTAGGACTTTACAATTGTTAGGGTGTAGTAGGATTTGAATTCCTGACTGTTTGGGGGACCTTGAATTAGAATTGATTCTATCATTATGCTTTTTTGTAAGAAACAAGTAGGAGTCGCCAATGAGTTTTAGGAAAAACTCATAAACCTCGTTCATGCCTTTCTTCCATTTGGAATTCATGGAATAATTAGCACGAATCATAAGTTTACCCATGCCCAAATTGGTCTATAAACCAGAAATGAGTTCGGGAGCGAGGGTACTAAGATAACGTTCCTTTTAGAGGGGAATCGTCATCCTAGCCCTAGTACGACCTCTACTAGCTCTTCCTTTTTTACAATTTCATCACCAAACAATATATGCAACGCGACACCTAAAACTATGTTAGTTGATTTTATTTACAAGCATTAATTCACATAGGAATTACATCGTAATGTCGTTATTCTTATTTAATTAAATTTGTGAAAAGGACAAGAAAATAAACAAGATTTGCCTTGGCTTAAGTGATCAACCAACAATTATTTAATTCAATTCTAATCTTTATTTAATGCAAGATACTATGTGGAATTGATTAATTAATTATTTTAAAGGTGATCAAACAACACTAATTAATTGATTAAAGTCCTTTTAAACAAGAAAAAGAAGGTGATTTAACTAAGTGCTCGGCAATTTACCACTTCTCTTTGCTAGATCTTTGTTTAGAACACTTATGGACTCCTTCTTGTTGGGGAACCTCCACCGTAGTAACAAAGTATCGAAAGGGTGAGTGTTTAGGACAAGAGGGCTAGGTTGCACAAGTTCACAAGTTATTTCGCCAGAGTTTTAGGTTAATTTCTGTCTGTTGAAGCCTCAGTTTAAGCTCGTATTTATAAAGAATGATTAGGTTTAGGGTTTCGAGTATTCTGTCGCAGCAGGTGTCGCGCGCAACATATGAAGTTGCGCGCGGCATCCCAGCGCAAGTTTTAGAGTTGCGTGCTATGTGCAGCACAACTTATTGTCTTGCGCGCGGCCTTATGGTAAGATTCGATTTTTTATTTTTCGTATAATTACGAATAATTTTGAATATTCCGTAGTGCGACTCTGAAAGTTGCGCTGGGTGTCGCGCGCAACTAAATTAGTTGCGCACGGCAGCCCAACGCGACGTTGTGAGATGCGTGCGGCTTTTTCTGCGGTAGCACTAAGTGTTAACCTAGGCGCTCCTAAATCCGTCATTTTTAGGGTTTAAGCACGGGCTTAAGCCTAATTATGATCGGGTTTAGTTAATTGGACCTTTTTTTTGGCTTTTTCTTCAATTTGGGCTAGTCTTTTGTGTTTTATGGCTTAACCAGTTATCCATAAGCATTATTCACTTCAATCCAACACGAAGATGGTTTTATTTATCGTCATTGCACTTCCTGTCGGGACAGGAGGCCAAAAGTAGATGTCTACAGTTATCCCCCACTTTGATCGAGTCTAGAATAGACGATGATCAAAGTAGTCAAGGAAATAAATTGAGACTCATTCTGCGAAGTTCTCTAAGGATAGAGAATCTTTCAGTAATGTTTAAGGATGTCGAAACAATCCTTGGTTCGCTTATTGTTTGGAACAAGTAGCTATTAAGGCTAGAGAATGTCCTTCCTAGTCTTAACGCGCTAAAGAATCTAGATTGATCATTTGCAATTGTAGAACTCTCTTACAAGTAAAAGTATTCTAGGTGATATCAGGTTATGAGAAGAGAGCAGTTTAAAAGGATAAAAAGGGGAAGATTTCCTCTCAATCGTTTCATCGTTGGTCTAAATTCCCTCGATATGTCATTGAAACTTTATCCTAACTTTAACAAGGTAAAATATGAAAAAGGGTTTTCGGTATTAGAGCCGAAAAGGTCCGGTATTGGAGTCGGGTCCGGTATTCGAGCCGGAATTCCACAAGATAGAAACACATGTCTCAGGACTGGAGGCATATATCCAAATTCATTCAGAGGGAAGAAAGTCAACAACTCTCTTATCAGTTTTGTCCACAAGATGAGTACACGTGTCTCAGGACCGGAGGCACGTGACTACATAGGTGCGACATCGTCTCGTTGCTTCTTTATACAGGGGGTGGATTCGACACCCTAACTGTCCGGTAAGTTAGTAAGCGCACTAACTACCGTATCCATTCAAGAAGTGCCTGTTCCTGAAGGTTCGACGCGCCTGTCAACTCATTGAGCTAACGCCTACAGTAATTCTCTACCTTTTAGTATCGAGAGGTAGATCTCACAAAGCTTGGGCTGAGTGAAATTTTACGCAACACTTACGCCGTACAATTTTGCGCCATACGATACGCCATTTGCATTTTTACGCTGCATGAAAACGCCTTCCTTTTTGCTTCGGACGTGAAAAAAGAAGAAAACCCGGAAATTTGTAACGTTAGTACAGTAAAATGACAAACCTGTCTATGGGTGCTTTTATGTAAAGCACCACCACGGAACGTCTTAAGGCACTTTTACGAAAACTTTCAAAACGTATGCTTGGGGAAGGCACAAAGCACAGTGTGCATGCAATATGATGCAAAAAACTAACAAAAAAGAAAATAAACTACAATATGCAAAGCAATTAAAAAGATTTTGATAATCTGCGCGCCATTACGTCTAATAACGAGCAAAAGCCGTTCAAAAAAAATGATAAAACGAATTAAAATCAAAATCCCGATCTTTTAGTGACCAATATTCACGCGCAACTCAGTAGGCCGCGCTGGCAAGGCACGCGCATCTTTCTGAGTTGCGCTGTTATGTCACGCGCAACATCTTAAGTTGCGCGCGACATTTATGTCAGTAAAGTGAAAAATCGCAGACGCGATTTTCACTTCACCCTTTTCTCCTTCCTTCGCCATTTGTGACTCTTTCACCCTCAATTCATATTTGCCGTAATCCAATCTAAGTGTTTTGCTAAAATTTGCTCTTTTCCGTCTGAATTCGAACGATTTTTGAATCGTTAAACCCCAAATTTCGAATTTGGGGATTTTCGATTTGGCTTATTTTTCTTGAAATTGTTTCATCTATGTTGTTATGCTATGTTTAAGTAGTGTTTTGCAACAATTTTCATGAAAAAGGGTTAAGTATTGAACCTTGTATGAGCATTTCTTTGTTCAAGTTCGTTCTTGCTTCGTTTTTTTTTTTGAATTTTTCTTTATTTTGTTGCTTTTCTTGTTCATTTTGGTTATAATTGCTGATTATGAAGTATATATATATATATATTATAGTGATGGGATTAATATAACTTTCATAATTCATTTTTTGTGAATTTTGAATTGTAGAAAAATGGCGCGAAACATACTCTTAGCTCATTTTGCCATATTCGAACTTCAAAATTGTTTGGTAGACGATAATTATGTTTATATTACTGTTATTCGTCTAGAATTAGTTGATTCTTTGAGATTTTGGAATATAATCCCTTGAATGCTTAATTGAAACTAGTATAGGATGGCTTTTGTGGGTGTTAAATGCCCCCATTTACTGAGTTTAATTGCAGGTATCTTAGCCCCCAAGTATGGGTGGTGTTCGATTTTCGTGTTTTGCCCTATCGGTAGCCGTTATGTTGCCAAAATGGGTCTAGAATATGTATATTAGTTTAGTTTAGGAAATAAAATAAACTAATTAAAGAAATTTTATCCATCATAGCATGGACTCGCCTCCGTTTGTCGATGCCGAGGAGGTTCTCATTGGTCTGGACGAGGCGGTTCTCCCTCGGAAGAAGGTGACCCGTCCTCGAGAGGAGGTTCGAGAGCGACGCGTCGCGACCGATCGACGTCGCTAGGAGGAGGTGGTTTGGGAGGCTCCTCCCATTTGGGATCCTAGGGTCCTTAAGTAGGACCTTGACCACCACATTTCGATCTGAGGGTGGCGCGGCATCGTGAGTTTCCCTCGCTTTCGCTTCTTTCTCTTTTCTTTTGTTTCTTCTTCTTTTTAAATCATAACCGTTTTTTTTTTTATTTAGAGTGAGCCTGGCATGCGTTTGTACGGCTCTGGTGACCTGCGAGCCCATTTTGAGAGCTTGCCTGAGGTGGCCAAGGAGATTGTAGCACTTTCTGGGATTGACTCCCAGCTGGCGGCTCTTCGGAATTTATCGAGCCAGTCTGCATCGTCAGCTTTCCTCCGTGGATTGCTGGAGCTTTGGTGGGATTCCACCAATAGTTTCCACTTTCCATGGGGAGAGATGACGGTTACCCCTTTTCATTTCTCTATGATTATGGGTTTTCCTTTTGGAGGCGAGCCTGTAGTTATAGAGCTCGTTAAGGGGTCAGATGAGAGATTGCGCGACCTTGTGAGGGACCGTCTTGCGTCAGCCCTTCACGTGTACGCGCAATCTTGTTCGTAATCGATTCTTACCGACGAGTTTTCGGCTGACGAGCTTGACCGGCAGTGCACACCTGAGCAGCTGGCTCGGATATACATTGCCTACGTTCTTTCTGTCACCATCTTGAGTGATCGAGCAGAGCGTTTCGCCATTGGGTTACTTATTTGCCTCAGCGATTTGGGGCGAGTAGGTGACCTAAGTTGGGCGGAGGTGTCGTATGCTCGTATGCTTATGGCTATGGGCAAGGCGACCCGGGTCATGAATTTCGCAGCAGCTACTGAGGTGCCTCGGATCTCGCTTATGTGGCATGGTCGTATCCTTGAGGTACGTGTTTTAAGCTTTTTTCGATTACTACTTTTGTTTTTTTCCTTTAGGCTTATCTTTTCTCGATTTCAGGCTTGGGGATATTCGTACCTGCCTTTCTTAGCCCCCAGGGTGCTTAGGGCTACTTGTTTTCCTATCGGCCATCGATTGTCGAGATTAAGAGGAGACGAGCTACTTCTGCCGGCGACTTTCGCTAGAGGATTTTTTCGGCGACTCGTGCGTTGGTGAGTATTCCAACTACTTGTTCTCTTTTCGTTTTTTTATTTTTATTCATTTTCTAACGATTTTTCATGTGGTTGTGTTTTATAGATCGATCTCCGTCCTTGGAGTTTGATCGTCGGAGTCCCTGAGGCTATCCGGTTTGGCATGGTTCGTTGCCGTTTCTGGGCCATCTATACGGGACTCTCGATTTTCCTCAGGACCGACGCTTGGTTTTTAGGGGAGCGTGTTCTATGGCAGCTTTCGATCGAGGAGCCTTTGGTTCTTGCGGATCCTCCGATCCGGATGCTGCGTCCGGAACTGCTGTCTACCGAGGATCGAGCTCAGGCGATCCTTGGTTATCAAGCGGAGCAGCTGGTGCTGCCGGATGCTTCTTATCCGGCTTTTATAGCATCCAGGGTGACACCTTTTCCGGCCTTTGTTTCGGTTTATACTCGAACTCTTTTTTTCTTCGTGTTTCTATTTATTTTTCAGAATTTTGACCCTTTTATTGTTTTTTTGTCACATGTATTTTTAGCGGGTCGAGCTAGGTGGTTGGGTGCCTCCTACAGCGGAGATCACGTATACCAATGATGTCGGATCGATAATTTGTGAGACCCTTCCAGCGGCCGAGGATGATGAGGGGATACCGTTCGTACCTGAGACGGTTGAGTAGGTATGCCTTTTATGTATATGTACTTAAATATTTCTATTTATTTTCTGTTTTATTTACATTTGTTTACTAACTTTCCTTGTATTCTTGGAACAGATTCCGCGGGAGACTGTGAACGGCATGGTGAAGACTTTACGCGCTTTCCGAGCTGCTTATCGGAGAGCCCTCGTGACTTTATCATGCCGTGATCATCGGATGGTCGCGGTAAGTTTTATTATATATTATTATGTATTTTTTTTCTTTGCAACGAAGTTATTACATTTTATGTATTAATCTTCGTTTTGGATTTTGCAGGATGTGCAGCAACCGTCTAGTAGTCGCCGAACACCCTGATTCTTCTTGTACACATTTTACTATATATTTTTTAGGAAACCGATGTATATTTTTTTTTTGTATATATGACACATTTGTATATATATGTCATATTTTTTTTTTCCATGTGTACATTAATGCGAAAAATTTTCGAAGGAGGGAAAGGGTTCCTGACTTACCCCTCTCGAAAAAATAAACAAATTAGAAATAGAAGAGGAAAAAAAGGGAAAAGAAATTAAGAAAATAAAAAAGAAAATAAAGAAGTAGGAAAATAATAAAGGAAAATGAAAAGAAAAAGAAAGTAGGAAAATACTAAGGAAAAAAGAAAATAAAAAGAAAATAAGAAAATAAGAAAATAAAAAGAAAAAAAGAAAGTAGGCAAGAAAAGGGACACAAAGTGTTAGAAGGCAAGCGTATGATTCATCTTAAGATCTCGTGAAGATTCTGTTATTATATGAGCCAAAATACGGAAATAAACCCAACTTACATGCCGCGTCAGGGGAGACGAGCGCAACTGCGTGAGTTGCGCGCGGTTGTCGCGCGCATGTAAATCAGTTGCGCGCGAGTGTCGCGCGCAACTCATGAGTTGTGCTCCCCACCTGTCAGTGAACTTTCCTTTAAGCTGAATTTGCCGAAAATTTGCCTCTCTTGGGTCTATTTAAACGTGGTTTCGTGTAGGCTTTTGATCATCTCTCATTCATTCGCTTAGTAACATAAGAAATTAAAAAGAATTAATCTCTCTAAATTCTTATTCTCTCTTATTTTTTGAACAATGGTGAAGACCATTGAACAACGCTTGAAGCAATGGGTCACTCCCCTTTCAACTGAGGACAAACTAGCTTTCAAAATTTACCACTTGGACCCTTTATTGAATTATATGCAATTTGTGGTTAACTTTGATTTTCTTCATGCCGCAGTCAACCATTGGGACTCTAACCACCATTTTTTCTTGTTTAGAAGGGATGAAATTGTCCCCTTTCCTTGTTAGTTCGAGGCCTTGCTAGGTTTCCCTGCAAACACTCTCCCTGCGACTTATTCATCTACCTTGTCGGATCCCAAACCTATATTTCAAAGACTTTTTGGTTTGTCTGACAATGATATGACCAACATAAGAACTGGAGAAGGCGTGAACTTAATTCAATTTATTGAACACTTCGTCGCCCCTCTTGACAACATGACTAAACAACGCTTTAAAGGTCGTGCTTTATGTTGTTAATTGTTTACTTAGGACAGGCAAAGAATACGGAGATTATTCGATGGTTTCCATATTAGAGCAAATAGAGGGATGTCATTCACCCGCTCCTTTGGTTTTGGCGGAAACCGTTCTGTGCTTGAATCGCCTTAGAGGAGATCCTAATGAAAACGGTTTCACGGGAAGTCCACTCCTATTACACGTAAGTTTTTTTTTCGGCGTTTATCAGCGCAAGTAAAGAAGTTACGCTGGCATGACCAACACAATCTTCTTTGTTTCGCGCGGAGGGTGCGCGCAACTGGTTTAGTTGCACGCGCCACCTGTTTGTGTAAAAAAATCGCAAACTAATTATTGTTATTATTATTATTATTATTATTATTATTATTATTATTATTATTATTATTATTATTATTATTATTATTATTATTATTAT
This sequence comes from Chenopodium quinoa, assembly GCF_001683475.1. Taxonomy (NCBI): domain Eukaryota; kingdom Viridiplantae; phylum Streptophyta; class Magnoliopsida; order Caryophyllales; family Amaranthaceae; genus Chenopodium; species Chenopodium quinoa. Next base: position 362,838 of record NW_018742275.1, on the reverse strand, counting down.
TATTATTATTATTATTATTATTTCAGAATTGGCTCATGGAGCGTTTACGAATTGTTGATCAGCCTCAAAACCTTGAGGCTAATGGAGTAAAGACATTCCCTGGACGTTGAATCCTTTATAAGCATAAGAACGGAGAGGAATGGACGTCGTTTTTCTGTCATGGAGTTCCTAATATACGGTTTATGATTCCTTGGTGGAACATAAATAGTATGACTGGGAATAGTATCAATTGTCGTTACATTAGGCTTTTAGGCCTATCTAGTACCACTTATATTTTTCATTGTTGGGTAATGAGACAATACGGGATGAGGCAATTTATTCCCCCGCAAGATTGTGATGCCCCTAAAGATGTGACTTTTAAACCCAAAGGATTGCTCGTTGGATGGAATATTGGTCAAGTCTTCTTAAGTGGGTAATACAAAATCCTCCCGCGAGTATCACATTATCTTCCTTTTACAAGGCTTGGATGAATGCGGCGGATAAGGGTGAATTAAACAAGGCTCGATCTCAACTTCAAGCCGCCACCGCTCGCTATCCACCTAAGCCTTTGATGCATTCAACCACTACTTCTCCTCCTAGTGGCCAAAACAAAGGAGTGAGAAGAAAATTAGACTTCTCATCTCCTAAGGCTCGTTCAAAGGAAATAAAAAGGAAAGCACTCTCCAAACCTACACAACAAGGTTTGAAGATCAAAGAACCTTCACCAAATACTCGCAAGAAAGCTCCAATAGTCAAAGGGAAAGGAAAATAGGTTATAAGGCCCCAATCCCTAAATTGAAAAACAATTTTTGGGTGAAGAAGAAGAGTGTAGGGGAGAGCTCCAAGGTTTCTGAAAATGTTGTGATGGAAACTACTCCTCCATCATCTTTGACAATCGAGGACATAGTAAAACCTTAGAGTGTTATTGTAGGCGTCGTTCGAAGTGCGCCTACGTTAAATCATGTGTGAATATGCTTGGCACTCATAGGAAGTGGGAATTGACATTACGATTAGGGACAAATTAAAGTAGGGAGCCGCCAACAAGTTTTTAAGGAACTTGTAAACCGTTCACGGATCATAAAAGGCAACCACGATAAAGGGACAACAAAGGCAACAACGATTGACCCGTGAAGGTTACACCCCATTCATAATCCATGAGATTACTAACTCTATACGGTTCGGAACCACGAAAGGAGGATCGGGGATGATGGTACGAAGTGAGTCATGGAGTCACATTCGCCCGTATTGGCCTCTACTCGATTCTTATAGTGAAAAACATTCTTGCGATCTCAAAGGCATACAAACAAAATGTTCAATTCGCTCCAAACTATTATTAAGCTAAATTGGTTGGATATTAATGCAACATATAATTCTAAAATATTAGTGATCACTTGATTAAATAACAAGATTAAAAAGGAACCTAAACCGGTCGTCCAAATTATCTTATTGGGCGTGATTTTCAATTACATATTCCCTTTAAACATGCAATATAGTGATCATAAAAATAATAGAATAACATCAATATCGGAAGCAATTTAACAATAATTGTGTTAGTCAAATCAAATATAAAATAACCTAATCATGATACTAGCAATATAAAATAAAATAAGAGTAATTAATTTAATTAATTACTTACATTCCGCGCGTTCATTTAAATTGCTACATCATGAATAAATTTTTAGTAACTTCAATAAAAATATAAATAAAATGAAAATTAAATTAAATAAAAAGTAGAGTTGATTTGATCCAAACCCTCAGTTATTTGTACCTTTCACGCCTTGGTTTAAGGACGGAACCTCGGGTTAAGTATAGACTCCTTGAAGTGCTTGGGGGAATTATTATGGAAGAATAAGGAGGCTAGAAATTAGGTTAAATAGGGAGAAGAGAATGATTTTTGGTGTAAGGTGAGAGAGAATGATTATTGGTGCCCTGAACTGCAGGAAGGGGGGTCCTATTTATAGGGAAAATGAGCAGAGGGAACACGTGGAACCCTAAAAAGATAAAAACCCAAAAAAATAATACCGTGTCACGGCAAAGAGCATCGTGACACGGTGACAGGCACCGTCAAACGAGGGAAGATCCCGTGACACGGGGAAAAACCGAGTGACGCGGGAAATAATTAGGTTACGGGAAGTGAAAACGCGTTTAGGGATTACGGAGAAAACACGGAGCAATCCCGTGGCACGGGATGTGCACCGTGACACGGGAAGAAATGCCGTGACACGCCATTGTCCACCGTGGCAAAGTGCAGTATGCCGTGTCACGGTGTAAAAAGTACGCGGAAATTACACGGAATATCCCCGTGTCACGGAATGGGCACCGTGACACGGGAAATTGCACCATGACACGGTGCAAAATCCCGTGACACGGGAGAAAATTGTGCAGAATTACAAAAATGAGCACCGTGTCACGCGAATAAGCCCCGTGACACGTAAGCTTTTGCGGCGTCGCGGCATTTTTGCCGCTGCGCGTTAATTTCAGTTTTTTACCCGTTTTTAAAATAATCATAACTTTTGATTCGCAAATCGGAATAAGGCATATAATATATCATTGGAAATCTTATCAAGTCTAATTTCCAAAAAATGTTAAAAAAAAAGTCAAAATGATATTTATCTTTTAAGACATGGCCGTTTTAGTGGAAGGGTGTTTGTTTTAGGTCGAGTTTAATGTTTTGCTCATATCTTTTTCGTTATAGCTCGGAATTGGGATTATGATATATGGTTGGAAATTTTATTTAAAGGCCTATCCAAAAAAATAATAATTGGATCAAAATTGTATATCCATAAAATCAGTCTCTCTCAGTTTTGCGATGTGGACACGAAAAGTGGAAAATAGGTTATGGTTTAGGGAAACGAGCTAGAAATTGGATTGGTTCATGAAATATATTGGATAGAACATGGATTTAAGTACTCCAAAGTTTTAATACTCAACTCAACCAATAATGGCGGTGAAAGGTGTTCATTAACGAGTTTGGTTTTGGGGAGACATTTTTAGGTGTCTACAGAAGCCCCCACTTTGACTGAGTTTGTAGAAACGTCAGTTTCGAAAACGATAGTTAAAGTAGCCGATAGGGACGGAGAATGATTTAAGATGTTCTGCGATCCTAAATCATTCTGTATACGCCGATACCTGCAGGAAAATGTTAGTTATACAGATAAAAGAGTAAAGGGATAGAATGCTTATCTAACACCAGTGTATCGGTGGCAAATGAGCTTGGTAGCTTCCTATGCTTGAAGGAATCCACCGGATGACGTTTGTTGAAACGCTTTCCATGCCTGAGGAAAGCTGACTGATGAATTTGGTAGCTTTCTAAGCCTGAAGAAATCTACCAGATGATACTTTCCATGCTTGAGGAAAGCCGACGTATGAATTTGGCAGTTTTCTATGCTTGAAGAAATCCACCGGATTATAATTTTCATGCTTGAGGAAAGTCGACAGATGATGAGAATGAAAGTCTCTGTGTATCGAGAACCTTGCATCATGAAATGATGGTGGTTCGATTGTCCCCGAACGTGGGCTGTAGGTGGTCCGCTTGTCCTCGGACGTGGGCTGTAGTTGGTTCGCTTGTCTCAAAACGTGGGTTGTAAATGGTTCGTTTGTCCTCGAACGTGGGCTGTAGATGGTCTGCTTGTCCCCGGACGTGGGCTGTAGATGGTCTGCTTGTCCCCGGACGTGGGCTGTAAATGGTTCGCTTGTCCCCGAACGTGGGCTGTAAATGGTCCGCTTGTCCCCGGACATGGGTTGTAGATGGTCCGCTTGTCCCTGGATATGGGCTGTAGATGGTCCGCTTGTCCCCGGACGTGGGCTGTTGATGGTCCGCTTGTCCCCGGACGTGGGCTGTAGATGGTTCGCTTGACCCCGAACGTGGGCTGTAGATGGTTTTCTTGTCCCCAGACGTGGGCTGTAGATGGTCCGCTTGTCCCCGGACGTGGGCTGTAGATGGTCCGCTTGTCCCCGGATGTGGGCTGTAGATGGTTCGCTTGTCCCTGGATGTGGGCTATAAATGGTCCTCTTGTCCCCGGACGTGGGCTTGAGATGGTCCGCTTGTCCCCGGACGTGGGCTGTAGATGGTCCGCTTGACCCCGGACGTGGGCTGTAATTGAGACCTGCAAAATAAAAATTTTCAAGGGACTCGTGTAGACTATGATTGACTTCACCAACTGACTTGACCAAGTTTTACTTGACGCGACATGACATGACATGAGTATGACTTGTGATTGTGTGTGTATAGTTTGAGTGTGTGTGTGTGTGCAGACACTAGCAACCGAAAATGCAAAAAAAAAAAAAAAAAAATTCCGTCATTTTTGTCATGAGACGAGTGGAGGGTACTGACTTTCTCCCGAAAAAAAAAGACATGAAAAATGAAGATTTGTTTACGAACTTCCCTCGATGAGAAAATTCTGAAAAAGTTTTTTGAACTTCCTTACAAGGAAAAAATACATGAAAAAGGGAAGAAGTTTTGAACTTCCTCGTTGAGCAAGACGAAATGAATCATATGGATTGAATTGCTTGTCTTGAAAATAATGTATGCATGATGCATGTCCTTAGGCCAGGAGGCTAAGGACAATTACATCATGTGAAACGATGAATGAACTTAGGTCATGGAGCTAAGCATCATATATGGTGTAAAGAAGCGATCTTGAACGTCACTTAGGTCTTGAAGCCAAGCACGTATATAAATGAAGTGATTATTGCATAATGAACGTTGCTTAGGTCAAGGAGCTAAGAACGATAAGCTTTGTATGATTATAAGTGATTGATATAGAAATGTTACTCAGCACATTATGCGATGCATCAAATAATAAACATTGCTCAGGTCAAGAAGCTAAGCAAGTATACAATGTTTCTTTTAATGAATGTTGTCTTGAAAGATGATGAAGCATGCGCGGTAGGGAAACAAGATTTCATGATAAAGGGTTCCTAAGGGAAAGATGATATGGATATGTATGTGTGAAAGAAGTGTGTGAAAATGATACTAAGGCTGGCTGCAAAGGCTGTGGTGATGGAAATTTATGTGAGAAGAGTCAAAATGGTGACCCTTTAAGCTGGGTAAGCTAATGTGATGTGGGTTCAAGCCCACAAGTCTAGCTCTAAATGGGTAGGTATATAGAGATAAACATTGGATATTCTTTGACTCGATCATGCATAGATATGAATATAAATGTGGCCGCACCTCAATGTGAGGTTGCCTACGTATCCGTTAGGAATCAGGCCGAACGTAGCTCTAACCGAACTTTGCACAAGTGTATGTACACCTCAAAGAGATCTTTCAAGGGTTGTAATGTGGTTATGTTGATAGTTTAAGGAAGAAAGGGGTAAAAGGCTCAAGACCCGAGAGAAGCCCCCAAGATGTGTAATTGTGAATTTGAAAATTTTGAATTTTGCAAGTTTATTTTCAACATTATATATATATATATATATATATATATATATATATATATATATATATATATATATATATTTTCTTTTGAATCAATGTAGGCAATCTTAGATCATGCGGTCCATCACTCACTTAGCATTCATGTTTCTCAGGCACGGTACCAAGCACTCGATAAGAGACGCAATTCGAGACGTGTTCGTATCAAAGACATTGGAACACTTGCCTTTAGACATTGCTTTTATTGTTGCTTTGATGCTTTTTTTTTATTTGCTTTTTTTTTTTTACTTGTTTTTTGAATGTTATACAATTACACATCTTCCAATCCTAGGGTTAAGTGAATGTGGGTTGAAAAAATGAAGGCCAAACGTTAGACGAGGCTCAAAATGGTTGATGAAGAAATGGAATTTGATTGAACGGTTAACAGGGAATGACAGGGTTGCAAAGGTGCCTCAAGTCATTGGTGTACCTTGGGTTTAGTTTGGTAATTGATTTTTTATTTATTTATTTTTTAGAATGAATGAATGAAAAATTCTATGATCGAGATGTAAAGGAAAATTGCTCATTTTATTAATGGAAAAGTGAACGAAACACATGAAACATATAAAAATTCAAAGTGGAAAACCTATGCTAGACATGAATGGGGGAATGGAGATGAATGATAAAGAAAGAAATCATGAAATCTTGCAAGAAGGATTTGTGTGCCTTGTATTCATTACTTCTTTCCGCCTGGAGGGACAGGAAGTTTGTTTGCATCCATCGAGTCTTGAATGACGTCCTTCAAATTCCAACATTGCTCCGTAGTGTGGTCCCTTCCTTGACGGTACTTGCAATGGGCATTGGGATTCCATTTGGCGCTCCTTTCTTCAGGTTTTGGCTCTGTAAATGGTCCAATAGGTGTGATCAAGCCTTAACCGTGAAGGCAATCAAAGACCGCATCATAAGTCATTCCTAAAGGAGTGTAAGTTCTTTCCTTCTTGGGCAATGGGACATCAAGAGCTAACACTTCATTGATATCAACTTGGCTTATATTGTTGGTAGTATTTTCGCGCTTAGAATACGAAGAAGAAGGATGGTCGTTGTTCTTTTTTTTCCAAGTGTTATTATTGTTACTACCAGCAGTCTTTATTAGCTCATCCTCGATATTGATGCCGATGTCGTATACAGCTTCGAAAGTGTTCAATGGAAGAAACTTGAGATGTTCCCTATATTTATGAGTCAGATTTTAGATAAAGAGGCGAACCATCTCTCTTTCTTTGGGAGGATCTACCAAGAGTGAAGTTGTTTCCCTCCACCTGTTCAGGTAAGCGGTGAAGCCTTCATTCTCTTTCTAGCTGTTTGAGAATGGAGAGTTCACGTTTGGAAGTTTTGGTTTGAACGTTACACTTGTAACGATTCATGAAACTGTCGGTGACATCTTGCCAAGTCGCAGTATGTTTGGCATCTAAGGAATAAAACCATTGTTGGCAAGCATGTTCTAAGGAGAGAGGGAACACCGTAGGGAAGAGTGTTACGTCCAATCCCTTAAGAGACATGGTTGCAGAGAACGCCTTCAAATGGAATATTGGATTGTCAGTAGGCTTGACTTTGGAATATCAGCAGTGGAGAAATTTTCAGGGAGTCTGTCCTTCACATCCAAAGGAGTGGGAGGCCATTCCACATAAGTGAAATCCTCAGAAATATTACTCATTTGTTCCTTCAGTTTGTCAAGAGTGGAAACAGTGACCTTGTTTTGTTCCATGGTAGTGACCCTAGTGGTAAGGGTTTGCATCATGGAAGACAGTGCCTCGATAGATTTGTTGATGTTCTCAATGTCTTCTTTAGTGGCCATTGAAAGGTGATAAGTAATGTGGAGATGGCAAAGTTCTCTTTGAACGCCTATTAGATCTGATAGATTGTTGCGATAACGACTCGAACCGTATTAATCTATCCCTATTCCTTGACTAAGTACTGTGAAATAAAATAATTCACTTAATTGTTTGACTCAATGCTCAAGATAGGAAAGGAAGGGAAAAAAATAGACATTTGAAAACAGGTGAGAAAACTCCACTCATTTTTTATTATGACGAAAAAAGGGTGCATGAACCTAGTATACGATCATAAACGACCTGGTGCACGACTCGAGTCGGAACATAAAGAAAGTGTGTGGACTATACTTGACTCGTGAGTGACTAAGTGATGTTATAAGACTCGTGGTATGATCGTATGGCTAGACATGTGAATAATAACCAAAATGATTAACGCGAGGACCAAATTAACACGGAAGACTTGACTGGACTTATTTCAAGGGTACCGTGACACAAAAAACTGTCCCGTGGCGCGGTGGTTTTTTTTTTTTTTGGGAAATCCACCGTGTCACGGTGGAAATTGCCGTGACACGGTGAACTTTCCCGTGCCACGGTAAACATTCCCGTAACACGGTGGATGTTGACGTGGCACGAGATTTTTTTTTTTGGAAATCCACCGTGTCACGGTGGAAATTTGCCGTGACACGGTAGAGTTTCCCGTGGCGCGACAGACTTTTATTTTTTTTAATTTTTTTTGCTGCAGGTCCACCGCGCCACGGTGGACTGTGCCGTGACACGGTGGACAGTCCCGTGTCGCGGCAACCCTTCCCCCCCCCCCCTTTTTTTTGCTGCAGGTCCACCGCGCCACGGTAGAGTTTCCCGTGACACGGTGGACAGTCCCGTGTCGCGGCAACCCTTCCCTTTTTTATTTTTTTATTTTTTTTTATTTTGCTAATTACTAAGTGAGTACGGTCCATTGGCAATCGTTAGTCATAAAATAATCCACCATAGACAAAGAAAGATCGTTAAGGTTAGGATCAAAACGACCAAACATAAAAACGTAGGCACAATGATGCAAAGAATAGTTCGCAACCTAAGGTCAAGTTCTATGTTCGACTATGGTCAAGTTTATTTGGTGTCAATAGGGTACCATGGTTAAGAGTTTGGACGCTTTAGCAAGGCAGCCTCCCTTGAGGGTGTATGCCAATGGGCGGCTCCGCGAGTTCGTGATGAAATCGAACTCGACTCCATGGTTTGGGTGGATTGAATAACTCGGATGAACCCTTATTGCCATGAGCGTTTTTGGGTTGATAGAGCTTAAATCCCCCAGGGCTAAGACGTATGTAGAACACACGCGTTTTTTCAGAAAAATCAAAGGAAGTTGACTGTGAGAAGAGAAAATAAGCCACCAGACTGATTTTAGGACTGCCGTGACACGACAAAGATTCCCGTGCCACGGTACGACACACCGTCAGACGGTGCACTGTACCGTGACACGATATATTTTTCCGTGGCACGGCAGTTAGAAAATCTGACAGGTGCCCTGTTTTCCTTCGTACGCAATCAAGTTATTCAATTTTTCCTACAGGACAGACCTAAATGCGACGTTAAAACGTCTATGCATATGCAAAAATGCCAAACTAATCACAGAAATATTTTTCAAGAATCTTTCAAGTCTCATCCACTCATCTTAATTAAATATCGATCACTCAAATCGATAAATAACCAAGAATCGTCCCCAGTGGAGTCGCCAAATTGTAGGCGTTGTTCGAAGTGAGCCTACATTAAAGCATGTGTGAATATGCTTGGCACTCATAGGAAGTGGGAATGGACATTATGATTAGGGACAAAGCAAAGTAGGAAGCCGCCAACAGGTTTTTAAGGAACTTGTAAACCGTTCACGGATCACAAAAGGCAACCACGATAAAGGGGCAACGAAGGCAATAACGATTGACCCGTGAAGGTTACACCCCATTCATAATCCATGAGATTACTAACTCCATATGGTTTGGAACCACGAAAGGAGGATCGGGGATGATGGTACGAAGTGAGTCATGGAGTCACATTCGCCCGTATTGGCCTCTACTCGATTCTTATAGTGAAAAACATTCCTGCGATCTCAAAGACATACAAACAAAATTTTCAATTCGCTCCAAACTATTATTAAGCTAAATTGGTTGAATATTAATGCAACATATAATTCTAAAATATTAGTGATCACTTGATTAAATAACAAGATTAAAAAGGAACCTAAACCGGTCGTCCAAATTATCTTATTAGGCGTGATTTTCAATTACATATTCCCTTTAAACATGTAATATAGTGATCATAAAAATAATAGAATAACATCAATATTGGAAGCAATTTAACAATAATATTGTTACTCAAATTTAATATAAAATAACCTAATCATGATACTAGAAATATAAAATAAAATAAGAGTAATTAATTTAATTAATTATTTACATTCCGCGCGTTCCTTTAAATTGCTACATCATGAATAAATTGTTAGTAGCTTCAACAAAAATATAAATCAAATGGAAATTAAATTAAATAAAAAGTAGAGTTGATTTGGTCCAAACCCTCAGTTATTTGTACCTTTCACGCCTTGGTTTAAGGACGGAACCTCGGGTTATGTATAGACTCCTTGGAGTGCTTAGGGGAATTATTCTGGAAGAATAAGGAGGATAGAAATTAGGTTAAAGAGGGAGAAGAGAATGATTTTTGGTGTAAGGTGAGAGAGAATGATTATTGGTGCCCTGAACTGCAGGAAGGGGGGGGTCTTATTTATAGGGAAAATGAGAAGAGGGAACACGCGGAACCCTAAAAAGATAAAAACCCTAAAAAATAATATTGTGTCACGGAAAAGAGCACCGTGACACGGTGACAGGAACCGTCAGACGGGGGAAGATCCCGTGACACGGGGAAAAACTGAGTGACGCGGGAAATAATTAGGTTACGGGAAGTGAAAACGCGTTTAGGGATTACGGAGAAAACACGGAGCAATCCCGTGGCATGGGATGTGCACCGTGACAGGGAAGAAATTTCTTGACACGCCATTGTCCACCGTGGCACAGTGCAGTATGCCGTGTTACGGTGTAAAAAGTACGCGTAAATTACACAGAATATCCCCGTGTCATGGAATGGGCACCGTGACACGGGAAATTGCACCATGACATGGTGCAAAAACCCGTGACACGGGAGAAAATTGTGCAGAATTACAAAAATGGGCACCGTGTCACGGGGCTAAGCCCCGTGACACGTCAGCTTTTGCCGCTGCGCGGAAATTTCAGTTTATTACCCGTTTTTAAAATAATCATAACTTTTGATCCGTAATTTGGAATAAAGCATATAATATATCATTGGAAATATTATCAAGTCTAATTTCTTACCCAATTAGAATCAAGTCAAAATGATATGTAGATTTTAAGATATGGCCGTTTTAGTAGAAAGGTGTCGTTTTAGGCCGAGTTTAGTGTTTTGCTCATATCTTTTTCGTTATAGCTCGGAATTGGGCTTATGATATATGGTTGGAAATCTTATTTAAAGGCATATCCAACAAAATAATAATTGGATCAAAATTGTATAGCCATAAAATCAGTTTCTCTCAGTTTTGCGATGTGGACACGAAAAGTTAAAAATAGGTTATGGTTTAGGGAAATGAGCTAGAAATTGGATTGTTTCATGAAATATATTGGATAGAACATGGATTTAAGCACTCCAACGATTAAATAATCAAATCGACCAATAATGGCGTAGAAAGGTGTTCATCAACGAGTTTGGTTTTGGGGAGACATTTTTAGGTGTCTACAGTTACACAATTTTATCATTAGTTTTTTTTCGAATTAAGTGTAATCAGTACTATGTTGTTTTTTTGTTTACTATCTAGTTCAATAATGTTTCTATTTAGAATTTTGAATGAAATAAAATGAGCTTTATATTTTTATATGACCGAATCATAAAGATTGCCTACTTATTCACATTACGAAATCAGGTCTTTGCGTAGTTCTATTTTTTATTTTATTTTTTCTTTAGTCTCTTAGATAGACATTAAATTAAAAAATTAATCAAAACTTATTTAAAAGAATTAAATCAAATTTTAATTTTATTTTATGAGTATATGTTATATTTAAGATACACCCTTATTTTACCGTAAGTAGAAATCGCGACTTCATTCAAACGCAAAAATTCGGGTTCGCAGTTCGTCATACGTGGCGCGCGCAACGTCAGGAGTTGCGCGAGCCTGTCGTGCGCAACAAAATCAGTTGCGCGCGTCACCTGTGCTACGAATGCCTTCGAAAAAATTTTCTTTAAAAAATCGTACTGTTACCCCCCCCAAGTGTGAAGATTTTTTTGTGATGTTTGAAAAAATTTGAACACTTAGAACGGTTTATTATTTCTTAATTTCTAAATTACCCCCCAAGTGTTATGTATTTTACCGTTTTATTCGGTAAAATGCATAACACTTAGAATCTTACAATTGAATGTTAATTAAAAATTGGTTGTATGAGTGAACGAGTTTATCCAGATTTTATATGTAATATTTCTTAAGGCGATCAATGTTTATTAATTGGCGAATTTCATCTCCTCCAATAGTCAATAATCTGCCTTCTGATAGGATTTCAATTACGCGGTAGGGACTTAGCCAATTAGGTTTGAATTTTCCTCTTAGATCGGTTGGTGGACCCCTAACCTGCTTTACTACAAAGTCACCTTCTTTTATATTTCTAGGTTTTACTCTTTTATTGAAATGTCGTTCATCGAGGAATAAAAACTCTTCATACCTCGCTCTTACCCATTCAGCTTCTGGTAGCTTACTTTCAAGTACGATGCATAGGGATGGTATTTCCAGTTCGACTGGTTGAACTGCGTCCATTCCAAAAACTAAGGAGTATGGAGTTACTCCTATTAATGTCTGTATAGACGTTCTATAACCCCATAATGTGAAGTGTAGTTTATTCGGCCAGTCTTTGTAATTTTCTGCCATTTTCTTAATGATGACTGCTATATTTTTATTTTCCGACTCTACAACTCCATTCATTTGAGGTTTGTATGGGGATGAGTGATGATGTTTTACTTTATAACCAGTTAAGAGGGTCTCGACTTCAGCTTTGAATTGAGATCCCTGATCACTAACTAGTTCATGTGGAACTCCATATCTACAAAATACGTTTCGTTCGAGAAACTTTGCGACATGTTTAGAAGTGATATTTACGTAAGAAGCAACCTCAATCCACTTAGTAAAGCAATAAATGGCAACTAATACGTACTCGTGCCCTCCTGATCCTGTTGGAGAGACTTTTCCAATTATGTCAATTCCCCAAGTCGAAAAAGGCCAAGGGGAAGTGATATTGTGTAGTTCGGATGGTTGAAGCTTTTGTAAATTGGCGAACATTTGACAATGTGGACATTTTTTAACATATTGTATGCAATCATGTTCCATAGTGGACCAATAGTACCCTTGTCGTGAAATTATTTTTGAAAGCATTTTACCATTCATGTAAGGTCCACAAACACCTTTGTGAGTATTTTCCATAAGGCGTGTGGCTTCCGGTTGGCCTATACATAGTAAGCTTTGACCATTAGGCCCTTTTTTGCATAATTGACCATTTATTAGACCATATTGGGCCGCAAGTGTTCGTAAGGCTCATTAGTCTTTCGATGAAGTATTTTCAGGATATGTGCCTTGAGTAATATATTGGAGGATATGATCATACCAAGGATTGTTTCCTTCAATGTCATTTATTTCCTTTATTGCGTTGCAATATGCTAGTTCTTCTCTTCTATCAACGCATAATGGAATTATATTTAAGTGATCTGGAATGTTGATCATTGAGGTTAATTTTGCTTGCGCATCAGCAAATTGATTGTCATCCCTTGGGAGATATTTAAAATCAATATGTTTAAAATGCTCAATGAGTTGCTCTAGGTGTGCTTGGTATAATATCATTGTGGAGTTCTTTATTTTCCATTTTTTAATATATGATTTATAATCAAACTGGAGTCTCCATATACCTCTAATTTTTACACACCTATGCTAGTTGCTGCTTCTAATCCAATAATGCACACTTCACATTCTGCGGCATTATTAGTAACCTCAAAGTCTAATTTAACAGAGATTGGAGTATGCGCTCCCTCTGAAATTATGAGTAACACTCCTACGCCACATCCTTTTTTATTGGACGCACCGTCGAAGTACATTACCCATTTGTCATCTTGTGTCATGAGAATCTCTTCATCCGGAAGATGAGTAGTTTCTGCACGACTTGTTTGAATTGGATGTTGCGCCAGAAAGTCGGAAATTACTTTTTCTTTTATTGATTTTTCAGGAATATATTTTAGCTCAAATTCAGCCAAAATCACCAACCACTTAGATATCCTTCCTTGTATGGGTGGTTGTTCAAACAAATACTTTATCGGATTTTGTTGAGAAATCACATGAGTAGTGTGTGGTAACATATAATGTTGTAATTTTTTTGTTGCCCACACTAATGCTAGGCTTGTCTTTTCCAAGGTGCTATATTTTGTTTCGTATTGGATGAATTTTTTACTTATGTAATATATTGAACTTTCAAATTTTTCTACCTCTTGTGCTAACATGGCGCCTGTAGCTGTGTCTGTAACTGTAATGTATAGCCTAAGAGGTAGTTTGGGTACTGGTGATGCTAAAATTGGTGGACTTTTGAGATAATCTTTGATTTTCTCAAAGGCCTTTTGGCATTGATCGTCCCATTCATGTTTGTCCTCTTTTTTCAATTTTCTAAATATTGGCTCACAGGTCATAGTCAATTTGTTGATAAATCGACTAATGTATTGTAATTTTCCAAGGAATCCCCTAATTTCTTATTCTGTTTGAGAGGGAGGCGTGTCAATAATTGCCGTTATTTTAGAGGGATCGATATCGATGCCACGTGTGCTTACTACCTATCCGAGTAACTTACCAGAATTTACTCCGAAGGCGTATTTTTGTGGATTAAATCGCATTTTATATTCTTTTATGCGAGTGAAAAATTTGCGTAAAGCTTTTATATGTCCCATTCTATCTTTGGACTTTATGATCATATCATCCACATACACTTCTATTTCTTTATGCATCATATCATGCAAGAGAGTCGTAGCCGTTCTTTGGTACGTAGCTCCTGCATTTTTTAAACTAAATGGCATGACGGTGTAGAAATACGTACCCCAAGGGGTAATAAAGCATGTCTTTCCTTCATCTTCTTTTTCCATTAAAATTTGGTTGTAACCTGCATATCCATCCGTAAAGGATAACATAGCATGTTCAGCTGTGTTATCTACCAATATATCAATATGTGGTAGAGGAAAATCGTCTTTAGGGCTAGCTTGATTGATTGCCCCAGCTCAAAAAAAAGGCAAGGGGGAAGATCAGTCTTGAATAAAAGAAGAGCTATCGTCGTGGACAGATAGACCACTTACCAGAAGAAAAAAAGAAAGGAATTCCTTGCTCTACTAGTAAAGTAGAAATGAAAGTAGATGGTCCTAGGGACCTTAAAAGAAAGCAAATTAGAAAGAATTCGAATTGACAACATGTGAGTGGCCCATAAACTCACTCTCCTGCAGCTGAAGAAATGAGGCACCTGCTGCCTGTTACGCTATTTTATCCCTCCAGCTACAACGTAAGATCCCTAAAGTCGACACACATGCGAACTCGTCCATCCTTTTTAGGGACTGGAACGATGTTCGCTACCCATTCTGAGTAATTACATGCGCGAATAAAACAGGTGTCCAACTGTTTTTGTACTTCTTCTTTTATTTTTAATGCGACATCATCAGGTTTCATTCGTCGAAGTTTTTGTTTTACTGGTTTAGAAGTAGGGTTCAAGGGAATGGTATATTCTGCGATTTCCCTATCTATTCCAGGCATGTCCTTGTATGACCAAGCAAACACGTCTTCGAATTTTTTGAGCGTCGATATGAGGGTCGATCGCTCTTCAAGATTTAGAGTTAAGCCAATTTTGACTTCTCTCTTATTTTCGTTAGTTCCTATATTAAATATTTCAGTTTCTTCAACGATAGGATTCTTTTGTTCTCGTTCATTCATTAGTTCAACAAATTTATTAATGTTATCATCCTCATTAGATTAATTGTTATAGCATTCGAAAGATTCAAGAGAAGGCATATACTCTGAAATAGAGCTCATATTATTAAAATCAAAAGAGAGTACATCAAGAGAAGAATCCTTTTTGGGATCTTCGTCCTTAGAACTAGAAAATAAAGACTCAGTAATGGCCACATGGCCTAAATTTTCAGCTTCCCTAGATTCTATAATAGATTCATCGTCCGATTCTTCAAATATCTTCCCTTCGCTTGTGACGATTTCCAGTTTATCGCCTTTGTGATTGATCCATTTGAAAGATTTCCTCCATCCATGCTCAAAAGTTTCGTTTGGAGGGGTGATCAACGAGGTTGGGTCAAAAGCTTCATCTTGAATGGCGTTTTGATTGGTCATTGTTGCGACATGATAGTACCCTAGAGTTGGGTGTTTTGATTTAACGATACTAAGATCGTCATCCAAGAAGTAGCAATCATGAAATATTTTAAATCCAGGCTTCTTGATTCCTTCCGAAACTAAGGGTTCCGGAAAGTCGTAGCATGGTTAATCTTCTCCCTCCCTAATGAATTCTCCATTAAGGGTTTATTGATAGGATGGGAGTAAAGTGATTATACCTTTCTTATTATTGTCTCTACGTGCTTTGTTTTTTGCATCGTGAGACTCCAATTCTTCTTTGGTTGGTTTATATCCCAATCCAAAGGAGAAGCTTTTCTTTGGGATAGGAAGTAAGAGAGATTTCTTCATTCCTATTCCCAAAGGCATCCCAGGAAAGTAACTACTCTTGAGCAAGATGTTGTTTACTATCCGAGTGGAATATGAATCAAGATTGAATGGTTTTTCCAAGTCTTCTGATCTTCCATTTCAATTGTGAAGATTGGCTCCACGGCGAATCCCCACATTTCCTCTTTATCATTATCATGGTTTATTTCTAAGAGTGATTGATCATTTATTGCTATTTTGAGTGGAGAAGCATGTATATTCATAGGAAGTCCTTGATAGTTCAACCTAATCATTTGATGTAGTGAGGATGGTATTGCACCAAGCTCATGTATCCAAGGGCGTCCAAGTAAAAGGTTGAATGTAGGTTTTATGTCCATAACATGGAATTCAACCATCTTTTGAATTGGGCCTGTGGTAATTGGTAGCTTAACAGTTCCACACACCGATCTTCTCGAGTTGTCATAGGCCCTAATGCTTTATTTTGTTGATTGGAAATCTTTTTCTAGATTTAGGCCTAAGTATTTTGCCATTCGTAATGGGCATACGTTTACAGCTGACCCATTGTCTACCAAAGTTAGAGGGATATTGTATCCCTTGCATCTCACAGTTAAGTATAACACATTGTTGTGGGTAGTGTCTTTTAAAGGCAAATCTTCATTAGTGAAAACGATTGACTTGTCGGATTTCTCACTAGTAAGCAAGCTAACGAGGTCCAGAGGGGTTGTGTCTGTGCTTACAGACAAAGCCGTTAAAGCGTTCATGAGAGAATTCCTATGTTCTTTAGAAGTACTTAGGAGTTCCCAAATGCTAACATTCGCCTTGGATTGGCGAAGTTGTTTGACCAATGGATCTTCCACCTCAAGTGGAGGTGGTATTGTATTTTGTGTTTGACCTTGAGTTTGATTTTGTGTGGTCGAAGATCCATTTGGTGGTGGTGCTTGGTAGACTCGCCCAGAACGATTTAAATGATCTATCTTGTTTGGGTTAGTCGCCAATAACCGTGGGGAATAAACTTCAAGCGTTAAACCCCTAGCTTGAACCCTATTGTGATCATACACTAAAGTACGGTGGCGTCCAAAAGGGAAGAAGATAGAGCAAAAGAGTCGCCAACAAGTTTTAGGAACTTGTAAACCGTCACAAGATGAAGGTTACACCCCTTAACGATCCAAGAGATCGTCAACTCCATAAGGTCTTGAACCAAATAAGGGTTCAGAGATGAAGGTACAAATCCAACCTAAAAGAGATTGAACCTGCCCTAATAATAGGCCTCTACTTTATTCTGATCGTATTCATGTGCGCTTTCTAACTAACATGCAATCAATAGAATTAACACTAAACCTGTTTATCTATGTTGGTTGAATATAATGCACAAATAAATCTATTATTGGAGATCACTTGAATTATAATCACAATTAACCTTAAACAATATTATTAATTATCTTATTAAGCGTGATTACAAGTACAAATTCCCTTTAAACTTGCATAAAAGGCGTGATCAAGCAATAACAATAAATATATCAAGCAACATAATCATAATAAATAATAATAATCATCATAATAATAATTATAATAATCATAATCATAATAACCATGTTAAAGCATAATAATAGCAAGATCCTAGGCATGATACAAACAAGATTAATAACAAACCCTAGCATGTCACTAAGCAATAAAAATCAAAGCTTTAACCCTAACATGATACTAACAATCATAAATATTAGGAACAACATAAAAGACATCGTAACAATCATGTTTGATATTAAAATTACCCTAGACATGATACTAGGAATATCATAATAACAATCTAAACATGATTTCTATATCATAACATCAATAAATCAATTAAATTACTTACTTTGATGCCTCGTACCTCTTTCTAATAACAAAATACACACGTTAGTAACTTCAAGGAAAATAATAAACAAAATAATTAAATTAAATAATTGAAAGAGAGATTTGGGACCAAACCCTCAGAAATTAAACCTTTCACGTCCAGGGCGAAGACAGCTTCGAATATGGCTAGGTGTTTCTAGATCTAATGAATGCGGAATTTTGAATGTAAAAGCTAGTTTAGAAAAAAGAGAGAAAGAATAATATGGTGAATGATTAAAGAGAATGAGAATTGGCGCACAAAACAGATAAAATTAACAAAACAGAGCATTGGCGCACAAAAAATCGAACCACCGCCAACGCTGGCTGTTGGCGCCAGGCGCCAACACTAGCTTCAGGCGCCAACACTAGCGCCAGGCGCCAAGCGTAGCGCCAGCTAGGGGTGTTAGTGGGGCGGGTCAAGTAGGAGACCCGCCCCATCCCCGTCCCAATGGGGCGGGGATGGGTCTCGATTTGGCGGGTGGTGGGGCGGGGATGGTGATAAAAACCATACCCGCCATGGGTGATGGGGCGGGGGTGGATTTTAAGTTGCACCCGCCCCGCCCCACCCGCCCCACTTCATACCCGCCCATCCCCACCTCATACCCACAACTATATATCTTTTAAAGCAAAATTAATTACTTTTATTCTATAAAATAATTACATAAAATAAAATATTAATTATAATACTTTGTACGACACTTATATTATAACACAAAAATGTGTATAGAATGTTTTATTTTATAATTCATATTAATTATGTAAGATTGTGTATTTGAGATACAGATATTAGGTGGATCTTTGGTGGGGATTAGGCGGGTCTTTGGTGGGGATTAGGTGGGGATGGATATCCAAGTGGGGGGTGGGGCGGGGATGGGAATGAAAATTGGACCCGCCGCGGGGATGGGGATGGAGATGGAGATGAAAATATTAGGTGGGGATGGGGATGGGAAGGCCAACATCCGCCTCGCCTTGCCCCATTGACATCCCTAGCTACAGCTGGCGTTTGGCGCTGATTTCAGAAATTCATGCGTTTTCTAAAATAAGATAAAAATTGCCGTACAGGAGGATAAAATCGTATTTTCCTCAAAAATGCTCTTTGATTTTAATTGAAATTCTGAAAAGTCAACAAAAGTCAATTTATCAATGCTAATTGAATTAGGAATGAAAAGAACCTTCTAGAATAATCTAGAAGACTAAAACCATTCCTAATTGCATTAGGAATGATAAATCATATTAAGCCCTCCTCTAGATCATTGGGCCGCATACAAGGCTCAAACCGGGCCCAGTTCAATAAATTGGCCATAACTTCCTCAATATTCATCGGAATTGGGCTTATAATATATCGTTGGAAAGCTCTTGTCAAGGCCCATCCAACTACACTATTATTGGACCCATATCACGGACCAACCAAACTAGATTGACTGTTTTCTTAAAATAAGTTTTCAAAAACAGAGAGATGAGAAAAGAAATAAAACTATCCGCAACACTAAACTTTCCACACTTTCACTTCATTCGATTATGATTCGACGTGAAAGGTACTCATCACTGGGTTTGGTTTTGGGGAGACACATTTAGGTGTCTACAGAAGCCCCCACTTTGACTGAGTTTGGAGAAACGCAAGTTTCGAAAACAAAAGTCAAAGTAACGATAGGGACGGAGAATGATTCAGAACGTTCTGCGATCCTAAATCACTCTTGCAACGCCGATACCTGCAAACTAGTGTTAGTTAAACAGATAAAAGAGTTAAGAAACGCGTATCTTGCACCATCGAGCACACGTCTCTGAAAGTAACCGATTGTTTTGATGACCTCCTGCAAGCTAGAAAATGCCATCCCGCTTGAAAACTGCTACGCCTGTAACTGCTTCCAATATAGAAGACTGCTTCGCCTGAAACAATCCTCCTCCGCTTTGATCATATTCCAAGTCCAAGGCAATAATATCGAAGATTGCTTTGCTTGAAATCATCCTCTTCCGCATTGATAATATTCCACGTCCAAGGGAATACTATCGAAGATTATTTCTCTTGAAATCACCTTCAGTTGCTTTTTGACAACTTTCCACAATCTATGGAACACCATCTCGCTGTTTCGATGTTCACTCGTCTCTGAACAAAGAGCTTTTTATTGACCAATTTCCGCTGTGATAGTCTTCGAAAAGATCACTGCTTGTTGATACTTAATGCTGCTATGCCAATACGTCAGCGCTTTGCTGCTTGTGAACCAGTATGTCGACAATCCTCTTTTATTTAGGAATAGTTGCCAACACAACTCTTGTATGATGTATGATAATCCGATTTAGGGAAAGTTGTCATTGCCACATAACAATCCATCCTTGGAAAATGTTGCCACGATGAAGCGACAATCCGTATCTCGGAAAATTTGCCAAAATCCAATTTTGGGAAAAAGTTGCCAATGCTTCATAACAATCTGTCATAAGAATTTTGCTACGGTAGAAAATCCACATCTTGGAATATAACTCTTGAAAACAATCCACCTTGGAAATTTTCCAACGCTATGCGACAATCCTTTTAGGAAAATATTGCCACTATTGACAATCCACGTCTTGGAACATTTGCAAAAACGAGTCGACCGACAATCCACTTCGGGAAAATTTGCCACTTACTGAAATGAATGACAATCCACGTTGAGGAACCTTATCGAAATTTATGATGAATAGAGACCTACAACAATCCTTTGGGAAATTTTTCCATAGGGAACTGGGTGTATGACAATCCAATCTCGGAAAACTTGCCAATGAGTCGATGAATGTATGACAATTCAAACTTGGAAAAACTTGCCAAACAAAGAAGGAGCACGACAATCCACGCTTGGAAACTTTGCCAGAGATGGCAATCCAGTCTTGGAAAAATTGTCGTTGAAGAAGATGCACGACAATCCATTTTTGGAAATATTGTCAGTTGGGGATGACAATCCACTTTTTAGAAAAATTGTCGTTTAAGAAAAACGCGCGACAATCCATATTTGGAAATATTGTCGTTTAAGTGCTTGCTTTTGAATCGATTGTAATGAGCCAGTGTTTTAGGCGCTTAAGCTAAGTGAAACGATCTTTCGTCAGGTCGATCACTTAGATTGTAATCAAACTGACTACTTAATCATGTCAATTGCTTATAGGGGCTAACTGGCGTACCAAGGAACCTGAAATTGCTGTATGAGGTCGAAATCACCTTTCTGAGAGGCTTCGAGCTCTGTCGTTGCTGAGATATTTCTGGCGCCAGGAATTGGAGTAGGGTCTTCCCTATTCTGCTGCACCGGTATTTATTTTGACTATAGAACTTTGTGAATATTTTTAATTATCTTAGGGTTGACCTATGTTTTAGCATTGCTTGACTCATCGACTTGACACGACTCAAGGTATAAACTTGACTTGCTGTGATTGACTCGAGGTTGACTCGACTCGATGTAAAATGACACGTGTGACTCGTGACCCGTGTGTGCATAGTGTTGACTCAACGTGACTCAAAAATGCAAAAAAGAAAAAATTCTTCGTCATTTTTGTGGGGGGTACCAACTTTCTCCCGAAAAAGAAAGACGCGAAAAAGAATCGAAAGTTTGAAGATGCATGTTGAATGAGCTTAGTCAAATGTCATTTGATACTATCTCTCAAGGTGCAAGGATTAACTCATCCTAGGCTATCTCAATGGTTGACTCAATGATGAAAGCATTTAGGTAACTTAGGCACGGAGGCTAAGCACTTCATACTTCGTGATGCAATGACAATTATGATTGATGGGTGATGAAGCATGCTTCAGCGTTATGTTGAGATTTTATGACAAAGGGTTCCTAAGGGAAGTATATTTGGTCATGCATCTGTGATGTGTGTGATAGTGATTCTAAAGTTAGGCCGCAAGAGCTAAGTGTGTGGAAAAAATATTATTGAAAAAAGTCAAATGGTGGTGACTCTTAGGCTAGGTAAGCTAATGATGTAGGGATCAATCCCCCAAGTCTAGCTCTACATGAATAGGGATGAGCATTGGAGATCCCTTGATATGACCATGATGTGTGAATGTGAATGTGAATATGAATGCACGTTTATTACGGCCGCACCTCGATGTGAGGTTGCCTACTTATCCGTTAGGAATCAGGCCGAACGTAGCTCTAGCCGAACCTCGCACAGGTGTGTATACCTCAAAAAGGTCTTTTTAAGGGTTGTAACGTGGTTAGGCTAAATGTTATAGAAGAAGGGGGTAAAGGCTCAAGACCCTAGATAAGCCCACAAGGTGTGCAACCTCGCTTTTGAATCTTTGTATTTTTATGCTTGAGTTCCTACTCTTTTTTTAGCATCTATTTTTTGCTTTAGCATTTATTTTATTTTTATAAGTGTGGGCAATCCCGATCATGCGGTCTATCACTCACTTGGCATTCATGTTTCTCAGGCACGGTACCGAGCACTCGATAAGAAATGCAATCTGAGACGTGCTCTTATCGAAGATATTTTCATATCAAAGACATTGGAACACTTGCCCTTTTGTACACTTTTATTTATTTTTCGCTTATTTTATTTATATTGATCTTTTGAAATCACTCAAGATTTTTATGAAATTGAAAATTGCATAAGTTGCACACCATCCCATCCCAAAGTTAGGTAGATGTAGGTTGAAAAATGAAAGGTCTATCGTTAGACAAGGCTCAAAGTGGTTTATAAAGAAAGGATTGTAAATTTAAAAGGTGAAAGCAGATATGATGTGGCTACAAGGGGTGCCTCAAATCATTGGTATACCTTGTGCTTAATTCAACATGGATTTTTTTTTTATGCAATATAATGAAATGATCATATATAAGGAAATAAATGCTCATTTTTATTAAAAGAAAGGATATAATGATCCTACAAAATAAATCTAAGGAGAATAAAAAGGTGCCTATGCTAGACTTATTGGGGAAAGGGTAAATAAAAAATAAATAGAAAAAAAAAGTCACGAAATCTTGTCGTTGAAGCGCGCCTCTTGTCTTGTGTCATTCGCTTCATCATCACCCAGTCTTCTCGCTAGCTAGAGGCAATGGGATCTTGTTTGCTTCTATGAGATCTTGAATGAGATTTTGAAACCTGTAGCATTCATCAGTAGTATGATCACGTCCTCGATGGTACTTGCAATAAGAGTTGGGATTCCATCTCAAAGATCGATTTTCTGGCGTTGGATCCTCGGTAGGGCCAATAGGTTTGATTAATCCTCGATCATAGAGACGATCAAAAGCAGCATCGTAGGTCATTCTAATGGGTGTGAACTCTCTCCTGGGTTTCCTTTTAGATCCTTGATTGTCCATGGCTAAGATACCATTATGGTCAAAGGTACTAACATTATTACTAGAGTGGGCGTTTTCGGAAGAAGAAGGATTGTCGTTCTTCTTTCCTTTCCAGTCACCGTGGTTACTATTGTTAGTAGCTTTATGCTTTGAGAGGTCGTCTTCGATCTCGATACCTATGTCATAGACGACTCTGAAAGTATTCAAGTTGTGTTGATATTTTAAGTGCTTTGAATACTTTTCTTGGAGATTCTTGATAAACATCCTCACAGACTCCTTTTCGGTGGGAACCTCAATCATCTTGGCGGAAGTTTCCCTCCATTTATTAAAGAAAGAAGTAAAGCCTTCATTCTCTTTTTGTCTTAGCATCTCAAGTTGTCTATGATCGGTTTCAACTTGTATATTTCACTTGTATCTATCAACGAAAGCGTTTACTATCGATTCCCAGACAGAGGTTTTCTCTTTGTCAAGAGAGAAGTACCATTGTTGACAAACGGTTTCAAGAGATAGTGGGAACAGAGAGGGGAAAACCTTCTTATCGATACCCTTAATACTCATTATTGTTTCGAAAGCTCTTAGATGGAAGTAATAAGGGTTATCTGTTGCCTTGAATTTAGGGATGTCAGTGGCGTTGAACTTATGCGGAAGAAGTTCCTTGTCCAGCGAGACCACTTGTGAACTCATGCCCTAAAATTTATAGTCACTAGATAGATTGCTTAGACTTTCTTGCATAAGGTTCATTTGTTGTTGCTTCACAGGATCATCGATCTTGAGTGTGAGTAGCTTCAGTGTCTCAGTCACGGTAACCAATTGGTTCCTAAGCTTATTGACTTCTTCTTGAGTTGCCATTATCTTTTTAGCCTTCCTCTTTTGACGAATTGGTTTATCAAAAAGTGAGAATTGAATAAAGAGGTTGTCCTTGATTAATCGCCCTTCGCTCCTCGACCAAGTACTGTGGAAAAGGAATTTGGGGATATTCATTATTAATTATTTGACTCAAGCTTTATTCAACATGCAATGGATGGAGGAAGTGAAGGAAGATTTGAATAGAACGTGAAGGAAAATGATGTAGATGGAAGGGTATGGAAAATTAAGAATAGAATGTACCCCCCAACTCAAATGACAAAAAAGACCGACTCATGCATGAACCTAAGACATGGTCATGGTGACGTATACTCAAAGTGTGTGCCAAGACTAGTGAGTGTAGGTGATATGTTAAGAATTGTGTCATGACCATGTGGTTAGACTATATGACTAGACTCAATTAATGACTCGACAAGGTGTTATTGACAACGAAAATTAACCGAATTAATTAGCAAACTGGTTAATTATACACTAGGTGATGACTCGACCAATAATCCGAACTGTCGGCAAAACGACAGGACTGGCGCTGCACTGTGTAGCTTGGCGCCAGACGACAGAGCTGTCGCCAGGCACCACACTCCATAGGGTTGCGATACAGTCCAGACTTTGGCGCCAATGCTGGAGCTTCAATCTGGGACTGTTTTCAGTGTTATTAATCAAAAAAGGTATGCCTAAAGTCGTACTAGGTCAATTCTGATTAAAATATTAGACTTTATTTACTCAAATTAATTAATTAATTAATTAGGCAAAGTTCTTTAAGTCATCAATTTATTTAATCTCAACACAAGTCAAACAAACGGTTAAGAGAAACATAGAATATATGCACAACAAATAATGCACAATTAGTCAAGTAGGCACAATATGATGCAATGAGTTTGAACCTAACCATGGCTCTAGTTCTCTAAAGTTCAGGATATGGTTTAGTCAATAGAGGGTCCATGGTTAATTGTCCGGATGCACCGCGTGGAAACCTAACCGTGAAGGGTTGGCGCGAGTGGATGGGACACCGCAAGTTTTAGAAAAACTCGCTTCCATGGTTTGGTGAATTCAACATTCTCGGATGTACCCTTTGTTGCACAGAGCGTTCAATCGGGTAGATGGAGCATGAATTCCTAGAGGGTTATGTCCATATGTAGAACACATACAGGTTTCAGAAAAGTGAGAAAAAATTCAATCAAGAAGTAGGATCGAGCAAACAATAGGAAAAACTGGTCGAAATTAGAACGCATATTTCTGGCTCGGTATTGGAGGAATTTGGCGCCAGCAAACAGAGACTGGCGTCAATGCTGGCGTCTGGCGCTACGGTTAAAATCCTGGCGCCAATGCTCTGGCCCCTGGCGCTAATTCCTACACGCCTCAGCAGCTTTCTGTGTTCGATAAAATTTTCCAGTTTCGCACAGTGTTATTTCGGTCCTTGTTGTGAAAGATATTCCTCAAATTTCCTACGTGTAAAAATCCTATGTTTTTAACTCATTACAGATAGTCTTTCCAATGAGATTTTTTTTATGCATATGACAATAATTTTAATCAAAATTATGCACATGAAATACTTAGAACGTTTCAAGTCTCATCCACTCATTCTAAATCATTGCCGAAACAAATTCAGGAACTAAAATAGAAATCCTCCCCAGCGGAGTCGCCAAAAACTGTGGGGAAGCTTATGAATGATGCAATGTTGCTTGTTTAGTTTTTACTCTCGTGCAAAAGGAAGATATTATACGTTCAAGTCTCGCTCTCTAACTAGAGATTATCCAAGTTAATTCTCGTTACAACCCATAGGCAACCTAGTGTTGGATACCTTGGACCATAACTACGAATTAATCATGTAACCTCTAAGTCCCCACTGGAGTCGCAAATGTAAGGAGGGTGATCCCATCGTAAGTAGGGGTGTTCAAAAAAACCAGACCCGATTGTCCCGACCCGATTTCCCAATGACACGGTAAATACCCGATGGGAAATTTGGGGAAAAAAGTTATTTTTTCGGGACGGGTACCCGACCCGGGAAGATAGCGTGTTATCCGGGTCGGGACATGGGCAGTAATTTTTAAAACTCGGGTACCCGATTACCCGATATCTTTTTTTTTTTTAAAAAAAACCCTCCCTCAAACTAAGCCCAACCCACCCTAGTTAGGGTTCTTTCAAACGCCTCTCTCATTCCCTGCCTTCCCTCTCTCTTTCTGTTCTTGCATCCTCATTCCCTACCTCCTTTCTCTCTCTTCTTGCATCTCTCTCATTCCTTTCCTGTCTTCCTTCTTCCTTGAATTATAATTATTAAAAATTAAAAACTATAGAAAAAGGCATATCCATGGCACCCAACTGATGTGAAAACATTAGAATCTGCAAATGTAAAGGGAGACTGATGGAAACATTAACAATATTGTGTTGCTCTGCGTTCGCACTTCAACAATCTCAAGGTCGAGTTCCTTAATTCACAAATACAGAAAAAGAAGAAGAAGAAGAAGAAGAAGAAGAAGAAGAAGAGAGGAGAGAGAATGTCTTCATCAGGGAGCGTATGCGTCGTCGTCGGAGATTCTCCAGCAGATCTAATTCTTTTTCTCCTTATTTTCCAATTTCATTAAATTTTGTCAACCCCTTTTATTTGTTAATTTTTCGTCAATCTTTAAGTAATTCCATGGATCTTTTTTCTACATTTTTCTCACAAATCGTAAGCATAATTTTGGATTCTATATTTTGTTTTTGTTATTTTTGATGATGATATGCTTATGATTGGGAAATCAATGGTTATAATTTGTGTTTACCTAACAAAAAAAATTAAAATACAACAAGTATAAATACCTAAAAATAATACTAGCATAATGTTTTTTTTTTTAAAAAAAAAAAAAAGAAATCCGGGTACCCTATATCCCGAC
The DNA here is from genome assembly GCF_001683475.1 of Chenopodium quinoa. NCBI lineage: Eukaryota > Viridiplantae > Streptophyta > Magnoliopsida > Caryophyllales > Amaranthaceae > Chenopodium > Chenopodium quinoa. The sequence goes on along the minus strand of NW_018742275.1, from coordinate 336,037 downwards.
CCAAAAAATTCGGGTACCCGGAACCCGGGTACCCGAGATATTCGGGTCGGGACATGGGACGAATTCACAACTACCCGAAACTTCGGGTACCCGGGTTTTCGGGTACCCGAATTTGAACACCGCTAATCGTAAGGGGTACTCTCCTTAAATGCCATTGGACGCTTAAAAGCCTAGGACTTTACACTTGTTAGGGTGTAGTAGGATTTGAATTCCTTACTGTTTGGGGGACCTTAAATTAGAATTGATTCTATCATTACGCTTTTTTGTAAGAAACAAGTAGGAGTCGCCAATGAGTTTTAGGAAAAACTCATAAACCTCGTTCATGCCTTTCTTCCATGTGGAATTCATGGAATAATTAGCACGAATCATAAGTATACCCATGCCCAAATTGGTCTATAAACCAGAAATGAGTTGGGAGCAAGGGTACTAAGATAACGTTCCTTTTAGAGGAGAATTGTCATCCTAGCCCTAGTACGGCCTCTACTAGCTCTTCCATTTTTACAATTTCATCACCAAACAATATATGCAACGCGACACCTAAAACTATGTTAGTTGATTTTATTACAAGCATTAATTCACGTAGGAATTACATCGTAATGTCGTTATTCTTATTTAATTAAATTCGTGAAAAGGACAAAGAAATAAACAAGATTCGCCTTGGCTTAAGTGATCAACCAACATTTATTTAATCAAGTCTAATCTTTATTTAACGCAAGATACTATGTGGAATTGATTAATTAATTATTTTAAAGGTGATCAAACAACACTAATTAATTGATTAAAGTCCTTTTAAACAAGAAAAAAGAAGGTGATTTAACTAAGTGCTCGAGAATTTACCACTTCTCTTTGCTAAATCTCCGTTTAGAACACTTATGGACTCCTTCTTATTTGGGAACCTCCACCGTAGTAACAAAGTATCTAAAGGGTGAGTGTTTAGGACAAGAGGGCTAGGTTGCACAAGTTCGCTAGAGTTTTAGGTTAATTTCTCTCTGTTGAAGCCTCGGTTTAAGCTCGTATTTATAGCGAATGATTAGGTTTAGGGTTTCGAGCATTCTGCCGCAGCAGGTGTCGCGCATAACATATGAAGTTGCGCGCGGCATCATAATACAAGTTTAGAGTTGCGTTGCTATGTGCAGGGCAACTTATTGTCTTGCGCACGACCTTATGGTAAGATTCGATTTTTTTATTTTCCGTATAATTACGAATAATTCTAAATCTTCAGCAGCGCAACTCTAAAAGTTACACTGGGTGTCGCGCGCAACTAAATTAGTTGCGCGCGGCAGCCCAGCGCGACTTTGTGAGATGCTCGCGTCTTTTTATGCGGTAGCACTAAGTTTTAACCTAGGCGCTCCTAAATCCGTCATTTCTAGGGTTTAAGCAAGGGCTTAAGCCTATTTATGATCGGGTTTAGGTAATTGGACCTTTGTTTTGGCTTTTTCTTCAATTTGGGCTGGTCTTTTGTGTTTTGTGGCTTAACCAGTTATCCATAAGCATTCTTCACTTCAATCCAACACAAAGATGGTTTTATTTATCGTCATTGCATTTCCTGTCGGGACAGGAGGCCAAAAGTAGATGTCTACAGCGGTCTATCACTTACTTGGCATTCATGTTTCACAGGCACGGTACCGAGCACTCTATAAGAGACGCAATCTGAGATGTGTTCTTATCAAAGACATGTTCATGTCAATGACATTGGAACACTTGCCCTTTTGTAAACTTTTATATCCTCTTTTTTCTGCATTTTTTTTTTAATTTTTCATAAAATCACTCAAGCTTTTATTCTTTGAAAGTTTCATAAATTGCACACCATCCCATCCCAAGGTTAGGTAGATGTGGGTCGAAAAAAGATAGGTCTATCGTTAGACGAAGATCAAAGTGGTTTATCAAGAGAGAGATTATATTCTTTGAAAGGGTAAAAGTGACATGATAGGCTACAAGAGTTGCCTTAAATCATTGATATACCTTGTGCTTAGTTCGAAATGGATTTTTTTTTGTTGATGCAATACAATGATCATATGCAAGAAAAGAAATGCTCATTTTATTAAAAGGTAAAAAGGAAAAAAAAAACCTACAAAGTAAATCTAAGGAAAATAAAAGGTGCCTATGATAGACTTATTGGGGAAAGGATGAATAAAAGAAATAAAAGAAAGAGGTCACGAAATTTTGTCGTTGAAGCTCGTCTCGTGTCTTTGTTTTATCATCACCTAGTATTTTTGCCATTTAGAGGTGTGGGAAGCTCGTTATTATCAATTAGATATTTGATGACCTCTTTTAGCTTCCAACAGCTCTCAGTAGTATGACCCCTACCTTGATGGTATCTGCAGTGTATGTTTGGGACCCAACTAGGCAGTCTCTTCTCAGGTGGAGGATCTTGAATAGGTCCAATGGGAGTAATGAGTCCCTTGGTATGGAGTCGTTCGAAATCAGTATCATAGCTAATCCCAATAGGAGAAAAAATCATTTTTAGCTGCTTTCTAGGTCTTTGATTATACATGGCTAAGACTTCATTAAGGTCAAAGGTAGCATCATTGTTACTAGAGTAGGTGTTTTCGGAAGAGAAAGGATAGTCGTTATTCTTTCCTTTCCAGCCACTGCTGTTATTGCTACTAATCTTGGCCTTCTTGTTGCTTGGAGGAACAAAGGAGATTTGAATAAATGAGGTCTTGAACGCGATCCTTGAGGGAGAAACATTCTTCTGTGGTATGACCATGGACTCTATGATATTGGCAATAGGATTTTGGATCCCAATTGGAAGATCGTCTCTCAGGTACTGGATCTAGAATTCGAACAAGAGACCTTGGCCCTAGAGGTAGTTGAAAGTTCGCTATAAGTCATTCCTATTGGTGTATACTCATCAATGGTCCATTTTTCCTGTGGCTTAGAAGCATTGAGTTTTTCATTAAAGCTTTGATGGGAGGAAAAGGAAAAATGGTGATCCTCCTTTTTGTCCTTTCGGTTTTGACAATGAGAACCTTGTTTGATAACCATTATCCGGTTTTCTAGTCCTTCTATTGCACCCATAAGCATGATGATAGTGTTGCGTAGTTCATGAACTTCCTCTCCCAAACTTGACGAGTTTTCCTCAGTATTACTTAGGAAAATTTCTTCTTCACTAGCCATTATTACGACCCCTTTTTTTATATCAAAGAGTGATAAAAAATGTTTTCTTGGTTAAACACTCTTCTCTCCACAATCAAGCGCTGCGGAAAGGGAAGTTAGGGGTAAGTTTTTCATTTTTGACTCAATCTCTATTCAACATGCGATGGATGGGAAGAGATCATTTAAGAAAGGGGAGAATGATAGGTAGGGAAAAAGTATGTAGATAATTAAAATATGATATAGATGGGAATATATAGAAGAATTTAGGAATAAAGTGGACCCCCAACTCAAATGATGGAAAACACGCGCATACGAGATTCTCTAGACATGGTCAAAATGTGACATATTAGGTGTGTGCTTTAATAGTAAATGTGAGTGACATACTTTGACTCTTGTGTGAGACCATGAGACTATGTGCCTAGACACAATTAAGGACAAAACATGATTACTGTCATTAATAAATCGATTAAACTATTTTAGCAAATTTATTAGACTGATTTGTCGTGAAGACTCGAGTAAAAAATACAGTCCGTCAACATACGACAGTACCGTCGCCAGACGCTAAAGGTCAGCGCCAGACGACAGAGTCGTTGCCTGGCGCTAATCTCTAGGCGTGGCGCCATAGTCCAAATCTCTGCGCCATTCTGGAACATCGATCTGGGACTGTTTCTAGTATTTTGCCTAAAAGGGACAAGCCTAACAGTCGTACTAAGCCAAGTTTGATCAATTTATTAGACTTTAATCATTAATTAATTAATTAAATTAGCAAAGTCCTTTGGTCATTAATTAATTTATTGAACTCATTAATAAGTCAAACAAATGGTTAGGAGAAACACATATAATATGCACAACAAATAATGCACAAGTAGTCATATAGTCACGATATGATGCAATGAGTTTGCAACCTAACCATGGCTCTAGTTGTCTAAAGTTCAGGATATGGGTTAGTCAAAGAGAGTCCATGGTTATGAGTCCGGATGCACTGCGCGGAAGCCTTACCTTTGGAAGGGTTGGCGCGTGTGAATGGGACCCCGCGAGTTAAACTCGCTTCCATGGTTTGGTGAATTCAACAAACTCGGATGTACCCTTTGTTGCCAGGAGCGTTCGATTGGGTAGGTGGAGCGTGAATTCCCAGAGGGTAATGGCCATATGTAGAACATATATGGGTTTCAGAAAAAGGAAAAAACTCAATCAGAAAGTAAAACCGAGCAAACAGTACTAGAAAACTAGTTGAAACAAGAAGGTAGATTTCTGGCTCGTTAGTGAAAGAATTTGGCGCGAGAAAATAGCTTCGTCGCCAGACTCTGGCATTGTCGCTAGACGACAAGGATGTCGCCACGCGACAGCGCCATCGCTTGGCGACGACGCTGTTTTCTTAGCGCTAATTCCTACATGCCTCGGCAGCTTTTTGTTCATGAATTTTCCAGTTTTTTCGTAGCATTATTTGGACTTTAGTTGTGAAAGATCTTTCCCTAGATTCCTACGTGTAAAAATCCTATGTTTTTGACGCATTACGGATGGTCTTTACAATGCGAACCTTTTTATGCTTATGCTAAAAATGTCAATCAAAATTACGCAAATGAAGTACTTAGAACTTTTTGAGTCTCATCCACTCATTCTAAATCATTGCCAAAATAAATTTGAGGAATTAAAATAGAAATCCTCCCCAATGGAGTCACCAAAAAACTGTAGGGAATATTTCAAGCCATCCCACACTTGAGCCCCACTATGATCACACACTTAAGCATGGTGGCGTCAAAAGGGAAGGAAGCTAGAGTAAAAGAGTCGCCAACAAGTTTTTGGAGATCGTTAACTCCAATAGGTCTGGAACCATGACTGGTACTTAGAATTTAGATGATATAATATTTCATAAAGTTAATGTCAAAAAAATAAATAAATTGAATTTTAATTCAGTAGTACAATTACTTAGATTAATGTAAAAATATTACAATGATAAAAATAAAAATAAAATAAAATATTTGTTAAGTATATCTTGATCTTGATCTTCCAAAACATCTTAAAATTTCCATGTATTATAATAACTGGACAAAAATAAACATCAGAAAATTAGTGACAAATTAAAGTAAATAAATTATAATGTAAAGTAAATAAATTACAAGTTAAAGTAAATGAGAAAAGTACAAAGGTAAAATAAAAAAAATAAAATAAAAAAGTACCAAGTATAATAATACCTGCACAAAATAAAAATCCCCCAAATAACCATGAATTATCACTCATACATGCTTCAACCTATCCTTAACATGTAATCTACTCACTACACATTATAAATTTGAACAACAAAACTAATCTAATCACAAATTTCATCATCAACATAGTAATCAAAATATACTCAAACTTATCAAAAATCAAATCAAACAAACAAGTAAATCAATCAAAATTAATAATCAAACATGAAATTGCATTAAAGAGTACAGAATTCTTACAAAACCTTGATCAAAATCATAGATGAAGTAGATTGAAAGTAGCATTCATCAACATCACCAAGTTTCTCTATCTAAAATCTAAGAACAAAATCTTTAAAATCAAGAGCTTCTCTCTCTAAAATTCTAATCAAAATTTCATCAAAAACTAAATCTAAAGCTAATTCTCTCTTTAGAAATGAAGGAACTCTATATATAGTAAAACTAACTATGGAGAAGTTAGTTAGACGTCTAAAAGAAACCACAATTGGCGCGGCCTCTCATTTCTAAGCGCGGCCGCAACAAAATGGGTACGGAGCAGGGGAGAGAGAGCTGTGCGGCCGCTCTTGGCATCGACGCTGCCGCTCCACCCTCGCGCGCGGCCTCGCTTAGAAGCAGGGGAGCTCGGATTCATGCGCTTGATGATTCCCCCGTGCGTTACACATGATGCATGTTGGGGAGGCAGTCACGCTTACGATGGGTTCAACGCCACCTCCAATGTCCACGCGGCATGAGAGCGCGACCTTGAAGACTTGACTCTTGCACTCTAACACCTTTGAGCTTCAAGAGTAAGAACCGGGATGCATCCCAAGCCTTGTATTCCCCGAGAGAACGCCAATGAGCTTCTCGAACATCACCATCTTCCTAAAACAAAGAAAAGCAAACAAGTAAAGGAAAAAATGCAAAATAAACTAAGAAAAGCAAGAAAAATAAGGAAACAACTAAAGAAAACGCAAAATAGAGAAATTACAAGTAAAGATAAAGAAAAAAGGTAAAAGAGATGCAAAAGTAATGAAAAATCATCCTAAAGGAAGCTAAATGAGTGCCATAAATGGCACTCATTAAATACTCGAAATGAAACAGCCAAAAACTATTTGTGATATACAAAGACTTACGGGCAAAATGGCGGCCTTGACTCGATTCATCAATAAGTCTGCAAGGAAAGCTCTCTCGTTCTCAATGGCATTGTGGCAGAATAAGACATTCGAGTGGGGAAAGGATCAAGCAGAAGCTCTGGTAAGGAATCATCTAAGATCATTGTCGACGGTGGCAAGGCTAGAGTGGGGAGAGTCGTTACAGTTGTACATTTTGATTCTCCAAAAAGTCATTTCAGGTCGGATCAATTCGGGTTGGATCAATTTGGGTCGGCTAAGGTCAATCTTCGAGTACAGTTGTCGAGTCAAGGTATGGTCAAGTCATGTTTGGGTCGAAACTTTGGGTCGGGCATCAAGCTTAAATAGTTAAATTCATTATTGTTATTGTTATAATTACTATTGTTTTTAATAAGAAATATAATCTTTGTGTCAACATCACTGTTATTATTGCTAAGAGTTATAATAATATTATTGTTTCATATATATAATCACTATCATTGATTAATTAGATAGAACGGAAATTTCACCAAATGCCCCTGAGTTATTTTTTTATTCACCATATACCCATGAAAATTTTCAAATTCACCATATGCCTTTGAGTTTAATAAAAATGTCACTAAATGCCTAAATGACTAACGGAGTTAACTTCCGTGGCTGCACCCTATTGGTTTTTTATTTTAAAATTATTTGATAAATTATTAATAAAAAAAACATAGAATTTTTTTTTTTAAAAAAATATCACCAATAAACCACCAACGACTCACCTTCCACCGGCGGTGGACCAACCCTGCGTACCCAACCACCTTCGCACAACTGCCACATGCCAATCACTAGCCTCGCGCCGGCGCCACCCTCCCACCAACCCAAGCCACTACCTTGAAACCACTTCGCCGGCAGGGAAGATGTAACACCCCCAAATCTACCTCTACAGAAATACCGGTATAATACGTATAATTATACCATAGAGATAGATTTGGCTGTATTACCGCCGCGTGATTACACAAGGCTATTCAAAACTTACTAAACAAAACCAATACTTAACAGCGGAAAACTTCAATACTCTTCTTTTATTAATAATAAACCATAAATAGTAACTATAGTCATGAGTACTCAAAATAAACATAAAGACCAACATTTCCTAATCTAGGTGAAACCATTCCTAGGACTCCAAATGCTCAATCATTGACTTCACCTAAAATTAGTCAACACTGCTTACCATTACGGTAAACAGGGCGAACCAAAACAAAATAAGAAATAAGAGTTAGTAAAATATGCTGAGTACTCTAAGTGCAAGATAATATAAACTCAATTTATTAGAAAACATGCTTTTGAAAACAATTCGATCCATTCCAATAATTAATCCAATAAATCCAACTCATAATTCCAAAACCAATTTCAATAATAATAGTAATCAATAGTCAAATTCAATAAATCCAATTCCTTTAAAATCAATTCCCCACCCAAGTGTGCACACCCCCCAAGCTAGTCTCCTTGTGTTACAAAGCTATTCTTGAGGATTTACTCAGTCATACAAAGTCCAAAGTCTTATCAAATAAACCAAATCCGCATAGTGGGATTAATAACATGCTTATAAAGCTTTAATAATAATATTTCAATAAATGCTCTTTAAATTCAATACTTCCAACTTTTAATATTAATAATAATTCAAACTCCTTTTTATTTAATTCCACATGCTTTCAAAATCAAACCTTTTAAACATGAATAATAATTTTAATTCTCCAAAACATGATATAAAATTAACACTAAAATTTAAGTATTAAAACCAATTATTTAAACATACTTTTATTTCATAAATCATAATTCAATTCAATTACTTTAATGCAATCGTCATAAAATTATTCAAACATGCTTATTCAAAATAATCACTTTCAAGGTATCTTGCCACCTAATGTAGCTTGATCCTTGCTTAGCAAAACACACAAAAATAACCTCAAGAATCTTGATCAAAAACACTCTACAAATAAATATAATCTTAATCAACATAAGGTTAACAAATAATTAAAAACCCCCGACTATATGTACATGAATAATTTATAAATCCCCCATAATCTTAATCATAAACATCATTAAAAATCTGATTTTATATAATTAAAATTACTCATAATAATTATTTATAAATCCCCCATAATAATAATAATAATTGAATAAGAGAAGAAAAGATAAGAAACCAACGAAAATAAAAGAATTGGATTTGCGTTGGAAAGAATAGGCAGAACTTGCAGAGGTTGTAACTCCTTCCATATAACTTATAATTGGGTGATTCTTAAGCCTAACCTCAAGGATATTTTGAAAGGAACAATTTATTGTGAAATAGAAAAACAAAAAGACTGAAAAGAAGTGCCCGAAAATTGGCTCAAAAGATGTACAAGCTGATTTTCTTTAGAAAAGAGGAGAAGAAAATCAAGAGTAAGAGAAGAAGAGAATTGGTGTGAAAAATGTGAGAGGTATGAAGGGGTATTTATAGGATAGCTCATGCAAGAATTATGGCAAGAGAATTTGGGAAGAATTATGGCAAGTATTTATGGAATTACTTGGAAAAGTGAATAAAAGAATTAAGGAAGGTTTTGATATTAAGGTGATTGTGTGTAATTAATATGGAAGGTATGTTTGTCATGAAAAATAATATGGAAATTGGAATTACTTGGGGAATAATTACGAAGAATATAAGGCAAGAAAATATGATGATCAAATATTAAAAAGATGGAGAAATAGAATTAGGGAAAATAAGAGATTTTGGGAGAGAATTAAAAATACAATTGTACCAAAATAAATTTCCCAAAATAATTAGAGAGGGTCGAACATCTTGAGCTTCCCATAGCTCAGATTTTCGGATTTCTCTAGGATTATTTAGGAAGTTTTTTGCTCGGTTTTGAGGAATAAATAATTGTATAAATTATATAGAATAAGTAATTAAATAATTAATTAATTAATTACCAATTATTCACCAATAAATAACCAAGAAAAATCAGATTTTCTATACATGGAAAATCCGAAATCCCTAGCTAAATATTGGGAATTTTCGGTTATCTAAAAAAATTAATAAAATATTATTTTTCTTTAGTTAAAATATCCGAAATATGTAAATAATTTGATTTTTAAAATAAGATAAATGGATAATAAACTTATTCAAAATAATGATTAGTTTTCAAAATACTTTTAGCGCCAAAATTCAAATATTATTTTGGCTCCAAATAATAAATTTACTAAAATATCCTTTTTATAAAATAATTCCTAATTAATTAATTAGAAAATACGTATTAAAATACGAGGTATTACAGTCTACCCATCTTAAAATAATTTTCGACCCGAAATTTAGCAAAAAGAAATGAAAATCATTTTGAAATTATTGGTTCATGCACATCCTAACTTGACTCAAGACTCCAACCAAACTCAAGTAAGACTTGAAATCACTCAAAAAAATGACTCGAAAAATAGATGCGCGAAACTCTATCACCTTCTACCCCCCCCCCCCTAAAAGGAGTTACGCCCCCTAAACTCCACCAACACATTAACTCACTAAATAAATCTACTATATTAAAAATTTACCAACAATCATTAAGCAAAGGTAAGGAAAACCATAAAGTTTCAAACATCCAAAGAGCTTAGGTTTTAAAATGATTTGAATATGAATAAAAGTAGTGAGTAAACTTGAAAAATATTTTTATAAGTCATTCGAAAAAATAATTTAAAATACTTATTACATTAGGAGAAATTGTTTTAAAGTCTTGTATATATATAATTACAAAGTATGAACTGAAATAAAAATACTTAATAAAAGATTTTAAAAGATCTATGAAAATTTTCATTCTAAACAACTATTTAAAAACAAATTATACAAAACTTTATTTTGAAAAATGTGTATTCAAAAATTCATTTTGCGTACTTGTAATAAAATACTTGTTTCAATAAAAGTCTTACTTTTTCATAACAAAACTCTATAATTACAATAATCATATTCAACTTCATAGCAGTAGGTACCAAGCATTAAAGGAACACATCCCCGAACTGCAGAAAGGGGGGTCCTATTTATAGGGAAAATGAGCAGAGGGAACACACGGAACCCTACAAAGATAAAAACCCTAAAAATTAACACCGCGACACGGAAGATTACACCGTGACACGGTGCTAGGCATCGTCAGACGGGGAAAAATCCTGTAACGCGAGGAAAATTGGAGCGACGCGGGACATATTAAACCTACGGGAAGTGAAAACGCGTGAAGGATTAACGCGGAAAAGACACGAGAAAATTCCGTGACACGGCACACGTACCGTGACACGGCCGTGTCCGCCGTGGCATGGTACAGTATACCGTGTCACAGTATGGGAAAACGCAAAAATTACACGGAAAAAGCACCGTGACACGGTGAGAAATACCGTGTCACGGCAGCAGGTACAGTGTCATGGCATCAGGTACCGTGCCATGGTGGATTTTCACGCGAAAAAGCTTCAAAAATAGCACCGTGACACGATGTAAAATACCGTGTCACGGCACCAGGCACCGTGCCATGTCATCAGGCGCCGTAACACGGTGCTTTTATATTGTGCGCGGTAATTCTTGGTTTTTACCCGTTTTTAAAATCTTCATAATCTTTGATCCGTAACTTGGAATAAGGCATATATATGTCATTTGAAAGATTTTCAAGTCTAATTTTCAACCCAATCAGAATCAGGTCAAAATCATTTTTAGTTTTTAAGATATGGTCGTTTTAGTGGAAGGGTGTAGGTTTTGGGCCAAGTTTAGTGTTTTGCTCATATCTTTTTCGTTATAGCTCGGAATTAGGCTTACGATATATGGCTGGAAAGCTTATTTCAAGGCCTATCCAACTAAATAATAATTGGATCAAAACTATAAGACAAAAAATCAGTTTCTCTCGGTTTTGCGATGTGGACACGAAAAGTGGATAACAAGTTATGGTTTAGGGAAATAAGCTAGGAAATGGATTGGTTTATGAAATGTATTGGATAGAACATGGATTAAAGAACTCCAAAGATTAAATACTTAACCCAAACGATAATGGCGGTGAAAGGTTTTCATCATCGGGTATGGTTTTGGGGAGACATTTTTAGGTGTCTACACCCCTATACCTAGGGTTTGTTTTGGTTCTACAAATTCTACTTTGATCGGGGAACTTAGTTACCAGCGACCTAGATTATACCTCGTCAAAAATGGCGCCGTTGCCGGGGAATGACATGGTTATTTGCTATTGTTGATTCCATTTATTTGAAAAATATAAAAAAAAAATTCTTTCTTTTAGGCTACATTTGTAGCCATGCTATGATGAGTGTCATTTATGGCACTCATTTGGTTCTCTTTAGGGCGGATTTCATACTATTTTATAGCTCTTTTCTTTACCTTTTCCTTAATTTTACTCTTTATTTCTTTAGTTTGCATTTTCTTTGTTGAATTTCTAATTTTATGCATTCCTTGGTTTATTTTGTTATTTTCTCTTTTATTTGCTTGTTTTCTTTCATTTTTCAGGTTAAGGTTGTTATCCAAAGATTCCCGAGGCCCCTTCCCAAGTTTGGCATTGATTAGGAGGCCTAATGTTCTCCATTTGAAGCTCAAGCATGGAGAAGTGCAAGTTCCTAAAGACTTTAGGCCGTGCTTTCAAGTCGCGGGGGCACGAATTCTCGTGTTGAACCCACAATCATGGAGTTTAGAAATTGTCAGGTCTCGTGTTTATCAAGAGCATCGAGTGGAATGCACGAGGAGCATCGTTAAGATGGTGAAGAGGGTTGCCATGTTCCCAGGCGCGGGCGCGCGTGACTATGGCGCGGCCTGGTGGCGCGGGCGCGGGCGCGCCTCTCTGGGTCTCTATTCCGTACCCAGTTTTGCGCGACCGCGCTCCCCTTTGTAGTTGGTCGCGCTTGTACGGGTCTATTTTGGACGATCTAACTAATTTCTCTTTGTTAGTTTTACTATATATAGATTTTCATTCTATTTTAGAGAGAGTTTGAGGAGGGATTTAGAGAGAGAATTAGAATAGAAATTTTAGATCATTTTGTAGAGAGAGAAACTCTAGATTGTAGAAAGAGAAGTTCTTGATTGATGATTGAAGATTGATGATTCTAAGCATTTTATCCATTAAATTGAAGCAAGTTTGTAAGGATTTCTTTTACTTTAATGCAATCTTTAGCTTATGATTTCAATTGTTTTGTTAATTGTTCAAGTTTGATTGAATTAGTTTTATTGATATGATGATGATGAAATTGTTGCTTAGCTTAGTTCTTATCTTGATTTCCATGGATTGTGAGTAGTTTTCTTGCTAGGGGAATGGTGAAGCATATATGAGTAATAGATTGATGCTAATTGGGGAAAAATGATGGAGTTGATATAGTGATTAAATTGGTTGATTGATTAAGTTCATGTGTGTGATTAATTGAAGAGTAGCTAACTTTGATTGTTGCACTAGATTGCATTGTAAGTTCACATTGATACGAACACTTGATTTGTGGCTTGCATTTGTCGATTGAGTTGGTTTGTGAAGTTCCTAGCTAGAGTCTTTCGTAGTTGGCGCTAGTTTGACCTCTAGGAGATTAGCCTACCATACTCTCTTGATTGCTTAATTGATTTTCCCTCGCAACACTCGACTTAGTCAATTCCAATCCCAATTAGTTGTATCCACTAGGAGTATATGTGAATCCTAAACCCTAGTGTTTGATATATTTGATTTCTTCTTGATTGTTTGATTGCTTTGGAATATACACACCTTACTTCATTACTTCGAGATAGCTTAGCTTTATCATTAGCATTCACCTCCCATTCCTAGTGATTCGACCCTCGACTTAACCCTATGCTAAATATAAGGGTATGTTGAGCGATTACAAATTTTGTTTAGCCAAGGGAAGATTAGTCCAACGATCTAGTCTCAATCCATGATCATGATACCAATTGTTTCTTTTGAGATTGTATGCATAGAGCACGTGGTCGTTCTCTAGTGCCATTTGAAGCATGGGAGAAAATTTCAAGAGTTGAATTAAAGGAGCTAGGAGTTTCGGGAGCTTATATTATTTTCAAGCCTTCTACATATCTTGCATGAGTGGCACATGGATCCTTTACTATTGTATGCTTTATCTAGAATTTGATTTTCATTTCTCAAGATCGCGACCGAGCCATTTAGGAAGGACAAAGGCATCTTTTTGGGGTGGTAATTTTACTTTTCTAGGATAGTTTTCTATTTCTTTATTTTGGGGTTTTCATTTGCATACTTGCTAACAATTTGAGCCATAAACCTTCCTTTCAAACCATTTCTTTAGATTTTGAGCCTTCTGTTTAATTCTTGTTTCCATTTTTGGTTTTTGTGAAGCAATTAATCGTTATTGGTGTATATGGTGGATGAGTTGTATATTGGTTTTTCTAATGAATGCAAGTTTTGTATTGTGTATATCTTGCGAATAAAAGGCAATTGCCATGTTGAAAAAGTCTTCCGAGTTAAAAGAGGTGAGGTGTAGACACCCAAATGTGTCTCCCTAAAAACCAAACCCAGTGATGAATACCTTTCACGTCATTTGATTATCAAATAAAGTGAAAGTGTTAAAAGTCTAGTGATTAGGATGTTTATATTAAAATATCTCTTTTTCTGTTTTCAAAAATATTTCTTTTTTTACTTTATTTATGAAAATAACAAGTCCAATTTGGTTTGGTCCATTATAAGGTTCCAATAGTAGTGCAGTTGGATTAGGCTTGAGAAAGAGCTTTCCAACGATATATTATAAGCCCAATTCTGATGAATAATGAGGAAATTATGGATTAAATTAAATTAGGCCCAATGATTTTACATGTGGCCCAATGATCTAGAGGAGGGCCTATTAATTATTATTCCTAAGGTAATTAGGATTGATTTTAATCTTCTAGGAATGTCTAGAAGGTTCTTTTTAATTTTAATAAGATTAGGATTGATAATTATATTTTTAAAGATGTTTTATTTTGAATAAAATATATGATTTGTCACATATATGATTTTAAATCTTCTTAACGCGGAATTAACTGCTTAATCGTTTTAAGAAGACGATTCCACGTACAAAGCGCATTGTACTTTTGATTCAGCGCGAGACAACAAAGCTGACGCCTGACGCTAATAGTTGTCGCCTAGCGCTGGCAACTGTCGCCGGGCGCTGCTCCAGTCATCTGGCGCTGACTTTTGTCACTGGCGACATGAGGTATTTTATTCCGAATAAGACTTGATTTGATCTCGTGCTATTTTTTCTATAAATAGGGGTTGTATCTCCCCGTTTTTAATAATTCACAACCATCATCTCTCTATATTCTCTCTCTCTAAAAGCTAGAATCACTATCTCTAAATGCTAGAAGCTTTCTCTCTCTCTCTATTCTTTTTCTAAACCTTCCCTTTTACAAAATTCCACATTCATTAGTTCTAGACACACATAGCCAAGTTCGAAGTTGACTTCGCCCTAGACATGAAAGGTTTGATATTTCAGAAGGTTTGGTCCCAAATCTCTATTTCAATTATTTAATTTAATTGTTTTGATTTATTATTTTCCTTGAAGTTACTAACGTGTGTGTTTTGTTATTAGAAAGAGGTACGAGGCATCAAAGTAAGTAATTCAATTACTTTATTGATTCTTTTGCTATAGAAATCATTCTTAGATTATTTTGTTGATTCGTAGTATCATGTTAGGATGTTTTATTGCTTCCTAGTATCATGTTTAGGGTTAACTAATATTTTTGATATTATTATGATGCCTCCTATTTCTTTCCTAATATCATGTTAGTATCATGTTAGGGCTAATTAGTCTTTAATATAATCTTGTTAGTATCATGTCCAGGATCTTGCTATTATTATTATGCTTTATTTTTAACATGATTATGATGATGATTATTATTATTATTGTTATTGCTTGATCACGCCTTTTATGCATGTTTAAAAGGAATTTGTACTTGTAATCACGCTTAATAAGATAATTAATAATCTTGTTTAGGATAATATTATTATAATTCAAGTGATTGCCAATAATAGGTTTATGTGTGCATTAATATTCCACCAACATAGATTAAACAGGTTTAGGGTTAACCTATCGATTTCATGTTAGTCAGAAAGCGCACATGAATACGAGAAGAATAAAGTAGAGGCCTACTATTAGGGCAGATTCAATATCTTTTAAGTTGGATTTGTACCTTCATCCCCAAACTTCCAGTCATGGTTCCAGACCTATTGGAGTTAAAGATCTCCTGGATCGTTAAAGGGGTGTAACCTTCACCCTGTGAACGGTTTACAAGTTCCTAAAACTTGTTGGAAACTCATTTACTCTAGCTTTCTTCCCTTTGGACGCCACCATGTTTAAGTGTATGATTACAGTGGGGTTCAAGTGTGGGATGCTTGAAATATTTCCTATTGGAGGACAATGAAATAAAGTGAAAATATGAAAAAATGACAAAATTGAGTAAAAACAAAGAAAATTCAAAAATCTTTAGCGAAAGTTATAAAGATTGAAAAATGATAAATTCAAAAATATTGATGAGAGTGGCTTTCTTTCGAAGCATTGAGGACAATGCTTCATTTTAGCTTGGGGGTAAGTGTTCTTACTCTTTTTGTATATATCTATGTTTGCGATTTTGGCTTTGAATAAGCTTGGGGTGTTGGTGCTTTTGTTTAGTGGTTGCTTGATTATGGCGTTGAGGATTGATCACCCTTTGCTTCACAATTTAGGTAAACCACCAAATTTCAAATTTTAGCCTACCCTCACCCTTCTCACCCTTTCATTACAACCCTTCTCAAGACATGTTGACCTTTGTGGTTGAGTCACAAGTCGGTGGAGGGAGATGCGGATCAAGCTTATAGAGCAGTATGCCTAAGTCAAGATGTCGAGTAGCCTTATATCTGTTTCTTTTTCTGGTTCCTTCGAAGAATCATTGAGATGCTTGCTAAAAGTGGATTTGAAGCTAACTGGGAGAATGTGCTAAAATGTTTTAAGATGAAAGTGAATTGCATTTCATTAGTTCTCTATGCTTAGAATATGCTATGTTTTAATCAATTAGATATCTTGGAACGTGCATTCCATTATTGTGTAGAAAATTGTTTATTTACTTGCATTAGGACATTTATAAAAGTCCGTTTCATTACCTACTTGTTTGAATTTTTGATTTACTTTCTTTTAATGATTTTGCCTCATTTTACTTTCAATAGTTATGGGTCAAACTCTTAGGATACCCTTACGAGACCTCACTCGTCCTCATTGGCGACTTTGGGATTTAAAGGGCTTGTTATAGCTAAAAACAACCGTGATTCCTACAAAAGTGTGTCTTAGTGTATATTCTTATCTCTTTCTTTATTTTTCTTTGTTTGAATAGGTCTTTTATGCTATTTCTTCTTGCTTTTTATTGCTCGAGGACGAGCAAAAGTTTAGCTTGGGGGAATTTGATGAGTGTTATTTATGGCACTCATTTAGCCTCTTTGACGATGATTTTACATGACTTTTGTATCTCTTCTATTTCCTTTTCTCTAGTTTCGCTTGCATTTTCTTTCGGTGGTTTCTTATTTTCTTGCTTTTCTAGTTCATTTTTTCATTTTCTTCTTTACTTGTTTGTGTTTCTTTAATTATAGGAAGTTAGTGATGTTTGAGAGGCTCAATAGCATTCTTCTCGGAATTTTTAAGCCAAATAAATGTCCCGATTTTTTCCATTTGAAGCCCAAAAGCGAAGGAGTCCAAGATCAAGGTCTTCAAGGATGCGCCCTTATACCGTGTGGGCATGAAAAGGTAATGTTGAACCCACCACGAGTGATCCTAGAGACTGCCTATACCATCATGGCTCATTCGGAGCTCGTGAGGTCGATCTCGGCCGCACAAGGAGGCTTCCCCTGCTCCCATGGCGTGGGCGCGCGAGAGAGAGGAGCGGTCGCGCCAAGCACCTGTGTGGCTGCGCCTCCCTCTCTTCCTTGTTTCTATACCCATTTTGGTGCGGCCGCGCATAGGATTAAGAGGTCGCGCCTTTTGATGTCTCTTTTGCACGTCTAACTAACTTCCCTTTAGTTAGTTTACTATATATAGATTTCCTTCATTTGAGAGAGAAAAAAAGGAGAGAATTAATCCTTGTTTAGATTTTGATTAGAATTTTAGAGAAAGATCTTGATTTTATAATATTTTTCTTATATTTTAAAGAGAGAAACTTGATGTTTAATTATTGTGATATTGAGATCCTCATTCCTCTTTGATATTGATCAAAGTTTTGTAAGAATCCTTTACTTCTCAATAAAATTTTATGTTTGATTTTGATATATTGTGAATTTCTAATGTTTAGCTTGAATTTGATTGTTGAAGTTTGAATTACAATGTTGATGATTAGATTTATGATTTCTTTAGTTATGCTATTCAATTTCTCTATGATTAGTGAGTAGTTCCTTTGCTAGGGAATGTGGTGAAGCATATATTGGTAATAATCTATAGCTAATTTGGGGTTTTTGATTGATTTATTGATGTGATTAAATTGGTTGATGAAATTTGTGCATGTGCTTGGTTTGGAGAGGAGTAGATAACCTTGATGATCATGCTACATTGCATAATAGCTTTCAATGACACGAACAATTGATTTAGATGCTATTATTATCGATTGATCTTGATTTGCAATTTTCCTTTGAAGTCATTGGTAGAGACATCCAGCTTGACCTTAGGAAATAGCTTCTTGGGTGATCTTGATTGCATATTTCGTTTTCCCTCGCATTGCTTAGTTGATCGAATTCCCTCGAATTAGCAAGTTTATTATCGATGCATGTGGATCCTAAATTCCCTAGTGTTTTGATGATTGATTTCTATTTGATTTGCTTAATTGATTTGACTTCAATAGTTTAGACCAACCCATTCAGTTTGACATAGACTTGCCCTATAGCTTGGGCTGGTTTTAGATTCATAAATTTTGTTTTGACCAGGAACTCTATCTTCCAACGATCTAGGTTATCCCGCCTTTAACACGCCCCCGCAAGATGGTTAGCTGAAGAAAAAATACAATCTTTAAAATGAATGACCTTCTTGATTGTTGATTGCCACACCAAGTTGTTGGTGGTTCTTCAATTGAGAGTTGCACGTACCAAATTAAAGGAGTTAAAAGAGAAAGAATTATTTTTTTTCTTCTTTTTTTAAAAAAAAAGAAGAAAAAGAAGTGTATAACAAAGTTTTTTTTTTCTTTTTTCTTTTTTATTTTGGAAGGAGGAGTTGCGTAAAGTAGAGTAGGATTATTTTTTAGAAAAATTTTAAAATACCATCCAAAAATGTATCCATATTCAAAATAACCACCTGTTTAATTTTTTATTTTATTTTACCACCCCTTAAATTAAAAAAACTACTCAGATTACCACCCATTTCAAAATTTTGGTGGAATTCTGTTATGTGGACCTACCCAACGGCTAGTAACGGCTATGTCTAAGCATTACAATCAGCCCTATCTTCACTCCACTTCTCCCTTAAACTAGTTTATTAAGTACAAGACAGCCTAAAACCAAAAGAAAACAACTAAAAAACCAAGAGCTTGTTGTCTGAATTGCCACTACTACTTATCATCTTCTTCTTGTCACCATTATGAGTTGTTAGGTGGGGCCCACATACAAGAAATACACTGAAAGGTTGAAATGGGTGGTAATCTGAGTAGTTTTTGAATTTAAGGGGTGATAAAAAAAATTTAACGGGTAGTTATTTTGAAAATGGATACATTTTTGGGTGGTAATTTAAAAAATTAACCCTTTTTTTATAGGCTAGGCTGGGAAGGGAGGGGGAGAATTGAGATATAGAGGAAGGATGAAATTTTGATCATTTACATATGAGAAGAATTACATTAGTCATCATTAAAAGAAAGAAGTTTTAGTTTTTCCATAGAAGTTTGGGGAAGTGAGTTTATATATGTTGGTGACACTTGGTAGGCTACATACATATAGGCCAAAAGGGATTGTTTCTCCATAAGGGGGGTTTAGAGAAATGGGTTTATGATTGGCAACATTTGGTAGATAAATTACGAGGTGTCGATAAGGGATTGTTTCTCCATAACAGGTTTGGAGAAGAAAAAAAATGACAATTATTAGCATCTCTTGGTATATGAAATATGGGGTACCAAAGGAGTTGAGAGAAAGTTTGATTTGAGTTTGAAGCTTTCCGAGAGGGAAGGGAGCACCAGTATGGTCACTATTATTTGTCAGTGTTGACAAAGGGTTTGGATGGTGTAGCCATGGATATGATAATGGTGTAGTAGCGAAAGTGGGAAAAAAAAGGATCAATAGCTCACGATACCATGATAGAGTTATAAGAAAGAAAATGTTAGAAAGATTAATTTTATTGAAGGGTATACAAAAATATTTATCGTACAAGTAAGCATTAAACTGTGACTAGTTACATTAGAGTATTTGTCTAGGTACATTAGCTAAGAATAGGGGATAACTTTAAATATCAGCCTAAATGATTAAATCAAGGGCTTCACAATCAATCAATCAATTAATCAATAATCCATAATTCAATAATTATATACTAAAATACACACCAATAACGACACGTGTCAATTTCTGGTGTGACTATAGTAATTTTTTTTTAATAAAAAAACTTTTTTAAAAAATAGATAGAGAATAGAATATACGCAAAATATTTTCTTCTAAAATTTGGCGAAAATATCATAAAATCATATATTTATCCACTCAAATATCTAACCATATCTTTATATAAATTCCTATACAAGTAATAACTTTTTAATGTATAATTATTTATAGAAAAAAAATCATGAATATCTATTTTTCAACCTAACATAATCAGTAATTGAAAAATTAACAAATGTGAAATAAAAAAAATGACATCAAGGTTCAAAATAGAAGAAAGTTTGAATAAAAATATATTATGTAGTCATAAAAGATAATAAATAATATTTTAAGTTCCTTGATTTGGTTAAAATCAATATCAATACTATATACTAAAGTAATCACCAGCCTTATCCCTAAAGTACAAGTGTCACGTTTATATTAAAAAATTTCCCTCCAAAATCTTTATTTATTTATTTAATTATTTATTTATTTTTGGTTAAAAAATTAAGATAATGTATCTTTTATTAAAAAAAAATACACTACCGCCTAAGCAATAATCCAAACAATAGAACAATTACAACTACTTTAAATAAATAATTTTTTTTACATTATATATAATAAAGAAAAGTGAGATAGCTGATTAAAAAAAATTATAAACAACTAACAACGTAGAGTCATAGTAATATAAAAATAATTAGTGAACATCCAAGCGTTGCTCGGGCAAAGAACTAGTATGAAATAAATTTTGAACCAAATGTACTTTTTTTAAGGAACCAAATGTACTTTTTATATTTAAATATATTTTAAATGGATATTCCGTAACAAAGAGTGAAAAAACTATGACAAATTATCTAACCTAGTAAACTATGAACAGTAAATGATAATAATAGTTATGACTTGGTCATCATTATTGTAATACCTCGTATTTTTATATGTATTTAAATTAAAATAATTATTTTTAGAAGTATTTAAATAAATTGAATTGTCTTATTTAAAGTATTTTAATTATTATTTTAAATGGGTTTGGTAATATTTTATAAAGGGAAAGTTTATTTAATTAATTATTTTATTTAAGTTGGGATTTAATTTAAGGAAAGTTTCATTTTAGTAAAGTTTTATTATGGAAGGGATTAGGAAAATTAAAAGAGGAAAGTTTAGGGAGAAGGGTTTTTAGAGAAGGGGTATAAATATTCAACACTTGAGGCAAATCAAACTTTGCCCAGAGTGGAGAAAACCCAAGGTAAACTTCTCTCCCATTTCTCTTTATTTTTCTTTTTCTTTCTCTTTTCCCCTTCCCCTTTTTCGGCTCCCTTCACCGCTGACCACCACCAACAGCGGTGGCCACCGGTAGCGAGGAGCTAGCCACGCCATCCGCTGGCAGCAAGCAGCCACCGGAGCTGGCAGTAGCCGCAGTGGCTGTCGGCTGCCACCTCATCTTTTTGAAAAAAAAATTAAACTGTGTTTTAAAAATCAATTTAATCCTAGATCTAATCATTAATTATGACTTTTGTGATTTGATTTTTGATGTTTGATTATGAGTATTATGTTAATTAAATTTCAGATTATGTTTTTAATTAAAATGCCCAAATTTTGTAAACCCTAGGTTCTTGAATTATGAATTATTGAATGTTTATGATGTATAATGGTTTAAACCTTTGATTAAAGTGTTTTAAGGATTAATTACAGCAAGTTTTCATAAAAATATAGTGCTGGAATTTTTGGTAGAGCATTAAAAATCAAGTTTCGTTTAGGAATTTTAATTACCCATTAAGTGGGATTAAATTATGATGTTTTAAATATAATTTCAGCTTATTATAATTAAATTATGAGGGTTTTAATAATATTATATATTGTTGGAAATTTGTGTAGAGAGAAGTTTAATACTCTTCTATGATTTTAAATTGTAGGAGACTTTGAAGTGAGCGATTTCTATTAGTCGTAGCGATTTTAAGGTCGTATACAAGGTACGTTCGCGTACTTAGCATAATTTTATTGATGTAGTAGCATGCTAAATGTGTTTAATTGATTACAAGTAGTATCATGCTAGATTTAGAATGGAAATTATGAATAAGTTGTTATTGGTGATTGAAATATGAAGCATGATTTATTTGTGATGGATTATTTGTTGGAAAATTATAGTTTGGAGTATTGTTTATGAACCATATATTTATCTGTGGCATGATAGAGAGCATGTTTAATTAAACTAAATGTTGAATTTGGTTTACAATATTGAAAAAGAATTTTATCATGGTTCATATATATAATTTTTATTGATGCTATAAGCATGAGGAAGGAGCTATATAAGTGTCTATGTACACGAGGAATAAATTATATGTCGGTGCCTTAGTGCACTTAAGGTGTTTTTAATACTTAGGGATAGGATTTGTGGCGCTTTATGCGTTTAAGGTGTCATTGGAAACGAGGTAGAATTAAAAAGGGTTCAACATTAAATATTATGTGGTAACTGATTATTCAAGAATTAAATTAGTATGTTTGATTTATTGAATAATTATTAATGATTGATTGTGTTATGTTTTGAGAGTCATCACCAAATTTAATAATATGTAAATAACGTAAAATGAAAGAGATTACACACCAAAACTCATGGAACGTATATAACTTGAGTATGAACATATGGGGGGAGTTATGTGACTTTATATTTGATCATAACTTCTACTGGAGTACAAGACGCTGTACATTCCTTTTATTATTATTATGCGCAGGAATTCCGCCACCTATGAGTGGTTATTGATGCTGGCACGGTTAGCTCCAGTGTCAGTAACCTTAATTTATTTGGGGAAGGTTAGTGGGGAAACTCGTTTGATGCGTAGTCAACATTAAATAAATTATGTAGTGTCTAGTGAGAACTTTTATTTGTATGCTTGAAAAACAGGTGCAACGAGGTAAGTTATGTGTTGATAGGAAATTATATGCTAGTATGTCAATTACGCTTATGTACTCAACTTTGCTGATTGTCTGTTTTGTGTGTTTGTTGGTCTTGTCTTTATCTTGGCCCTATGATGACCCATTTTAAATGGAGAGTAGTGGAAACAAGTAGAGCGAAACTTTTTAGGTGATGAAGCATATTCATGAGTGAAGAGCAAATCATGCTAGTTTCTATAAGTATATGATGTGTTTATTGCTTTGACTATTTATGATATTATTATTATTATTATTATTATTATTATTATTATTATTATTATTATTATTATTATTATTACTATTATTATTATTATTATTATTATTATTATCATCATTATTATTATTATTATTATTTATTATTATTATTATTATTATTATTATTATTATTATTATTATTATTATTATTATTATGCATGACTAACGAAAAGGTTTTGCATTTGGTTTGGTTTTAATAAGGGCCTATGATGGTTCCAAGTTGTAGGTTGATTTTATTTTACTTCGTTTGACTTTGGTTTGACTTTACTTTCGTTGATTGACTTTTCAAGTTGACTTGTTTTGAACGGTTTTGAAATTAGTCTTCCGCTGTGTGTCTTTGATAGTTGCCTTAGCCTTTTTTAATCACGGTGGCGATAATGTCTTAGATATTCCTATTTAAAATTTTAAACAGGGCAAAACAGGTATTTTAAAAGAAAGGAATTTCTAGGGTGTTACAAAGTAGTATCAGGGAGCTTTGGTTGAGATTCTATTACCATTAAAGCCAAAAACGTGTTTTAAAGTGTTTTAATTTTAAACTTGGCCAAGTACTTGATTATTGGTAAAATTTTTAGAGAACTATTTTATTTTATTTTATTTTATTTATTTTATTTTATTTTATTTTGGGAGGATCAAATATTTATTGGTTAAATTTAAAAACCGAATTTTTATTTATTTTAAAGAGGTCCGAATTTTTGTAAAAATAAGGATCAAATTTTTTTTTATGAAGGTCTGAATTTTTTTTTAGGGGGAGGGCCGAAATCTTTTTTGGTATTTTCCCTATTATTTTCAAAAATTTAAATTAAAAAGGAATGGAAAATATTTTTAGTTTGTTCATTTTGCAGGAAAGCAAGGATTAAGGTAAGTATTATGTGTTTACAGTTTTAAAAGCATGTTGGTGAGAATGGGCTAGAAAGAAATTAGGCATATAAGTTAGAAATAATCATGTTCTTGTATGCATTAATATTTAGTTTATGAATGTTTAATCATGAATGTATTACTTGAGGATATGTACTTATGTGTATAGGAATAAGGAAATTGTTTGATTGAACATTGAACCTATCTCATGCAAGAACTATGTTATTTTGTTTTTAGGAAAGGGAATTCTTTTCTAAATCTTTTCTTTATAGGATGTCGAACCTTCCTAACAGATTCACCAAATTAGGAACTCTCCAAGAGAAACCTAATGAACACTCTTACGATTATGTTCAAAAGATTCGTTTTTACTGTTCCTACAGTTGTAACGATTTAAGGGACAGGGTTTTTGATAGCCCTGATTGTATTTCAGCCATGATTGTTCGTTGTTTGCCTGAGGAGCCACCATATTATACTGTCAAAGCTAAATTTGATGATTTCTACTTACCAGGGGAAATCCCGAATTATTATAAATATAGCTAGGGACTACTATTAACAATGGTACCTTGATAACATGTTTCTGATTTCCTACCTTGTTAGGATAGCAAAAGCTCATTACAAGAAATTCAACCTTCCATACCCTGACTACTATTATGAAAATCCGGTGAGACAAGATCCCCCTTATCCTAGCCATCAGTCTGAGATTTCCTCCTCTTCTTCTTCTTCTTAACATGGTGGTCAAGCATAGAATGGAGAGCAAGGGGAGGTAGATAGTTCAATCATGGAGATTTCTAACCCAAATCCACCTCCAACTCCAATTGTTATCGATATTTCTTCTGATTATGAGGAAGAGGGAGAGTTCGTGCAGTGAACCAGAGTAACCTGAACCAATGGAGGAGGTAGATGATCCTGAGTTTGACCATGGTAGCTACAATCAGTCGACAGACAAGAGAGACAACATTCAAAAGGATTAGATTTCATAGTTTTCCTCGTTATGGATAATCAGTTTTAATCACAGTTTATTACTATTATTATTTCAGTTTTAAATTAATAAGTGGCATGACCACATTGAGTCGGTGAGCTTATGTAGTACATAAGTTACTAAAACTCAATATTATTTTGGTAATTCTAGTTAATATTAATTAATAAAAATCCTATTTATTTCTTTGTTAAATTATTTATATTATTGATAAATAATTCATTTCATTTCTCAAAATCTTCCATTTCACATCCCCATCCCAATAGCCAAAATTCCAAGCAAATTAATTCTAATAAATTATTTCTAAGATATGGGGATCTATGGTGTAGACACCCATTTGTGTCTCCCCAAAACCAAACCCGGTGATGAGTGCCTTTCAAGTCGAATCATAATCCAATAAAGTGAAAGTGTGGAAAGTCTAGTGTTGCGGTCAGTTTTATTTCTTTTTTTCTCTCTATTTTTGAAAACCTATTTTAAGAAAACAGTCAATCCAGTTTAGTTTGGTCCATGGCAAGGGTCCAATAATGGTGTAGTTGGGTCGGGTTCAAAATAGCTTTCCAACGATATATTATAAGCCCAATTTCGATGAATAATGAGGAAGTTATGGCCAAATTACTAAACTGGACCCGGTTTGATATTTATATGCGGCCTAATGATCTAGAGGATGGCCTAATATTGATTTATCATTCCTAATGCGATTAGAATTGATTATAGTCTTCTAGATACTTCTAGAAGGTTCTTTTCATTCCTAATTTAATTAGCATTGATAAATTAAATTTAGTTGACTTTTAAGAGTTTTAATCAGAATAAAAGAAGTGTTTTTAAGGAAAATACAATTTTACCCTTTCGTACGGTTAAATTTTATCAAAATAAGAAAACGCGTGGAAATTTATTTCCAGCGCCTTACAATAGGACCAGCGTCTGGCGACAGACCTGGCGTTTGGCGCTGCACTCCAATGGCGACAGGCGCGTGTTTGGCGCTGCGGTCGTGTTTTATTCTTTTCGAAACTCTAATTCATTTTTTATCGTATCCGGCTGATTTTCTCTATAAATAGCCTCCTAAAACCTCCGTTTTAAATCATCAATTCTCTCTATCACCAATTCTCATCAAGAATCTCTTGATTACTCTCTTTCTCTTTTCTAAACTAGCCTTTTGCATACAAAATTCCGCATTCACAAGATCTAGAAACACCTAGCCAAGTTCAAAGTTGCCTTCGCCCTAGACGTGAAAGGTTTTAATTTCTGAGGGTTTGGTCCCAAACCTCTCTTTCAATTATTTATTTTAATTGTTTGTTTATTATTTTCCTTAAAGTTACTACCGCGTGTATTTTGTTACTAGAAAGAGATACGAAGCATTCAAGTAAGTGCTTTAATTGATTTTATTGATATTATGATTTAGAAATCATGTCTAGATTGTTATTATGATTTAGTATCATGTTAGGATGTTTTATGATTCCTAGTATCATGTTTAGGGTAATAACTATAATGAAAAATATCAAATATGACAATTGTGATTCCTATTATGCTTCCTATTTTCTTTCTAATATCATGTTAGTATCATGTTAGGGTTAAAACTTTAATCTTTATTGTTTAGTGACATGCTAGGGTTTGTTATTAATCTTGTTAGTATCATGCCTAGGATCTTGCTATTAATATTATGCTTTAACATGATTATGATAATTATGGTTATAGTTATGAATGATTATTTTTATAATTGTTTATTATTATTATGTTGCTTGATATTTATTGTTATTGCTTGATCACGTTTTTTATGCATTTTTAAAGGGAATTTGTACTTGTAATCATGCTTAATAAGATAATTAATAATCTTGTTTAAGGTTAATTTGATTATGATTCAAGTGATAGCCAATAATAGTTTTATTTGTGCATTAATATTAAACCAACATAGATACACTGGTTTAGGGTTAACCTATTGATTGCATGTTAATCAGAAAGCGCACATGAATACGATCAGAATAAAGTAGAGGCCTATTTTTAGGGCACGTTCAATCTCTTTTAAGTTGGATTTATACCTTCATCCCCGAACTACCAGTCATGGTTCCAGACCTATTGGAGTTGACGATCTCCTGGATCGTTAAGGGGTGTAACCTTCACCTCATGAACGGGTTACAAGTTCCTAAAACTTGTTAGAGACTCTTTTTCTCTATCTTCTCTCCCTTTGGACGCCACCATACTTTAGTGTATGATCACAGTGGGTTTCAAGTTTGGGGTAATGCTTGAAATATTCCCTACAGTTTTTGGCGACTCCACTAGGGAGGATTTCTATTTTAATTACTAAAATTTATTTCGGAAATGATTTAGAATGAGTGGATGAGACTCGAAAAGTTCTAAGTATTTCATGCGCGTAATTTTGATTAAAATTATTGTCATATGCATAAAAAATATCTCATTAGAAAGACCATCCGTTATGAGTTAAAAACATAGGATTTTTACACGTAGGAAATTTGAGGAACATCTTTCACAACTAGGATCGAAATAATGCTGCGCGAAACTAGAAAATTTTATCGAGCACAAAAAGCTGCTGAGGCATATAGGAACTAGTGTCAGAAAACAGAGTCTGTCGCCAACGATTTGACTCTGTCGCCAGGCGACACTCATGTCGCTAAGCGATAGAACCAAATTGCGGCGATGGCCTCTGTTCGCTGGCGCCAAGTTCTTCCAATACCGAGCCAGAAATATGCATTTTAATTTTGACCAGTTTTTAGCACTATTTCCTCGATCCTACTTCCTAATTGAGTTTTTCTCACTTTTCCGAAACCCATATGTGTTCTACATATAGACATAACCCTCTGGGAATTCATGCTCCATCTACCTGATTGAACGCTCTGTGCAACAAAGGATACATCCGAGAATGTTGAATTCACCAAACCATAGAAGCGAGTTTTTAACACGCGGTGTCCCATCCACTCGCGCCAACCCTTCAAAAGGTAAGGCTTCCGTGCGGTGCATCCGGACAATTAACCATGGACCCTCTTTGACTAACCCATATCCCAAACTTTAGAGAACTAGAGCCATGGTTAGGTTGCGAACTCATTGCATCATATTGTGCCTACTTGCCTAATTGTGCATTACTGGTTGTGCATACTCTATGTGTTTTTCCTAACCGTTTGTTTGACTTGTATTTAAGACTAAATAAACTGATTAATGACTAAAAGGACTTTGCCTAATTAATTAATTTGAGTAATTAAAGTCTAATAATTTAATCAGAATTGACTTAGTATGACTTTAGCCATGTCCAGTTGAGTTAAAATACTAAAATCAGTCCCAGATCAACGTTCCAGCAATGGCGCCACGATTTGGACTGCAGTGCCACACTGTGTTGTGCAGCGCCTGGCGACAGCTCTGTCGTCTGGCGCTACACTGCAAAGTGCGGCGACAGTCCTATTTCTTTGGCGACAATTTGGTATTTTGCTCGAGTCATCACTATGAGTCTAATTAAACAGTTTGCTAATCAATTAGATTATTTTGTTAATAATAGTACCTTGTTAAGTCCTTAATTGCGTCTAGACACTAAGTCCCATGGTCTTACACAAGAGTCAAAGCATGTCACTAGCACTCACAATATAAAACACGCACTAATATGTATGTAGACTATGACCATGTCTAAGAGAGTCTTGTATGCGCGTGTTTTCCGTCATTTTTTTTTTTGGGGGTAAGTCAGATATTAATCATCCAATTAAACCACTTGCTTGAACCATATACTTGATCCCAAAAATATACACCCTATTTTTGCTTTTTTCTTTTTCTTTATAAACCCGTAAAGACAAAGTCAATTTGAGTCAAGTCATTAGAACAAAAATGGTTTAATTTACAGCGCGTGGTCAAGAAAGGAAGGGCTTTTGATCAAAGACAACCTTTTCATTAAAGTACAAATTTTTGAAAAAAATCGCTCAAAAAAGGAAAGCTAAGAAGATAATGGTAACTCAGGAAGAAGTCAACGAACTTATGAATCAATTGACTAACATAACTGAAGTGTTGAAGGCTTTAACCCTTCAAATTAATGATTATGTGAAGCAACAACAGATGGACCTCATGCAAGAAAGCTTGAGCAAGCTGTCTAGTGACTACAAGTTTCAGGGCATTAGTTCACAAGAGGTCTCGATGGACAAGGAGCTTCTTCCGCAGAAGTTCAATGCAAACGACATCCCAAAATTCAAGGCAACTGACAACCCTTATTTTCATCTAAGAGATTTTGAAACAATAATGAGTATTAAGGGTATTGATAAAAAAGTATTTCCTTATTTATTCTCCTTATCTCTTGAAACCATTTGCCAACAATGGTTCTTCTCCCTTGTTAAAGAGAAGACCTCTACTTGGGAATCAATAGTAAACGCTTTCATTGATAAGTACAAGTGCAATATTCAAGTTGAAACTGGCTATAGAGAACTTGAAATACTTAAGCAGAAGGAGAATGAAGGTTTCACTTCTTTCTTCAATAAATGGAGAGAAACCTCTGCTAGGATGATTGAAGTACCAAGCAAGAAAGAATCTGTGAGGTTGTTCATTAAGAACCTTCAAGAAAAGTACTCCAAGCATCTCAACTATCAAAATAATTTACACACCTTCAAGGTCGTCTATGACGTTGGAATTAACAATGAAGAAGACCTTGCTAAGCTAAAAGCTGCTAATAATAACTCCAAAAGTGGTTGTAAAGGCAAGAAGAACGACAATCCTTCTTCTTCCAAAACCACCCACTCAAACAATCTTAGCACCTTTAATTTGAGTGAAGTCCTTGCTATGAACAACCAAGGACAAAAGAAACCATTTAGGAGAAACTTTACTCCTATTGGTATGAGTTATGACACCGCATTTGACCGATTGAATGCAAAAGGTCTTATAACTATTATTGGACCATTTGGGGACCCACCAATTGAAAAGAGGACAGCTAATTGGAACCCAATGCACACTGCAAATATCACCAAGGTAGGGGCCATCTCACTGAGAATTGTTAGAAGCTTAAAGAAACTATCCAAGATTTGATTGATAACAACAAACTACCATTGCCCCCTGCCAGTAAGAAGCCAAGAATTCACAACGCACCTCTCGCGCATTCCTTGGCCATCTCTGATGAGGAAATTAAGGTTGATCCCTCATCTCTCATCAAACCTATTGAAGAAATTCATGCTATCAAAGAAGAGGAGGAGATCTTTTTCGATGCCATAGATGACTTTCCAGAACCAGCAAGCAAGGAGGACGTGTGAATGCTTATATGGTCCATGTGGGAAGGAACAGACTTACTACGTGAGGCTCTTGAATTTTCAAAGAAACAAGCAGGGGAGCTTTAGAGAAAGTATTATAAAATTCCACCCACGAAGAAGAAAACATTCCCTCTACAAGTAATTGACAGTCCAAGAAGAGTAATAAACTCTACACTCCAATTGGGACTACTTATGCTAAAATGATCCAAATGCTCCGAGAATGGTAAGATCAAACCTCTCAAACCATTTGAGTCTCTAAAGAGGACAGATAGGTTCTATTGTCCATACCATCAATCAGGGGGACATACTATCGAAAGCTGTTTTAAATTTAAAGATTTAATTCAGATAATGATTGATGATAAGATGCTAGTTCAAATCCCACAGAAGAAGACATTAGCATCAATGGGGTTTAGGACAGCGATGATGAAGAAGTCTATCTTAAGGAAATGGAAGAACCTCCACTTTCAGTCATATATCCAATAAGCGATTTTTTGGGATGAAGAAGATTCACCTATAGACGTCCTCACAAGATCCGAGAGAACACAACCTCCTGTTTCTACACAACCTATGCCAACTGTGCAGCAAGTTCCCATACCTATCATAGAAGACAATGACATTGTCAAACAATTCAAGAAGACCAAGGTCGAGATGAATGTATGGAAGCTTCTAGCTACATCTCGAGAACATAGGTTTGCAGTGATGAATGCGTTGGATAGGATAGGGATAGATTCTGACACCATTCCTAAGAGATTGGCTAACTTCCTTACGAGTGATCTCCCTAGTCCTATCAACTTGATCACCTTTTATGACAAAGATTTACCTCCAGAAGGTGACAAGCATTACAAGGAACTGAACCTCACAGTAGTTTGCAAGAGAATGAACGTCCCAATGACTCTTGTAGACAATGGATCGGCAATTAATGTCTGTCCCCTCAGAACTGCGAGGATGTTAGGCATAAGAGATGAAGACTTAACCCCGTCAACACAAGGAATAAGAGCTTATAACAACACTCGTCGCCAAACTCTTGGTAAGATTACCATGAATATAACGGCGGGAGCAATAGAACATGCTACTACCGTCCAAGTGGTAGATATTAAGGCTTCATTCAACTTATTGTTGCGACGCCCTTGGCTTCATGACCTCAAGGTCTTCCCTTCACCTCTTCACCAACAAGTAAAAGCCATAGTTGGAGGAATCCCTATCACAATCGATGCTTCACCCATGAGGATTAAAGCTGTGGAAAATCCAATCATTAATGTGGAGCACGATGAAGATGATGAAGACTTGTGGGGCTTTAATGAAGAGGTCTCCTTGATCGAGGAAGATGAAAGGACCCCTCTCTGTCATGACCCCTACTCCTATATGACAGTAAAAGCTATTCTTAAGAGATAAGGGCGTTTTCCTGGAATGACTCTAGGAAAGAAGAAAGAAATGGAAAAAACAGCTGGAATTACCTGGACTCGGGAAGATCTTAAGTGAGCCCAGGAAAGGTCTAAGGCGCGTAGGAACGCTCACATCCAAAAGAAAGAAATCCTAATGGATCAGTATCCTCTTACTCTGAATGGACAATTCATAAAAGAAGGAGAGAACTATCCATGCTATGAATTTCCCGAACCTTTTGTTGTAAATGGCCTAAGGCAACCGGGATTTGAAATCTTTTAAGATTGCTAATTTCTAGATGAAATCCCAACTCCTATCCACAAGGAGAAAACACCCCCATGCTTTGACTTTAATGTCATGGGATTATTATTTGGGCGAGAAAAAGATGAGCCGAAACACATAGAGGATAACTCCTCGCTCATCCAAACGGTCCTACAAAGCAAGAACTTTGACCCTTTAAATCTCATCACCCCCAGCAGAAGGATCAATATAAGGGTGGCGCAAGACAGTCAAGGTGACTACTCCAAGTGGAAGGAAAATCTCCATAACAACAGGGCAAGGACCGATGTTCGAAGAGTCGTCAGAGTCCCTTCCTATAGAGTCGTCCAAGTCTTTAGTTGTATCACCCCTCATTCTTCTATTCTACTCCTAGGATAGTTAGTAATCAAGTCCCTGAGGACATTTCCCTTTTTGATGTAATGATTTCTGAATTCAATAATATGTCTTCTTTTGCTTACTCCTCGTTTTTTCCTTTAACCCAAGATGACGACCATTGCTTAACTAACAATGAAAACGACAAAGAAATTATTAAAGCAATGGAAACACTTGAAAAGAAAACACCGATAATTGAGGAAACTGAGACGATTGATATCTCAAATGATTCAACCCTTAAAAGAGAAGTTAAAATCGGATTAACACTTAATGAACAAGAAAGAACCGATGTAATTAATCTACTTAACGAATTTATCGATGTATTTGCTTGGTCATATGAAGATATACCGTATATTAATAGAGAAATAGCTCAACACACTATACCGCTAATTCCAGGAATGAAACCTGTTAAACAAAAGTTGTGTCGAATGAAACTCGACGTAGCTCTTAAAATAAAAGAAGTTCAAAAACAAATAACTGCAGGTTTTATCAAGGTATCCAAATACCCCGAATGGGTAGCCAACATCGTCCCAGTTCCGAAGAAGGATGGAAGGGTACGAATGTGTGTCGACTATAGAGATATAAATAAGGCAAGTCCAAAGGACGACTTCCCTTTACCAGACATCGATAATTTGGTAGATAATACAGCAAATCATGCACTTCTCTCATTCATGGATGGATACGCGGGATACAATCAGATTCTCATGGAAGAAGAATACATGGAGAAAACAACCTTCATAACACCATTGGGTACGTACTGTTACATGGTAATGCCATTCGGGTTGAAAAACGCGGGTGCTACTTACCAACGGGCAACGACTGACTTACTCCACGACATGATGCACAAAGAAGTTGAGGTATATGTGGACGACATGATTGTGAAATCAAAAGATCGCCTAGGACATCAAGTAGCCTTTGGAAACTTCTTTGAAAGGATAAGAAAATACAACATGAGGTTGAATCCATCCAAGTGTGCTTTTGGAGTCACCTCATGCAAGCTTTTGGGCTATGTCATAAGCTCTAGAGGGATAGAGATAGATCCAACCAAGATCAAGGCAATCATGTCAGTGCCACCGCCTAAAAACAAGAAACAAATTCGAGGATTTATTAGCCGGTTGCAATATATAAGTAGGTTCATATCAAAACTAACAACGATATGTGAACCAATATTGAAGAATCTCAAAAAGAATGTAACAGTAATATGGGACAATGAGTGTCAAAAAGCCTTTGAAAAGATCAAAGTCTATCTTGCAAATCCTCCCGTATTAGCACCAGCACTTCTAGGGATACCTCTCATATTATACCTAACAGTCACCAAGGAAACAATGGGAGCCATGCTTGCACAAGAAGTAGAAGGTAAAGAAAATGCAATCTACTATCTAAGCAAAAATATTCTCGAGTATGAAGTACGCTATACACCGCTTGAGAAATTGTGCCTCGCATTGCTGTGGGTCACAACCAAGCTAAGACATTACATGCTCGTGCATACAGTCTTTTTAGTTTTCCGAATGGATCCACTTAAGTATCTATTCAAGAATTCTACACTTAAAGGGTGCATATCAAGATGGATATTCAACTTAGCCCAGTTCGATGTAAGATTCATGCCCCAAAAGGTTGTCAAAGGATCTGTGGTCTCGGATTTCCTAGCGGATTTTCCAATAGAAGATTCGACGCCAATACAAGACAATGAATTTCCAGACGAAGACTTGATGGTCACAGAAGATGATACTTGGAGCCTCAAACCAAAAAGGATGTGGCGTTGGAGTATTACTAGTATCACCTAAAGAAGAGCATGTTCCAATCTCCATAAAGCTTGATTTCTACGTTACCAACAACGCTGTTGATTACAAAGCATGTGTGGTAGGCCTTGAAACAGCTTTGGCATTGGGAGTAAAGAAATTACGAATATTCGGGGACTCTTCATTGATCATCAATCAGATTTCTAAAAGATAGAAAGTAAGGAGTGAAAGTCTATCCCCTTACCAAACTTATCTGGAATCTCTCACTAATCAGTTAGAAAAAGTGGAATACACTTATCTACCTAGAGAGGAAAATCAATTTGCTGATGCTTTGGTAAGACTAGCCTCAATGGTTAGGATTCCTACGAAAATCGAGCAAATGCCTCTAACTATAGAGAAAAGGCACAAACCGGCTTATATTCAAGCTATATAAGATGATGAAATGATCCAAGAAAAAGAAGAAGAAGAATCGTGGTATACGGATATACTTAACTATGTCACCAAAGGAGAATACCCTCCTCATGCTAACAAAAGAGAAAAACGAGCATTAAGACTTTTGGCTTCCCAATACGTACTCATAGACAACGAGTTACATAAAAAGGTACCTAAGGGTCGAGCTCTCTTATGTGTAGGGAGAAAGGATGCCCAAAGAGCTATGAGAATAGTCCACAAAGGCATTTGTGGAACCCATGTTAATGGCAAAATTCTAGTCCAAAAGATAATGTGAGAAGGATACTATTGGACTACCATGAATAGGGATTGTCATCAATATGTAAAAAGATGCCCTAAATGCCAAATCTATGCTAATCTACAACATGTTCCTCCATCTCTACTTTACACCTACACTTCACCATGGCCATTCTCTACATGGGGAATTGACATCATTGGTAAAATTACCCTTCCTGGGACAGGAGGTCACGAATACAACCTAGTAGCAATTGATTACTTCACAAAGTGGGTTGAAGCTCAATCATATGCTAAACTCACTGCAAAACATGTAGCACTCTTTATCAAAAGAAATATCATTTGTCGATACGGATTCCCACATGAAATGATAAGTGACAATGGGACTCACTTTCAAGCTGAGTGTGAAGAACTGTTACAAAAATATGGCATTAAACGCCATCATTCCTCCCCTTATAGACCTCAAGAAAATAGAGCGGTAGAAGCAGCTAATAAAAATATAAAGACTATCATTGATAAAATGACAGAAAATTATAAAGATTGGCCTGACAAACTCCATTTCGCACTTTGGAGTTATCGCACGTCAATTCGCACATCAACAGAAAATACACCATTCTCCTTAGTTTATGGAATGGATGTCGTACAACCAGTAGAGCTAGAGATACCCTCTCTACGCATTGCATTAGAAAGTAAACTCGATGAAGTCGAATGGACTAGAACAAGATACGAAGAGCTAATTCTACTTGATGAAAAGCGACTAGAAGCTCTACATCATACCCAATGCTATCAAACTCGTATGGCTAGGAATTTTAATAAGAAGGTCAAGACAAGAAACATCAAAGTAGGAGACTTGGTGTTAAAAGCATTAAGGAAAAATGTTTTGGATCCAAGAGGCAAATTTTGGCCTAATTGGTCCGAACCCTATATTGTCAAAACAATCCAATAAGGAGGTGCAGCAAAGTTAACTGATATGGATGGCAATGAGTTATCGAACATGACAAATCTTGACCTACTTAAAAAGTACTACCCATAATTACTTGAGTAGGGTACTCAAGAGAGCGACGTTTGGCCTGATTCCTTAGGAAAGGATACGTACGCAACTCTTTACGGGTGCGGCCACTTTAATTTTCGCAAACCTCGCATCCCAGAGATAAAAAGAAATTCAACTGAACATCAGCGTCACAGAACAAAGCCTGTCGCCGGACGACAGACGGCAGCAGCCGGCGACAGCTGTAAAGCAGCGGCGCCGCTTTTCTGGGAGTACTAGGGCAAATTTCGGTGTTTTTTGGAAAATTTTCAACTTCCGTACTCGAAAAAAATTCTAGAAAATAAAATTTTTAGTTTTCATTGCTTTAATAAATTAAATTTAAAGAAGTTGATTTAATTAAAACGCTGAAATTTCATTAATAAAATAAAATAATAATAACATTATTGATGGAATTTAAATAAAAGCTTAATAAAACAAATTAACTTTAAAATTTAAAACTAAGTCTAATAAATTGAAAGTTAAGCCATGCTTCAATCTTTCTTCTCTTTCTTTCCTCTTTTCCAATTTTTATCTGCATCCACTTCATCGTCCATGACTTTAGCTAGTAAGCATCATTTAGAAGACCTACATTCAATTTTGGAGTAAATGGTTTCTCCCTTAGCTAGGACTCCATGTTTCTTTTCTACCCAAACCTTCTTCTCTGAAGTATCAGCTTTTCTTTTCCCTTTATCCTTTGTAGAGTCTTTCTTCTTAGGCATTGTAGGTGTTTTGAATTCAATCTTTTCACCCAAGCGTTCCTCAACAGGAATCACCTTGTCACCTAGACGATTCTTCACATTGGTTTTACTCTGATCTTTCTTTATGTCCTTTGAAGGTTTCTTGAGAAGCAACCTCTTTACATAATTGGGCAATGAAGGAGGAACCTTTTGGGTAATCACTTCCCATAAAGGTCTAGCGCTCCAATATGCATAAAATTTCTCTACTTCTTGTGAAACAGGGAATTTATAGGGACAACGAAGATCCTTAGAAGGAATTGTTTGAAGTAGGTCGTACTGTCTTTTTTAACCTGCAGGGATAATAAAAAGTCATCTTGGTTAAGCTTGGAAGACGACAAAAAGGTTGCTTGTTGACACCAACCATCTTCTCTATTTTCCACCAAGAAATGACCCACTTGATAGCAAAGTTGCAAGAGGCAAAGACTTTTTTCCACTCATGGCGCCCCATCTTAGGGAAGCGTTTCTTTCGCCTCACAAAGCAATTTGGAGTATAATTTTTAACATTGTCAGGAGGACTAATTAATTCTAGTCTCTCCATTAGCCATATCTGCAAATAAATTAATATTACTATACAAAAATATGTTTTTGATTTTTGTAGTTAAAAATATTATTTTTTTACCTGTAATAAAATTGGAGAGCCTCGAAAAGGTGCTTTTGGATTTTTCTTCAATTCATCAAGACTAAGCATAGTCTCTCCAACAATTAATGGCATTGGATTTCTCCCAGATTCAATTTGCTCCAAAACAGTTGATATAATTGCTTGACCCTCATTAGTTCTACCACCAGTGAGAAGATATTGGTTAATCATACAAAAGAAAAAAGTCATTCTTCTATAAATATGAAAAGATTTAGAATAAGTTCTATCAAAGTAATAGCGTGCAAATTCTTTCAAATTAACTACACTACCATCTACAATATTTGTTAGATCTTTGTCTTTTAAATTAAAGAAGCGCTCAAAATCTGTATAATAATATTAATTTATTCTAGGGATTACTGCAAGATCTAATGAAGGGAAGCCTAAGATAGCACTGAATTCTTCCGGTAAAGGGCTAGTTTCATCACACCCTAGTCTAAAACAATGAGTATTTGTGTCCCAATATTCTAAGGCGGGATGAATAAAGTCTATATCAAGATCTACCCCCTTAACACCATAGATACCTCCCATATGGAAAAAGTCAAGTTCTTTTCACTCTTTAGCAGTTAAAGACCGACACCATTCACGAGTGAAATTGGTAAAATAATTAGCAACTAAAGACATGATTATTTTTCAAGAAGCAAAGACTATGATTAATCTGCTGAAATTATGAAGAAATTTGGCAGATAAGGGGGCTATTTATACACAAAATCGATGCAGTTTCAATCCAAAAAGGGTTCGAAGTCAGCGTACATCAGCGCCAAACGATGACTCTATCGCCTGGCGCCAAAGTCTGTCGCCTGGCGACAGAAGCAACGCCCGGCGCCAACGCAAAACGCGTGGCGACACATGGCGTTGCTGTGTCTTATCAACGAGCTATTAAAACCGCGTTTTTCTGGATATGATTCGAACTCGTACAATGGCTTTAAGATTTTATCCCTTTATACAAATACCCTTACATATTAATTTTATATAATTTCCTTCAATTTTTCTTTTTTGGATTTTATTCATACTTGATTTATTTTTAAGTTTGTTGCAAGTCCTATTTATTTTTTATTTTTTCTTTTTGGGGGAGAAAGTCGGATACCCTCCATCAATAATAAAATTGACAGAAATTTTTGCGCAAAATTATTTTTTATCACAATTTTTGCACACACAAATATGCACATAAAAATGAAAAATAAATGCAAGATAAATATAGTCATATTAAATAATAATATGTATATACAAATATATCTAATATATGAGTTAATTAGGCAAAGTTCTATACAAGTCAAAATAAACAAAACAAAGGTATAAAATACGGTGCTGGAGGACGCAGATGATGAGGGACGCCCATCATATCAAAGAACTACGTAGTACGAGAAGTATGCTCTCCACCAGCTCCAGCTCCAGTCTCTCCAGGAGGAGGAAAACTCAACTCAGGACCCGTCTACCCAAGGTCGCATTGATGAACTGACAGAGGTTGAG
The DNA here is from genome assembly GCF_001683475.1 of Chenopodium quinoa. NCBI lineage: Eukaryota > Viridiplantae > Streptophyta > Magnoliopsida > Caryophyllales > Amaranthaceae > Chenopodium > Chenopodium quinoa. The sequence continues at coordinate 297,565 of NW_018742275.1, read as the reverse complement.
GCTGCTGTGATGACGAGCCGACCTCGTACATTCCACCACCTTTCGGAGCCGAGGTGGCCTCTCCCAGGCCTACCGGCTCAGCACGTGCACCCTTAGATAAAGAGCCCGAGCCCTCCACCGCCTCGGTCCGGGCAGCCTCAGATCGACCACCCTGACCGCCAGAACTAGTGCGGCGACGCCTCGAGCTAAACCTCGCCGGCTCTCTCAGGATCTCAAGTCTCGTCCGGGTACGAGAAGGAATAAGTTGTCCCTGCAAAAAGAAATCAAGTCAGAAGCAATCAAAATAGAAACAACAATACAGAAATAGGGAGAAAAGCTACCTCCTGAATAGCGTCGTCGCGACGACACGTAGCTACGTTCCTCATCCGAATAAGCTGGCTCCGGAAGGCGTCTATACACCTCGCCATCGTCAAGACCACCTCGCGCGAGAACTGTCAAAGAAATAAAGTCAGTAATAATGAAAGACAGATATGAACAAATATTAAGTAAATAAAATCACCCCGAGTCTGGTGGAGAGGAATGGATCGCTCCACAAAGCGCTGGTCCTCAGGAGCCGGAGGAATCATCTCCTCGATAGGCCCGTATGTCCCCTGGTAGTGGATGGACATACGAGGAGGCACGAACTCAGTTGGTCCATCTTGACAAAAGCAAGCCAAAATGAGTAACATATCACTTGGGGGCTACTTAGCAAAAGGTAAAAGATGAAAAGAATATCGCCACCTCCTCCGACAGAACAGGGCCGGAGCTAACAATGGCAGCAGCTCCTCCTCGTAGCACCGCCCCGGAATCGCATGAGATCGCCAAGGGGTATCAACCCTCCCCGACATGCTAAGTAGCCTCACGTCATTGAACATGTGATGTGGCGAAGAAGTAGGGACGATGAAAACATCCGAGGAGTGCTGAATAGCAATCCTCTCTCCCAAGTATGACACCGCCCCATACGTCCCTAGGAAGTAGCGACGCTCAGCAGTGTACTGCGCGGCTAGCTTAGGGACAACCAAATCGCCCCATGGCTGCTACAAAACATCAGGCTCCTGCGAAGAATGCCTATGAGATAAGAATCTACCAAAAATCAATACAAAAGTGTTTAACTACGCAAAAATTCATACCGAGAGGATCTTCTCTCGAACATGGGCGATAGACGCCTGAATGTGGCGGCCTCCCAGCAGGCGCCCACGGGAAACCCGCGTGGCGACGGTCTCGCCGACGCGAGTGAAGGAAAGTACTCGTAGAACCATATCTAACTATATAAGAGATAAAGTATATCTCTACAACTCTCCAGAAGCCAGACAAAGCGATGCTCCCCGTGTAGGACCGGTGTCGACACGAGTCTCGCAGCGCACACACAAAATCAGCATAGGCCAAGCTGGCCCAGTCGTAATTCCCGATCAGGTGAAGATCGCGGACTGCGGGAAGGTAGTAAAACAGCACTCTACTACCCTTGTCAGGTGAAAACGTCCCTAACAGCAAGATAAGCGCAAAGATGTGCACTCGCTACTCTCGGGTGGTCGCATCATCCTTAAAAGTTGCCGCCAAAGTCGACCAGCGGATACTCTTGGCGCTGAACTATGATGACTCCACCACAGCACGTGCCCCAACAGCGATCGTACCTAGTAGCTCATCAACCTCAGGAGAGTAGACACTGATGTTATTGTCAAACAGCAGCGTAGTAGAACTGAACTCCAATCCTGAGATGAGACTGAAGTCGGTTGGGGTGACCATCATCTCACCCAAGGAAAGTGGAAAGTGTTGGTGGTGTCCTAGAAGAACTCCACCAGGGCGCTAGCCACGCGATGACCCCCGTCAGAAGAACTCATGGCCTCCGTGGCCTCAAACAGGGCAGTCAGCCCACAAGACTCCCAGAGGAGTGTCCTACCAGCGGTGATCCCACGACGTACCCTCTTAAAAATGTGGTAGTCGGGGGCAAAGTACAAAGTCCGCTCATCCCACTCAGGAAGGGGACCGAGAGAAGTGGACAGGTCGGCGTCCTCCTCTACGGGCTCATGCTCCCTTCATGTGTCTCGGGACCGTGAATCCGAACCTCGCTACCTAGCCATACTACATTGTGAAAAATCAACATAAATTAAGTTTCTATAGTATCTAAGGTTCGCCTAGCCGCATGATACTATGTTCGCAAAAAAAAAAAAAAACAGAGTACGTAGTACTAAAACAGAGCACAATTTCAATTCAAGCATATATGACATTTTTCAAGAATCCAAACAATTTCTTGCAATACTATGATGATTATTGTGACAAATTGGACAAGAATTGCTAGCAAAAACATCAAGAACAAGCAACATAATCTTCCCGACCTTAAGAGGTCCAATAATGGTGATTTGTTTGTTTCTTCACCAAATTGAGTCAACCAAGTCTCAAAACACTCCCAAGGCAATATACAAACATAATCAACCAATTTCATGGCATAAAATTTGACAAACAAAGCAAATTAAGCATTATAAGGTTCGAATATTTCAAAAGTTCATGAACAAGAATGCACAAATTCATCAAAAATCGGGGTGAGTTTGAAGAAAACTTACATATATCGGGAAAGTAGATGAATAAATCTTCGATTTGCAACAAATTTGAGCAAATTTGGTTAAGAAATGAATAAGCTAGGGCCAAATGGAGTTTCTCGGCGATTTTCGAAGGAGAAAGCAGCAGCAGCAGCAAAAATGAAGAAGAAAAGGGAATTTATACGGATTCCTGATTCTGGCGCCAAACGACAGTTCTGTCGCCAGGCGGTAAAGTCCAGCGTCTGGCGACAGAGCCAATTCTTGGCGCCAGCGATATTTTAGCGGCGACACAGCCCTAAGCCACTCAGAACGGTTATTTCGACCTTAGTACGCCAGTTAGCCCCTATAAGCAATTTGACATGATTTAGTAATTGGCTCGATTACAATCGCATTAAGTGATCGGCCTGATAAATTATCGTCTCAAAAAGTAAATCAAGTTAAATGTTAAAGTAAATAAATAACAGATTAAAGTAAATATAACACATTTAATAGTAAAATATCTTAAGAACTACTTGTTTGGACAGTTTCTACTATCATGTGAAACACCATATTGCCCAGAAGCTCTATAAGTTCTGCCCTTTTTGGATTTTTCATCATAAGCTATTTCTTTTGCACTCTTCAAACGCTTTGAACTTCCGGCAAAACCTTTATTAAGACACTAATTTGGAGGCAAGATATTTACATCTACTTCATTTGACCCAACCAAAACCTAAATATCAACATCTTTCACCACTTTTGAACTAGTTGCATTTTTAGGATTATTATTTGTCAGCATCTGCTCCTCAAATGAAGATAATGTCTTAATAAGCTCAGATAAATAATCCTCAAATTGGTCAGATAAACTAACACAACTGAAAATCTTGGACCATACATCACTCACCAATTGCTTCTTCTTATCATACTTAAAAGCATCATCCAGAACAACATTTATGGCTGAAGCTTTCTTCAGAACTTCTTTTTTTCCAACGATTCAAGATATAAAAATTAGGAATTTCACGTATAGACTTTCCTTTCATAACAAAAAGAATGTGTCTACATAAGATGCCTTGACTCTCAAACATTTTACAGGTACAACTTGACTCATATGTAGCCAAGTCAAAATTTACATCAAAAATTTTCCTTTTCTCATGATCAACAAATATAGAAAACTCTACACCATCTCCATACAGAGAACTACAACTTTCAACACCACATGAGAAACAAGTTGGCTGGCATTCTTCTTGAAAATCATAAAATATGGAACAAGTACAAACAACAACAGCATGCTTTTCCAAGTGTAAATGAGTAAGAATTTGAGGCTCGGATTTATTAAGCTTGTTCAACTCATCCTGCTCATGCCTTTGAGCATCAAGAGCAATTTCATAACGAAACAAAGAATTCAACACAGGTCATATGGGGGTTTGTAAAATTACAAAAGAAGTTGTTTTCACCTTCAAACCTAGAAGTAGAACGTAGTAACCCACCCACAAATATGTCCCTGAAATATGCAGGGATCCAAAGATGTTTAATCTTGAACATGTATGCAAATTAATCATGATTGACAAGGCCAAATTCCTCCATAACACTGTTCCACCCACCAATAAATACATGGGGATCAATTTCTCTATCCCAAACTACTACACTTAGCTTTTTCAAGAAGTCAGTTTCATTACAAAACTGAGTTCCAACCTTTTCAAGTACCTTCCTCATTATGTGCCCCATACATAACATGTGTTTAGTCTTGGTAAAGACCTTTTGTATGGCAAGACCCTACAGTGATTATACAAGAGGGTTCTCTTCTATATTTTCTTTAGATAATAAAACAACACAAAATATAACACATCTCTTATGATTATCAACTCCAGTAAAAGGACATAAAACCAATGAATATTTATTTGTATCATAGGTAGAATCAAAAGATAGAGATTCCCCAAACAATTGATAATCTCTTCTACTGATAGCATCAGCCCAAAAAAACACGAGTAAAGTGCCTGCTATCATCAACACGGTAATCAAAATAATAACCCCTTTACTGGTTTTCACTTTTTGTTCAAGGTTTTGAACAAACATTGCACCATCAGCATTATAGATATATACTTTAAGTCCCTAGAAAAAATTTTGAAATCATTTTTACTGCCCCAGACATTTTCAAACCCACCACAAAGTTCTTTCATGATCCTATAAGACATAACAGCCCCTATATTTAACTTTAAATTGTAAAAAATAAACTTCTTATGAGTAAAATTTAAACCAACTTCATATTTAATAATGTAGGTAATAATATCAAGCGTTAACCCCCTATCTTGAACCCCGCTGTGATCATACACTAAAGTACGGTGGCGTCTAAAAAGGGAAGAAGATAGAGCAAAAGAGTCGCCAACAAGTTTTAGGAACTTGTAAACCGTTCACAGGGTGAAGGTTACACCCCTTAACGACCTAGGAGATCGTCAACTCCATAAGGTCTTGAACCAAATAAGGGTTCGGGGATGAAGGTACAAATCCAACCTAAAAGAGATTGAACCTACCCTAATAATAGGCCTCTACTTTATTCATATCGTATTCATGTGCTCTTTCTGACTAACATGCAATCAATAGGTTAACCCTAAACCTGTTTAATCTATGTTGGTTGAATATTAATGCACAAATAAATCTATTATTGGCGATCACTTGAATTATAATCATAATTAACCCTAAACAAGATTACTAATTATCTTATTAAGCGTGATTACAAGTACCAATTCCCTTTAAACATGCATAAAAAGACGTGATCAAGCAATAACAATAAATAAGCATCAAGCAACATAATAAATAATCATCAAAATAATAATCATAAATATAATCGTAATAATCATAATCATAAAAGTAACAATTATAATCATAAATCATAAAAATAATCATGAATCATGTTAAAGCATAATGAAAATAGCAAGATCCTAGGCATGATACTAACAAGATTAATAACAAACCCTAGCATGTCACTAAGTAATAAAAATCAAATCTTTAACCCTAACATGATACTAACAATCATAAATACTAGGAAGAAAATAGGAAGCATCATAACAATCATATTTTATATTAAAATTACCCTAGACATGATACTAGGAATCATAATAACAATCTAAGCATGAACTATATATCATAATATCAATAAAAAAAAACCATTAAAGTACTTACTTTGATGCCTCGTATCTCTTTCTAATAACAAAATACAAGCGTTAGTAACTTCAAGGAAAATAATAATCGAAGAATTAAATTAAATAATTGAAAGAGAGATTTGGGACCAAACCCTCAGAAATTAAAACCTTTCACGTCTAGGGCGAAGGCAACTTCGAACAATGCTAGGTATTTCTAGATCTAATGAATGCGGAATTTTGTATGTAAAAAGCTAGTTTAGAAAAGAGAGAGAGAGAGAAAATAAGAGAGAGAATCTTGATGAGAGTTGGTTAATGATGATTGTAGATGAAAACTGATGATTGTTGATGAAAACTGGTTATCGAAAACGGAGTTTTTAATACGTTATTTATAGAGAAAATCAGCCAAAAAAAGATAAAATATCAAAACAGAGTCTGGCGCAAACAAAACTGAACCAGCGCCAACGCTGGCTGTTGGCGCCAAGCGCCAACATTAGCGCCAGGCGCCAATGCTAGCCCCTACAGCTGGCGTTTGGTGCTGATTTAAAAGTACGCGTTTTCTTAAAATCAGATAAAAATTGTCGTACGGGAGGATAAAATCGCATTTCCCTCAAAAATGCTCTTTGATTTTAATTAAAACTATGAAAAGTCAATTTATCAATGCTAATTGAATTAGGAATGAAAAGAACCTTATAGAAGAATCTAGAAGACTAAAACCATTCCTAATTGCATTAGGAATGATAAATCATATTAGGCCCTCCCTAGATCATTGGGCCGCACATAAGGCTCAAACCGGGCCCAGTTTAGTAAATTGGTCATAACTTCCTCAATATTCATCGGAATTGGGCTTATAATATATCGTTGGAAAGCTCTTGTCAAGCCCCATCCAACTACACTACTATTGGACCAATATCATGGACCGACCAAACTGGATTGGCTGTTTTCTTAAAATAAATTTTCAAAAACAGAGAGAAGAGAAAAGAAATTAAAACTATCCGCAACACTAAACTTTCCACACTTTCACTTCATTCGATTATGATTCGACGTGAAAGGTACTCATCAGCGGGTTTGGTTTTGGGGAGACACAAATGGGTGTCTACAGGTAACCTACCTAGTAATAGGTGTAGAAAAAGGGTGAGAATGAGGCTCATAAAAAGAATAAACAATCTACTAGCCGCCAATTACAAACCTAAATTTAATCTTAGCAGGACATCCAACTCTCTTCACAGTCTTTTTTCTTAAACATGGACCTTCAACTTCTTTACCAGCTTTCTTGTTATTTGTCACATACCCTTCTTTGCTACATAATAATTATTTAATTACCATAACTCCTTTATCATTTGAATCATCCTTATTCTTTTATACTTTAGTAGTACTAGAATGGACTTTAAATCCTCACTCACTGGCATATTTGTAATAAAAGGCAATACCAAGTTCAAGAGTATCAAATTTCATTCCAATAAAGGGTTTGTTTTCCAAAGAACAACCTGGCATATACTCTTTATCACCTCCATAATTATAATATATGCTAGGAAGCTCAAGCTGAGTGGGTGTTTTAAGAATTCTTACATTCATATCTTCATTAGTGACAGCAGCAGAACAATGTTCTACACTTTCAGTCATCTTTCTGAAAAGTAAATGAATCAAAGAAAAAAGTAAATAAACAATAACAAAAAGTAAACCAATTTTAAAAATTATACTAATAAAAACTATAAGAAGTATACTAAAAAGTAAATGACTCAAAATAAAATGTAAAAAACAAAAACTGAAAAAATTAAACAAACTAAAAAAACATGAAGTTATAAGGATTAAGTAAGATTAATAAATGATAAGTAAATGACTCGATGCAAAAAGTGAATTTGAAACAACAAGAAGTTCTACTACTTGATTAAGACCAGCCAGCCATATAGCAACTATATACATAACCACTACCATGAATTGCGTAAGTATAACCTAAATTCGGAATAAAAAAACCTAAATTGTAAAAATAAAGCCCTAAATAAAACACTAAATTGTATAGAATAAATCAAAGAACAATTAATAAGTAACAATTGATAAAAATTAAAATAAAAAACCCTAAATCGGAAAAACTCATAATGAGATAAACAATGAAATCAAAATAAACAACGAAAATAGAATTATAATTAGAAACACAAGAAAATTAACTCAATAAATGGAAAAAATCAAAGAATACGAACTAATTGATGATAAAAATCCCATAATTGAACAAATAATTTTGCACAAGCGAAGAATGCAAATCGAAGAAAATGGCATTCGAGAGAATTCGAAGGTAGAGAGAGAAAATACGGAAGCGAAGAGAAAGAAAGAAAATGAAGCGGCGCCTGAAAAGAATGGAGGTCATTCAATGGACGAAATTACAAAAATATGCTTAATGAAAATGAAAAAGGCGGGTGAAGCATGCGTCGCTGGATTGAGAGTGATTAACGGTCAGGATGAGTTTCTAGTTTCTATTATAGGACTTGGTTCTCACATGATCTCATGTGTATATATATATATATGTATATATATATATATATATGTATATATATATATATATATGTATATATATATATATATGTATATATATATATATATATATGTATATATATATATATGTATATATATATATATGTATATATATATATATGTATATATATATATATGTATATATGTATATATATATATATGTATATATATATATATGTATATATATATATATATATGTATACATGTATATGTATATGTATACATGTATATATACATGTATATGTATATATGTATATATGTATATATGTATGTATGTATATATGTATGTATACATATATGTATGTATATATATATGTATATATATATATATATATATATATATATATATATATATATATACTAGTACTATTCATGTTTGTAATCTAAGTATCACATCTCATCTCATATATATTCCATCATCAATTACACAGAAACTGTCCCTCAATCACCATGTCCCAGGGTCAATTGGCACGTTCCCGGTATTAAACAACCTCAAGAAACAATCGGTATGGGTAATATGGGATGTTGATAAGTTTCATTTATGTCGCTATTTTTAAGAGTTTTCTAGTTATTTTTTCATAGTTTTAATATCTTTTTACTTGGTTTTAATAACATTTTATTACATTTGTCATGATTGCGTGTGAAATGTCGTTATTGCTCAATTTTGGCTTTTCTTGCATATTTTAGTTGCTTATGGCATTAGATTAAACTTTATTGGTTTATTCTTATGTTTAGGAACACTTGGATAAGTTCATTTCTCAAGATTGAAGAAATATAAAACATAAAAGAACAAGTAATGAAGAAATGTGTACTTGATTTTCAATGATCGAACTTCAAACGCCTATATCTTTTGATCTACAAAACATTTTGGGGCAATTCCAATTGGAGATGAAAGCTTATCTTGAGAGCTTTCCAAAGACAGGTCATATTCCCGATTCCGTTGTAAAACGTGGGAGATATGTTCATTTGAAGCTGAGCGGTTTGCCCAGTCCGATAGGAGCGGGCGCGCATCCTATGAGGAGCGCCCGCTCTAAACTTTCTGGAACGATTCTGCCATATTTTGCTGCAGCTAGGAGCGCCCGTGCACGAAATTGGTGCGCCCGCTCCTCTGCACGCTGCTCGACTTTTTGCGGAGCTTCCTAGGCAATTTAGTAAGGGGTATAAATAGATTTTTTGCTCATTTTAGGGGGAAAATTCATATTTTCAGTAGTTTTAGGTTAGTTTTAGGTTTTTAGAGAGAGAAACTCTCAAATTTTGGAGAGAGAAAGTGAGAGAAACAATGGTTTTCATGGATTTTGGATAATCAAAGGAGGAATTTGATGATTTGAAGATCTCCATTTTATATCAATGAGCATTTCTTACTCTCTTCTCTCTTTATGCTTTATTAATTGCTTTGTTAATCATGTTTGAGTAGATTTCCTTCTACTAGGTGTTGAGTGAAGCTTTGTTATGGTTAATTGAGTTATTTGAGATAAATTTGATGATAATTGTGTGATTAAATTGATTGAATTGATGATGGCATGTTGTTTGTTTTAGATTGGATTGATCTCCCAAGATAGCAAACTTAATTGCATGTTAGTTCTAGTTTGACAAGGGATTGTGAATTAGAATTTATATATTTGATTGCATTTTGGGTAAATTTCTTCTATGCACCTAGTCAATGAGGGATCTAGGCTAGGAATTTGAGAGATTGCTCTTGATGGTAATTAATTCCCATTTTAATTCTTTCTTTGCATGATTGATTATCAAATCGATTCCCATTAACTTGTTAATTGTTCAAAGTGGATCTTTGCCCCTAGTAGACTTTGTAATATCTTGATCTTTATATGTGTGTTAGTGTAGTTGTAGTGTCCACTATCCATAAACCGACTTCGGCGTAGCTTAAGCATTAGATCGAGAACAATCCAACATTACCGTTCCTTGTGGTTCGACTCCGAACTTACCACTAGACTTGTTTAGGGGTTAGTTTAGGATTATAATAAATTTTGTTTGGCCGTGAGGAGGTTAGTCAACGACATAATTTCCCCGCGCTCAAAATGGCGCCGTTGCCGGGGAACGGTGTCAATGCTTGATTGTTTTTGATTGCTTGAGTCTAGGTCTTTGTGTATACTTTTCTTTTTATTTTATTTTTTTAATTTTTGCTTGTTTTTGTAAAAAAAAATGGCAAGTAACTCGTTTCCTCAATATGACAATGAGCCTTTTTGTGAATATTTCAATAGACTTGTGGGATATTTGGATTTTGATTGTTGTAGTCTTTGGGAGGCTTGTGAGATTTGTTATTTTGGTTTGAATGAGCAAACTAGGGATGAAGTTGAATGCATGCATAATGGTGAATTTAGAGCATTATCAATTGATGATGCTTGGGATTTTTATGTTTGGTTTGCTTGGGATGTCTATAATAAGGGTAATCATGATTCTATTATTGATATGCAATGTGTTGATACTTCTAATATTAGCATGAATTCCCATAATTTGTTACATGATCCATTAAGTGAACCTAAAACACATGATTTCAACTCTATTTCCTCTTTTGTTCATGATGATGAGGTACATGCTCAAGTTGATGCTAATGGTGTGTTTCAATATTCTTCATTATTTACCATGCCTTCTTGTGATGTGCTTCGTTCCCTTAATGATGAATCTCATGTGTTTGATTGTGCCCCCACTCCCCAATGTGATGTATATGCTCATGATCTTAATGTTGATTTTTCCAATCTTGGTTGTACTTCTTCTTCTCTTGTTGAGCCTCAACCTTCAACACCTTTTGAATCCCTTATTGCTACTTTTGAATCTCAAATTAGGTGCATTGAGCTTGATAATGAGCTTGGGACTAGTAAGGAAATGATTCTTAATTCTATGAGAGGTCAATTAGAGATAATGAAAAAGAATGAGGAGCGCCTTGAGGAGGGAAGGAGAAGAAAAGAAGAGTTAGAAAGCCAATTGTCACCCTTGATGCTTGTTTGTGAAAAATCCCAATTTAATGTGTGTGTTGAGGATGATGATGATGATTTTGAGCAACCAAGAGAGTGTGAGGATCCCATTGGTGAGCATATGAGTGATGGTGAAGGAGTTGAGAATGAAGAGAGTGTTGATTTTGAAAATCCTAACCCTTTTTCCCATCTTGATGAGTCTCAAGTGCATGATTGTGATCCTTTTATCCATGAGTATTTGGATTCATTTAAGGTTATGTCTAATGTGTTTATTGAGTGTCAAATGAAAACCCATAGCCTTTTGAGTGAGTTCATTAAGAATGCTTCATGGGAGAGAGACCATTTTGAAATGAATTTGCATCCATTCATGCATGGCTTTGAGATTTTAGGCTTTAAGGAAGTTGAGGGAGTTGTTGTTCATGATTGTAGTGAAGGGTATTATGTAGTTCCTCTTGGAAGTTGGATGTTTGAGGGAGATCATGATCATGAGTGTTCTTCTTTTGAGGATTCTATGATTGATTTTCATGCTCAAATTGGTGATTTGAGGAATGGTGGTGAAGAAGAGACCATTTGTAAGACCATTGCTCCTATCCCCTTCTCTCATGTCCCTTTTTCAAGGAATTTCAACCATATCCCCTACACTCCTATATCCCTTCCTTCCTTTGTTAATGAGCCTATTGGGGACCCCCTTGCCTATGAAGATTTTTATGTCCCTCATTCGTCTTCAATTGAGGAAAAGGGTGATTTTGCCACCCAAAAAGATTTTTGTGAAGAGAGTTTGCCTTTCTATTCTTCTTCTTATTTTCTTGAATTTTCTTTTGATTCTTCTTCTTCTTGGAAACTCCCTCTTCACCTTCTTTTGCGTGCACTAATCTTGGTGCATGCCCTTCTTATATCATTTGCTTACTTGTTATCTTATGAGATGTGTAGTAGTGCATTTGACAAGCTCTTGCGATCGTTGCAATATTATTTACTAGAGCGGTCAAGCTTGGACCTTAAGCAAGCCTTTCTCGGGAAGTAACCCGTGTTTTATTGCTTTCATTTTCTTTTCTTTTTAGAATAGATTTTCTCTCATGGAAATTTTTGTGTGCCTTTTTCTAGGTACATAACTTGATATACTTTGGTGCATTGGTTTGGATCAAGAATCAAGGAAGTTTGGCACCACAATTGCTAGCATATGGAAAACAAGATTCAATTCTTGAGAAGAGTGGCTTTGAAAAGTTTAATTGGGTCATTTGCGGGTATATACACCCACCTAAAATCCGGTAATATCATTCCTTGCTCTTTCTCCATTGGTTGATACCTAAAGTGGCTTTGAAATAGGAGATATGTTGGGTTGTTGGATTGATCTCCTTGTTTTCCCCTCCCATGGATTATTTGATTTATGTTTGAGCATGTTGTCTCATTTAAGCTTGGGGGAGGGGATTCTATCATATTTGGTAGATTTTGATTCATATATATTCCATGCACATTTGTATATGCTTTTCCATTTTCTATGTCTTGAAAATCACAAAAAGATTTTTGTTTCTATCAAGGCAAATTTGCAATGTATTTTCTTTTGTTCTTGCTTTGGACATAATACTTTTGGACTTGTATTCTTGAATGTCTTTCTTCCTAAATTTTAGAGGTATGCACGGTTTGAGAATGTGTTAGGTTGACTCTAGGATATGGTATGCTAAGGTAGTTGGCTAAGAACTTTGGGACCATGAAGCTCTAGTTCACTTGCTTGTGGTAAGATGGAGTTGCTCTCTATAGTGGATATGAAATCAAGAGTTAGTTATTGCTATCCCTAGTGAGGTATAATTGTTCTAGCCTTCATCATACTTTGTTGAGCGGCATATTTGGATCCTTGGCTATTGCATTCTCATATCTAGAACTTGACTTTTAGCTCCCAAGATCGCGACTGAGCCACTTTAGGGGATGACAAAGACATTTCTCTTTTTATAGGATTAATTTTAAATTTTAGATTTGGTTTGCATTTGCCCCTATTACTAGCCCATTTGAGCCATATACATTCTTTTCTCTAACCACAATACAAACCTTCCAGCCTTGGTTTCACTTTAACTCCTACCTTTAGTTTGTGAAGCAATTTTGTTTTGGAGCTTGTTTTATTGTTTATGGTGCAAGTTTAGAATTGTGAGTTCATTTGCAAAGCAAGTATGTGTTGTATATAATTTTTTGCATAAAACCAAATGCATTTTGAGAAAAAGCCGCCCAAAGTTAAAAGAGGCAAGGACATTAAAAAAAAAATAGCAAAAGCAAAAAGCTTGGAAAAAGAAAATATCGAAAAAAAGTAAAGAAGAATGTAAAGCACAAAAAAAAAAAGAGGTTTTGTTATTGTTGTTTTCCCTGTTTTTGTTATTTTGTGTTAAATAAGTTTGGGGGAAAGTTATTTAATAAGCATACTTGGCACTTTTGTTTTGGAATCATTTGGATCTTGTGGAAGAAGTTCCACCCGTGCTTCACATAGGTTTACCGCCAATTTCAAGAGTTCTCCACACCCTTAGTCTCCTAGCTTATATGTTACAACCTTGAAAGTCCTTTTTGATCCTAAAGGGTTAAGTCATTCAATGATGGCGGGAAATAGGAATCAAGCCTATAGAGCGAGTTTGCATAGCCAAGATGTTGGGTAATATTCTCAATGTTTTTAATTTCTTATTTATTTTCCGGTTCCTTCGTGGAATCATGAGAAGCTAACTTGAAAGTGGATTTGAAACTAGTAGAGAGAACGTGGTTTGATTGGTTGGAACAAAAGGTGGAATGTGTTTCCTTTAGTTCTTTATGCTTAGCATATGTTATGTTTCAACCAACCTTGGACATCTTAGAACGTGCATACCTTTATTATTTTAGAAATATTGACATTCATTAGTGTTTGTTCCATCATAAAAGTCCACTCTAGAACGCTTGTAACTTTTCTCTTACTTCGATTTATTTTATTTTATTTATTTATTGCTTTGCCTTGATTTTTTTTTCAAGAGTTATGGGTTAAACTCTTAGGACACCCTTACGAGAGCTTACTCGTCCTCTAGAGCAATCTAAGGGTTTAAAGTGCTTGATGCATACGCTAAATGTATTCGTGATTCCTACGAAAGTGAGTTAGTGTATATTCTTCCCCTTCTAGTTTTCTTTGTTTGTATAAAATGCATCACATTCCCTTGTGTTTCTTTTGTTTTGCTCGAGGGCGAGCAAAAGTTAAGCTTGGGGAAATTTGATAAGTGTCATTTATGTCGCTATTTTTAAGAGTTTTCTAGTTATTTTTTCATAGTTTTTATATCTTTTTACTTGGTTTTAATAACATTTTATTACATTTGTCATGATTGCGTGTGAAATGTCGTTATTGCTCAATTTTGGCTTTTCTTGCATATTTTAGTTGCTTATGGCATTAGATTAAACTTTATTGGTTTATTCTTATGTTTAGGAACACTTGGATAAGTTCATTGCTCAAGATTGAAGAAATATAAAACATAAAAGAACAAGTAATGAAGAAATGTGTACTTGATTTTCAATGATCGAACTTCAAACGCCTATATCTTTTGATCTACAAAACATTTTGGGGCAATTCCAATTGGAGATGAAAGCTTATTTTGAGAGCTTTCCAAAGACAGGTCATATGCTCGATTCCGTTGTAAAACGTGGGAGATATGTTCATTTGAAGCTGAGCGGTTTGCCCAGTCCGATAGGAGCGGGCGCGCATCCTATGAGGAGCGCCCGCTCTAAACTTTCTGGAACGATTCTGCCATATTTTGCTGCAGCTAGGAGCGCCCGTGCACGAAATTGGAGCGCCCGCTCCTCTGCACGCTGCTCGACTTTTTGCGGAGCTTCCTAGGCAATTTAGTAAGGGGTATAAATAGATTTTTTGCTCATTTTAGGGGGAAAATTCATATTTTCAGTAGTTTTAGGTTAGTTTTAGGTTTTTAGAGAGAGAAACTCTCAAATTTTGGAGAGAGAAAGTGAGAGAAACAATGGTTTTCATGGATTTTGGATAATCAAAGGAGGAATTTGATGATTTGAAGATCTCCATTTTATATCAATGAGCATTTCTTACTCTCTTCTCTCTTTATGCTTTATTAATTGCTTTGTTAATCATGTTTGAGTAGATTTCCTTCTACTAGGTGTTGAGTGAAGCTTTGTTATGGTTAATTGAGTTATTTGAGATAAATTTGATGATAATTGTGTGATTAAATTGATTGAATTGATGATGGCATGTTGTTTGTTTTAGATTGGATTGATCTCCCAAGATAGCAAACTTAATTGCATGTTAGTTCTAGTTTGACAAGGGATTGTGAATTAGAATTTATATATTTGATTGCATTTTGGGTAAATTTCTTCTATGCACCTAGTCAATGAGGGATCTAGGCTAGGAATTTGAGAGATTGCTCTTGATGGTAATTAATTCCCATTTTAATTCTTTCTTTGCATGATTGATTATCAAATCGATTCCCATTAACTTGTTAATTGTTCAAAGTGGATCTTTGCCCCTAGTAGACTTTGTAATATCTTGATCTTTATATGTGTGTTAGTGTAGTTGTAGTGTCCACTATCCATAAACCGACTTCGGCGTAGCTTAAGCATTAGATCGAGAACAATCCAACATTACCGTTCCTTGTGGTTCGACTCCGAACTTACCACTAGACTTGTTTAGGGGTTAGTTTAGGATTATAATAAATTTTGTTTGGCCGTGAGGAGGTTAGTCAACGACATAATTTCCCCGCGCTCAGATGTACCAAATTAAGTGTCAAAATTACAACCCCCTACCATTCCCAAACCTTTTTCCATATATATATATATATATATATATATATATATATATATATATATATATATATATATATATATATATATATATATATAAGATCTTATAAGGTGTACATTTAATATAATGAAATCAAGGCTAATAAGATCTTATAAGTTATGTTTAAACAAATTAAGTTGATAATGACAGATATGATTAGCCTTGATTTTCATAACTTATAAGATCTAACTAGTTAGTGGTCCGGGCGATGTTCCGGGTTTGTTTTTAATTTTTTTTATTCAAATGAGCATTGACATTTTGTAACACCCCCGATTTACTAACTGAAAATAAACAATAATTAAAGGAAGAATAAACAACCTTCAAATAAAATTGCGGAAGCATACACCTAAATCGGAGGTATCACCGCCACACTCAACTACCTTTCGAGTGTTAAGGCTTATAAAATCCTAATAATTACAACCCAATAAACTAGGTGAGCTATTTATACAACTTTACAAACTTGTTATATATAACAGACTAATCGAAACACTTGAGCTCCTTTAGCTACGATCACTTCATTAACCTGTTTAGACAAACTTGACTGCTCACCATTAAGGACAAATTTCAAAATAGATCGTCGCAGGGCCACCATAAGAAAAAGACAAGGCCGCAAACACAAGTAGTACAACAAACAAACACACACGTCAGCAAAAAGCTGAGTAATCACCACATATCAAAATACAGAGTATAATAAAATAATAGACAATATTAGCTCAATTAAACAATGTAGTTCGAAACTACATTACACATTGTACTCTGAAAAAAAAAAAAAAAAAAAAAAAAAAAAAAACCTTTATCAACTCAACCTCAAATAATAATACAATCCTTCACTCAATTAACTCGTAACCAATAAGTGTGCCACGCTCTTTGTTTTATACCTAGCCTTGGACATGGGTATTCAAATAACAAACCAACAAGTATAAAAACTTGAATACTCTCAATAACCAGAAAAAACACCTTAAACCAGACCACATACGGGCCAATTCCCACTGTAGGGGACCATATAAAAAAATAATAATAAAGATTGTACCTCATTCTTAACTCATGATTATCATCCGCTTACCAACATGCCAAGGACTAAGGTATACAACGTTGAGCCTCAGACCAAGAACAAAATAATAATTCCTCAACTTTTTGATCTCATACATTGATCAAATAATAATTCACATGATAATAAATAGTATCTCAATATTGGCACATGTTCCCAAATAACATAACAATTCGATTCATAAATATTTCAACTCTTAGGGTAATAATACTAGCACCCAAAATTAATTAATTCTCAACTCAAAAATAATACTCTGTATTAACAGCCCTAAAACCTCGATAAAACAATACTCCCTATGAAAACAACAATAGAACCCTAGAATAAAACATAATCAATCATAAACAATAAAAGTAATATGATACTCATATCCAATCAAATCATATAATACCAATAATCAATATTACAATTATAAAATTTACACATAATAATAATATAGAGTGTAAATAATAAATCATATATCAAACATGTCCAAAGTTTCGTGTGATTACCTTCGACATATTACAATCGAACTACATACATGTAGTGAAGGCAAGAAATAGATGGAGTTACAAAGAACCTGCTTCCTTTCTACTGATCACACCATGCAAATCATCATCTAAAGCCATAATTAAGGGGATGGATAGTAGAGAATGAATAAAAGCTAATAAGAAAGAAACAAATTTGGCTTTGATAGATGGATAGCCGCATATAATGTATCGGCAATAGGAAAACGGTTGTGAGTCTTTTTTTTTTAATAAAATATCTTTTGAGAGTTAAGAATATTTTTAGGGTTTAAAATAGTTTATATACGTTTTAAATTGTACGTGCTATTTAAACAAGATAGAATTTTAAAATTTTACGAGCTCTAAATAAAAATATGAGATTAGAAAAGTTATATAATAAATAAAAACAAACTATATTTTTATAAAATATATTATATAAAATCATAAAATATTCGGGTATTACAATCTACCCTCCTTAAAACAAGTTTCGTCTCCGAAATTTAAAATAGAAAATTTTAGGGTATTACAATCTACCCTCCTTAAAACAAGTTTCGTCCCGAAACTTAAAGTAAAAAAAAATTGTAAATTGAAATAGAGTAAAAACTAAACCAAACTTTTGCTTATAAAATATATAGTTAGAGTACTAAAATATTAGGGGTATTACATACTATCCCCCTTAAAAAGGAGTTCGTCCTCGAACTTTATCTAGTCACATAAAAAAAAATAACACATAACAAGCACAAGCATATAAAGAGAAACACTCTTGAAACGGCTTAGCCTATGTTAATTTTAGTCCTAACTCTTAATTAACAAGTTTATTCTTAAACAAAATCATGCTGGGATATGTGTCAAAAAAAAAAAAAAAAAAAAAAAAAAAACCATGCTGGGATATGAAGATCCCTGCGTAAATCCCATGAGCGGTTTGGCTCTGAATACCATTTTGTAACACCCCTGATTTACTAACTGAAAATAAACAATAATTAAAGGAAGAATAAACAACCTTTAAATAAAATTGCGGAAGCATACACCTAAATCGGAGGTATCACCGCCACACTCAACAACCTGCCGAGTGTTAAGGCTTATAAAATCCCAATAATTACAACCCAATAAACTAGGTGAGCTACTTATACAACTTTACAAACTTGTTATAACAGACTAATCGAAACACTTGAGCTCCTTTAGCTACGATCAAAATATATTTTTATAAAATATATTATATAAAATCATAAAATATTCGAGTATTACACATTTAGTTCAATCATTTAATAAAACCACCAAAGAAAATTAGAATAAACCCATCGGTACGGTTACCAAATTTATTAGGCTCTACTTTTTGCTCCAATTGAAGAATGAAAATTTTTACAATGAGTAAATCACGCATAACAATTAAATGGAAATAATAGAGTGAAAAGCTTTTATATAGATCAGTTAGTGGCAATGTTATTAAAATCGCGATTCTGAATAGTACGATTCTACGATCCTAATCCACCTAAACGCTGTAAATCATTGGTAGAATCGTTATGATGTAGAATTGCTCATAGAATCGATAGAATCGGTGGA
This sequence comes from Chenopodium quinoa, assembly GCF_001683475.1. Taxonomy (NCBI): domain Eukaryota; kingdom Viridiplantae; phylum Streptophyta; class Magnoliopsida; order Caryophyllales; family Amaranthaceae; genus Chenopodium; species Chenopodium quinoa. Next base: position 278,604 of record NW_018742275.1, on the reverse strand, counting down.
ATCGGTACCGATTCTACAATTCTATACCGATTTCTACCGATTCCACTCCTGTTAAAAACCTGATTTTTCGAAACCCATAAGTTTTGATTCCGAAGTCGGAATTGCGCATATAATATATTATTGGAAAGCTCTTAAATTCTACTTTCTAATAGAATTAGTTTTGTACCCATATAATTTATAGATTTTATATTATAGACTAAAGAGTGTAAGGGTGTCATAGTCGAACCTAACTTTAGTCAATGACTTACTCCCTCTGTCCCAAATTACTCGCAACGATTTGACTTTGTGCACTATTCACACATCTCCCTTTGACCATCTTTGTTAATTACTATATGAGAGTCAATGTAATCATATACTTCCTCCGTCCCCGAAAGAATGACCCATTTGGCCTAATTTTAGTCCCAAAAAGAATGACTCATTTGCATTAAAACACCCACCAATTTGCAACAATATTTGTGCAAAATTAGCTTCCCCATATAAAAATTTTAATTTCCATGTAATTTTATTACTTTCTCTCTCTATTTTTTTACAAACCCCATGTAAATTTATCTTTTCAATATACTTTTACTTCTTTTTATTTATCTTTCTTAATACCCGTGTAATAAACCCAAATGGGTCGTCTTTCGGGGACAGAGGGAGTAAGATGTTGTTGAGTCTATTTTAATATGTAGTTTCTTAATATAATTTTTTTATAACTTATATAAATATATAATAAAAGATATCAATGGTCAAACATGTGCCTCGACAAGCGTGTTCAGTCAAAATGTTGCAAATAAATTGGGACAGAGGGAGTATATATTATTCAATCTAAATCATAATAAAGCTTATAAAACATCAAATTAAATAACTTTTTTAAGATTCTATCCGACCATTTAAATTTTGTGGGCATAAAAATGTATTCATGAGTCTTATGCCCTCAACTTTGGGCATATAAAAACACTTTTCTTATATGAGTTTGTTGTAGTTGTCATTATTTAGCTATCTCGTTAAATGAACTAACTTGACACTTAATTTTCTATTATTATTGGATTTTTTTTTTATTATGCATGGATCTAGGGGAAACAACTTTACGAGTCAACAACGTATTTTTTCATAATTTAACAACAATTGTTGTGTACTCTCATGGTTAAGAATGTGTACCAATAATCCGACTTTATAGTTTATAGTATATTGTTTGAGTTATGAGCGTGCGAAATTACTTCAAAAACTATTTTTTGTTTGTGTTGTCGATGTTATGTTATTAACAATATTTATTATTATTATCATTCTCATTGCCATAAAATTATGTATGTAGTCATTTGTTACATTTTGAAGCCTAATTTTACAATTTGATAGAATCGTACGATTCTACAATTTGATTTTACCGATTCGATTCTACCTTACTCACCGATTCAAAGTAGAATCCTGATTCTGATAACTTTGGTTAGTGGTATCCTTTTAATTGTTTGTATTAATGATATTAATGAGATTTTAATTTGTAAAACTAATCATATATACAAATGAAAAAGATTCCCCACGTATTATATATGTTGTGAGTTCTTAATATTGTGAGTTGAATGAAGATTGTGGGCTGAATCAAGTTTTTAAGGCAAATAAGAGCGAAAATTTTAAGAGTTATTAAAGTTTCATTTTTTTTATTTTTATTTTTTTTGTTCAGTTTCTAAATGTCAATTTATTACAAAGAGTAAATTACGCATAACAATTAAATGGAAATAATAGAGTGAAAAGGTTTTAATTATACCTTAGTGGGTTTTTTTTTTTTTTTAGAGACATTGCTATTTTAATAGAGCTAATTGGTTTGATTACATGGCAAACTTGATGACATAGCTAAATAAGAGGAAAAAATGACACGTGGCGGCATGGAAATTCTTGCCTTCGGGTTTTAATAATAATATTGATTAGCCTTTATTTTCAGTTATCTTCGGCTTATTTTCAGTTTATTTTCAATTCAGTTCTAATAACATATGAGAGTTATGGAAATTAATATAAGAACTGATCATGAACTGAACTGGACTTATTGGAGTTGAATTGAACTGAAAATAAGCTGAAGAGAACGGATTTTATGAGATTTACTAGACTTATAATTTGTCTAAACATAACTTATAAGATCTGATTAGCCTTGATTTTCATTAAATAAGCTCTAATAACATAGGAGAGTGAGGGATTTTATGAGACATAACCTGACAAATAATGACTTATAAACTCTAATGACATATGAGAGTGAGGGATAGCTCAAGTAGTCAAGTGGTTAGAGTTTTTCTCCCGATTTCATGAGATCCTGCGGTAGATTCTCATATATCTTGCCCTTAGCTTGTGGCACTCTAAACATTAAAAAAAAAAACAAATGGATAAGGGGTCTAAATTAAAAGTGAAAAAAAGTGGGTTAATTCATGCCAATTTAGAATATAGAGGTGTCAAAATTTGACCCAACCTAAAAAAAACGATATGAATTGACAATGATCTGTATCCGACCCATACCCGAAGAATAGGTGAAAATTAAACACTGACATGTAACCTGAAATGAAATAGACCCAGCATTAACTTCTAACCGACCTAATACTTTATAACCCGAACTCGATTAGTACTCTACGTAGCTTGTTTAAAACTTGAAATTGATTATGACTTGTCACAACGTGTTATCGACCCGAATGGATATTGACCGACAACCAATTTAACTTGACCTGACAATAATCTGAACCCGGAATAACACGTAACTTGATCAAATTTTAATATAATAAACATCTAACATAACATACTACTTACCTGAATCATAGTGATCAGCTTAGTGACCCATGATCCGTAACTCGTTAAACCGATATGTTTTGACTCAAAACTAATGTGGATTTCAATTTTTAATCAAAAGTTAGTTTGAAAATGTTATCAAATTTATCATAAATAAAAATTGTGAAATATTATACTTTTTATTTGACCTATTTTGTATGATACTCGACATGGCCGACCCTTATGGTGTATAGGGTGAGCTGTTGCTCAGGGCCCAAAATCTGATGGGGCCCCAAACTCTTGAATTTGACTATTTTGTTGCAAATATATTAAACTGCATAGAATTTGGCATAGTGGCAATACAACTATACTATATGTTTCTTGGTCTAGTGTTCGAATCCTATGATTATTCATATAAATTTTTTTATTTTATTTTTTTAAAATTTTTATTTGTTTTGATAATAAAAAGTCATCAATACATTTAATTAACTAAAAAAAATTGTGTTCTTGGCTTTTTTCCCATACTCCTTATCAAACAACTAATTGAAATTATTTAAGATTACCAAGGTAACTACACGACATGAGTCTAATTTTGTATATTGCGTATCTTTAATATAGAATATAAATAAATTAAAGGGCATATATTTTTCTAAATTGCACAAGGCCTCCATATTTATTGGGACGACCCTGATACTCGATTCCAAGAATGACCGACCAACTAAATTTGACTTGAGTCTAAGATTGACCAACCTGAAGTTCATCCGACCAAAATTTACCTGCTTCAAACTTGTCCATAACCCAACTTGATGCAAACAGGACACAAAACATTACCCAATCCAAAATTGACTCGAATTGAACCTAAACTGCAACCGAAACAATATAAAGCCTGTCATAATCTGAATCGAAATTGACCAATCCAACCTGAACCTGACTTGCACTCTCTTTGTTTTGTATTAATCGCAACACTTCCCATTTACATTTATTTCATATTAGTTGCACCATTTCTATATTTGGAAAGGACCCACCATAATTTCATAATTTTTCTCTCCCACTAACCTTACTTTTAAAAATATTTTATTACTCGTATTTCTTTTTCCTACCAACTCCACTTATACTACTTTTTTTATTATTATTTTTCTCTCTTACTAAGGGCCTGTTTTCTTCATCTTATTTTCAATTCAGTTCTTATCTTAATTTCCTTTTTTGTATAAAATATTTAGATCAGTTCAGCTCCAATAAGTTCAGTTCACTTTAGTTCTTTATTTCATTCTCTCATAAAATATTCAGTTCAATTCAGTTTAGTTCAATTCAGCTCCAATAAGTTCAGTTCAGTTCAGCTCAGTTCAGTAAATCAGAACATGCCCTAAGACCCCGTTCACTTTACCTTATTTTGCTGAACTGAAATAATATTTACTGAACTGAAATTATTGTTACTGAATTGAAAATTTTTTTCACTTAAATTATTTTTACTAATTTTCTGTTATATTATTTCTTTAAATTACTTTTTTTTTACTGAACTAAACTTATTTTTACTGAATTAAATTCATTTTTGTGAACTGAAATTATTTTTACTGATTATTATTTTTTTTAAGGTGAAGTGAACAGGGCCTAAGTTCCTAACAATGCTTTATATTATAAAAAATTTCTCTTTTAGGCCCCACCTTATAAATTTTCTTAAAATTTCTGAACACTCTAGCGTTGCGATTAGTACGAAATTGAAGGAGTAAGTCAGATTAAACAATATGATCTGACTTTAATTTGACCTGAAACTTGATATGACCTAACCTGAACACGACTTGAATATCCGATTTAACACTTCTAGCTATATAACGTAGTATATATTATTCAAAAAGGTCAAAATGAAAGATAAGCCTAATATAAATAATCTTCTTATATTCCAAATTAAATTAACGACAACAAAATTCCGTGAAGTAATCTTTCCCCTAACTACTCAATAATAGAGACAACCAGAAAACAAAAAACTAATGTTTAATACATACCAACTACAAAGTACTAAGTTGGATATATTGGTTGTCAAAATAAGGGCCTCTTCTGATACGATTATTTTCAGTTCAGCTCATCTCAGCTTTAATAAGTTCAGTTTAGTTCATTTCAGCTCTTAATTTTCTTCTCGTATAAAATATTCATTTCAGTTCAGTTCAGTTCAGCTCAACTCGGCTCTAATAAGTTCAGTTCAGCTCTAATAAGTTCAGTTCAATTCAGCTCTAATAAGTTCAGTTCAGTTCTGTTCAACTCAATTTAGTTAATGAGAACAAGCCATAAGTTGAATATATGGTTTTGTCAACACATTACAATGATGATTAAATTATTATGATTTTTTTATTAGAACTTCATAATCATTATAGTAGAAGATATGTAATAGAGCTTACCATTTTCAATTGTATAAAAATCCATGCACCATATTATATTATCATACTCACACAATCAAATATACCAAAGATCATTGATTTACTTTTCAAGGAATCAATTTCAAGCCAATCATAAATTCCACATGAGAAATATCATACTTGTGCTATAAAAGTGAAACGAGAAGTTGGGGGGGATTTTTTTTTTTCCTTTTTTGTGAAATAAACATTTATACCACGGTAGTTATATAGGAACAAAGGGAGTATAAAAGATTATAGTTTCAGGTCGAAACTAAATCAATTCCGCCCGAGAAATACCAAATCGAAAATGAAAAAGTTCGTAGGTATGGAGTATATAATACTCATTCAAATTAAGCACTACGACACTTGGTAATGGGGTTATAAAAAGGGATTCCAGCCAACTCACTTCCACTGTAAAAGAAAGACTGAAATTGATTGATCGCCTTTCACACCGTTGGAAGTCATGAATGTACACAAACTTTACCGTATATAATTGATGTGCACATGACACAATGCAATTATTTGGTCCTGTAAAGAAGTTGCTGATATGGTCCGCTTTCATCTTTAAGCTATCACCATATATAGTATATGTAGGTATTAGGACTTTTCAAGTTAAGTAACAAACAAGCAATTTCTACAAGTCCAAAAACACATCGAATACATGATACAAAGTACCCGGAAAAAGAAAGATGCAGGATGGTTGATATACTTCTTTCGTTTCTTAATACATGCAATAAGTGTACGTTATTAATTATACACTCAAAAGCACACCTTGTAGGCTTGTACCAAATAACCTTCACCGGGGAGACAACAAATAAGCCCCACTATCCCAGAAGGGAAGGAAAGAAAACACGTTCTACAATGAATTAAAAGCTTATATAAATAACAAGTTCTAGACAACCAGGGAAAAATAAATCAAAGGTGAGGCGAAATTAAGTCTGGAAAATGTTACTGAGTTACAAACCTGTCTATTTGGGTAGATATTAGGGGAAGCATGGGACGGGTACCCGTTCCGATAACGTTATTGGTTCGGGTACCCGATAACCGTTAAGGCTAAAACCGATTCCCGAAACCGTTCCGATAAGGTTCGGGTACCCGTAAATTCGGATACCCGAAAATACGGGTACCCGAACCAAATATCCAAACCGAACCAATAAGCTGATTTTTTTTTTTTTTGGTCTTTTTATTTATTTAAAACCTGCTTTGCAATTCGTTTTTAGATGCTTTTTAGTTTTTACTAGTTTTTTTTTTTTTACTTCCTATTTTTTGAACTATAACAATTGAACTTAAATACACAAATAACAAAAATAATTACAACTATCGCTGTCTTCCGCTTTGGCAACCTACCAGTCCCTGTCCTTGAGGCTGCTGCCTCCTCACCTCTCCTACTTGGCTGCCTGAACTCCTCCTTGTACCCACCTGCTTAATAATATTTTTGTCCGAACTTCCACCTGTTTTTCTAGTATTAATTATTGTTATTAGTACTATGATTTTTTTTGTAACAAATAACAGCCTAATAGGCTGATATTTAAACCTGAATACACATATAACACAGCACTCAACCCGATTACAAATGAACAAAATACTTGATACAAACATACTGTTTCTTTAAAAAAAAAGTCCATAATTAACAATAATAAACCAATACATAACAAAAAAAAAGTCCATAGTTTATAGTTTTAAAACAAAAACAGTCCATAGTAATCATATTTCATAAAATACTCCAAGCCTTCAATGACTTCCGGCCTTCAATACAATCACCACCAACCTTCATGATTATAAGTTGCTGCCTCTAATCAATTAATCATCATCAACAAAGAGAGAGTGTTCCTCACCAAGAGGTAACATTTCTTCAAAAAAAAAATTAAAAAAAAGTAAATGAATAATTAACAAGATAATGAGATTAAAAAAAAAAAGAGAAAATATTTAAATGTTACCTGATTCAATTTTTTCCATATCTTCAAGTCTCTCCTCAAGTATAAGAGGACCTTGAGATGTATGTAACCAATCTTGTGCACAAATCAAGGCTTCAACCATCTTAGTTGAGAGTGAGCTGCGAAATGAATCAAGCACTCGACCACCGGTGCTAAAAGCTGATTCGGAAGCGACTGTTGATACGGGAATGGCAAGTACATCTCTAGCCATGAGAGCTATTGTTGGATACCTTTCACCATATTTTTTCCACCACCCCAAACAATCAAAGCTTTTTCCGGCGAGATTAACTTCTCTATCATCTTCTATATACTTGGCCAACTCATTTTTCCCTTGTACTCCAACACATAAACCCACCTGCCTTTCAAACTCTAATTCCGCAACATCTACATCAGAATCCATATCTTCTACTTCCTCTGAAAAATCAGAAGTTTTAGGGAGAATAGACTCATTTGGAGGGTTTTCAGAAATATAAAGTTCATACATGTCATTCAGAGTTTGCATCACTTTATCACACAAGTACTTAGCTTTTTCAGAATCATATTGTTGATTAATTGCCCATTTAGTATATCCCATTTTCCGCCTAGGATCAAGAATGACAGCAATATACCACAAGAGATTCACATTATCAACATTTTCCCAATACTTGTCATGCTTTTTCTTCATTCCACTAGCCATTAAACTCACCCCCGCATCATTACTCAACATTTTTTTCTTGATTAACACTAATCCCAACAAGTTCTTGTAAATACACATTAGAGGTGATATACAACGAGCCGGAAACTCGTAGAGTAGCATCATAGAATACTTTAAGTAAAGGAAGAAAAGAGGCAACACGATCCCAATCACTAGGTTCAGGCACCCCGCCTGTCTTAAGTAACTCATACCTAAATTTACCACCATCTGAACATTCAAGCAAATCAAAAGCCCTACGATATGCCAAAGCACCTTCCAGCATTAAAAAAGTGGAATTCCACCTAGTATCCACATCTAAACAAAGAAAACGTTTTGACTCCAACTTTTCTTGTTTAACACAACTCATGAACTTTTGCAATCTAGCACCCGATGATCTTACATACCTAACAGCACAACGAATTCTTTTTATTGACACATCACTTTCTTCCTTCTTTAACGGTTAAACTTAATATGTGAGCACAACATCTCATGTGTAAAAACCGACCACCCAAAACTAATGTCTTCCAACTTTCAAACCTTCTTTTCAAATATTGAATGCCAACATCATTTGAACTTGCATTATCTACAGTGACAGTCATTACTCTAGAAATACCCCATTCAAGTAGACACTTTTGGACAGATTTACCAATTGTTTCACCAGAATGACCAGCAATTATACAAAAGTTAATTATTTTTTTATGCAATTTCCAATTTTGGTCAATAAAGTGAGCGGTTAAACACATGTAATTCATATTTTAGCAAGAAGTCCAAGTATCAGTGGTGAGACTTATACGTGAAGTGCACTTACTAAAAAAACTTTTTCAAACTTTTTTTCTCATCCAAATAAATCCTAAAACAATCTCTAGTCACTGTCCATCGAGAAGGAATAATGAAAAAGGGTTGCGTTACCTTCATAAAGTTGCGAAAACCTTCATGCTCCACCATTCTAAAAGACATTTCATCCATGATCACCATCTTTGCCAGAGCTCTCCTACTATCTTCTTGATTGAATTTCCACGGCTCAAGTCTACCTTTTTTTTGATCCACGAGATTCCCATCAAGAGTTTGTTGACTAAGGGACAATAGTTGCTGATTTTGATCAATGTTAGGGGGGTATTCCTTACGCTTTATGTGGTTCTTCATGCCGGAGGTACCTTGAAGTGATGCACAACCAATGAATGTATGACAATAGATACATTCAGCCTTGTTTTCTCCATCCTTCTTTATAAAATGCTCCCAATGAGGAGAGCGCCTTTTTCTAGATTTTTTTGAAGTTTCACTTAAAGGGGCAGCAGCATCAGCAGGTTCTGAAGGTTGGTTTGATTGATTTTGCTGGTCAAAGGGGTCATTATTTTCCGTCATTGGACAAGGGTCATACTCCCAAGGCTCGGGAAGAGGACTTGGAATTGGAGGAGCTTGACTTGTAGCCGATGAGTCTTCCATATCCCCACTACTTCCAGATTCCATACACTCCTACAAATGAAAAAAAAAAAAAAAAAAAGTTCAATTATGTATACACAAATAACAAGAATGAGTCATAGCTATATGAGGGTTGAAAGGGTGAACATCTAGGACATATGTCTATTAGAAACAAACAGGACAAAAACTTTTCCACGTCACACAAATACACAATCATAAAATCTCAGACAAGCAAGTGAAATAAAAAAAACTATTGGTACAACTACACCATATAATCACTCTGTGAGCCTTGCAGTACCTTAGGCAAGTATTACTGAAAATGAGTCCAAAAGATGATGTACACAGCCACACAAGTTACTGTTAAACCAAATTCTGTTAAACCATACATTGACAGATTTAACCCGAGTAGAAGCAACTAGATAAATCATATTGGACTACATGATTATCATATTGGACTACAATAAATCTTAAAATGCTTTCTTAAAATGCTTGATAGATTACTTATATTGCACTACAGATTAACGTTTTCTTAAAATGCTTGTAATTAACTCATGTTACAATAAATCATATTGGACTACATGATTATCATGTACAACTCTATAGATGCTCAACACACAGGAAGCCATCACACAACACTATAGATGCTCAACAACATTAGTACACAGCAACTATAGATGCTTAGCAACATCACACAACAACATCACTCTGAATCCTTGTTTTTTCTCAACAACCTTATTTCCACATCAAAAACAGAAATCTCACCTTACTCACTCATCTAAATCTAACAGACACAACTTGACAAAAAATAATAAAAAAAAACCTCAATTCTGAAAACCATAATAAGTACCATTCCTCCCAAAAAAAACAAAAAAAAAATTAATAGTACCACAATAAAAAATCAGGAAAAAAAAACAATTACAAATCCGAAAAAACCACAGATAGTCGGATACTATAAAATGTAAATTACCTCAACAGTTAGCTCAAAAGCCGCTTCAATGGAGAGCCGAAGTACGCTTCAATGGAGGAGATGAAGGAGTGAAAGCTCAGAGCCGCTTCAATGTAGGAGATGAAGGAGTGAAAGCTCAGAGCCGCTTCAATGTAGGAGATGAAGGAGTGAAAGCTCAGAGCCGCTTCAATGTAGGAGATGAAGGAGTGAAAGCTCAGAGCCGCTTCAATGTAGGAGATGAAGGAGTGAAAGCTCAGAGCCGCTTCAATGGAGAAGTCGAAGTACGCTTCAATGGAGGAGATGAAGGAGTATAGGCGTATAGCTCAGAAGCCGCTTCAATGGAGAAGTCGAAGTACGCAGAGCCCTAAATTGAATCTGTGATCTGTGAAATTAAAACAAGAGTTTAAGTTTAATTGAATTTAATCAATTCATTGCAAATAATTAGATCTGGCAAAGGGATAATTAGTTAATTACCTGAGGACATTAGGAGATGAAGGAGTGAAAGCTCATAGCCGCTTCAATGGAGGAGATGAAGGAGTGAAAGCTCATAGCCGCTTCAATGGAGGAGATGAAGGAGTGAATGGAGAATGGAGAATGGAGATTAGAGAACCAGAGGCAGAGACATTAGAGAAGAGGAGGAGAGAGAGGGGGATGGAGGCTGAGTGAAGTGAATGACTGAGAAATGAGAAAAGAACGAAGTTTAGGGTTTTCACTTTTTTTGTTCTTTATTTTCTGTTTCTTTTTTTTCTAAAAAAAACTGACATTATTCATTTGAGATTTCGAAAAAAAATATTTTCGGGATATTCGGGTACCCGAAACAGTGTTAACGGGTACCCGTTACCCGAACCGTTAAATTCTTATCGGTTCGGTTACCCGACCCGTTTTCTTTAAACGGTTCGGGTACCCAATTTTTCGGTTCGGTTACGGTTCGGTTTTTTCGGGTTTTCGGTTTTTCGGATAGTTTTGCACAGCCCTAGTAGATATTACCCTTTTCCTAGATCAGCAGATATTGCATCAAGATCTAATAAAATTTGGGGAGAAACAAAAAAAACAAAAAAAAAAAATAGAAAAAGGGTACACAAAATACACCAAACTCCAGGCACCCATATATATAAATACATAAAGAAAAGGGGAGAAAAAAAATTTAGAGTTGGAATTAAATTACATCACACAAACCTAATTATCTATGGACAAGTTCTGTTCAAGTCAATTATTGCATAGAATCGACGCTCTTGCTCAACTCTTCCAGTTTCTTCATCCTCAACCTCTCGCTTTCGCCCACCAGCTGCAAGACCATCCAAGAAAGGAAAGCCAACGTTGTCAAGTGTAAGTACAACGTAACCTCAAATGTAAAGAAAGATAATTACACAACTCTAACATTCATGTAGGGAATAGTTTACCTCAACCAGTTTGTTTATGAGCTGTACTTTTTCTTTGTTCTTCTCATTGAATGCATCCAGCGCATCTTTGTATTCTTTTTCCTGTCAAAAGATAGGTTTCAAGGGCAATGAGTGATTGATACATATTAACTGACAGTTCTTTCAAAATTAAAATCATATTAATACTGCATTTGCTCCCACCATCCCACCATTAGAAATCAGTACTCCGTAGTTGATTTTCTCGACCCCTCTTTAACAGTCATAAATAACGATATAACAGTCATTAATAGTTGTCTTTTCTATCTTATATCTGATCACTTAATTTAAATAGAGGCATGATATGAAATCCAATAATAAAACCTAAAGATGACACCTGCAGTAGAATCTTTAGCTGTATATGTAATATGAAAATATTAACTCTAACTTTTCCCCGATCACTTAATTTATATAGAGGCATATTAGGAAATCCGATACTAAAACATTGCAACTGTTATGAAAGGTGACACTTTTTGCTAGTAGGAACTTATAAATGTACATATAAATGTGACTTATCAATTCTAAACAGAGGGAGCGATATCTATAAAAACTTAACAATTTGTGAGGATTTTAAGATATATTGGAAGTAGAATGAATAGGTACCTTCTTTTGGACATTTGTACCAAGTGGCTTTAGCTCTTTGTTAACCACATCTATCCTTTTACGCACAACAGACACATCCTTCCGCATTGGATCCGCTAAGGCTTCAAGCTCCTGCAGAATCATGATATAGAAAAACATTAACTACATTCAGACAGAATTTGTGTACAGGAACACAAGACCGACAGAATAAGTGATACACTGAGTATAATTCAGCAGACAACACAGACTGATCAACTATAAATTACGAGAATAAAGTATCTAGTTTTTGCAAATAAATTACGAGAATAAAGTATCTAGTTTAAAGTTTTCATAATATTTCATTGGCAAGCATCTTCAACTTCCATCTTTAAACCTCCAAGGAACACAGATCCACATTAGAAGACCAGCAACTAGAAAAAACTTTGAAAGAAGACACTTCAAGATTAGCATAAGTACTCGAAAACAATGTTAAGAGTGTATGTATATTCAATATTTTACGTGATTTATTTGTGGCTGATGCAGCAGGGTAATTCAAACATTATTAATCACAAAATTTAATGTTACTATCACTTTTAACCATTACTAGCAAATCATTTTCTTTCCATTTTGCCTTCCTTCACCCCTTAATTCTCTCAATAAGGAATTATATGATGGGAATAAACAGTTACCAAATACGTAGTAATTCAAATTGATGAAAGTATTGATGAAAGTACTAATCCAACACACTAGGCTGGTTTTTCTACTATTGTTGCACTACATTATTTACTGAGATTACAATTGTCACATGCAGATATATCGAACGAAGCCGTATACACCATCCCAATCCTTCATACTACGGCGAAACAAGTCAGATAACCTAATAGCTCAAAATAGCCCGAGTTCAATCACGTCTTGAACTAGGTTGTTGAGCATTTCCATTTGCGAATAAGGAAAGTATCCAAATAAAGATAATTACTTCACTTCTCAACTAACCAAGTAGAAAATACAAGAAACAAACACTCTCATATTTTCTCAGCTTTCAGCCAAAAGAAAAGGTATAGTATAACCTCTAATTCTCGTCAGATAGACGTTGATAATTGCTAAAGGACAACCTGTCAATTCCTCTACAACGGTAACAACTTGCAGATAGAATTGGAATATGAATTAAACGGAAAATACCAACAAAAATAAGGCAATTAAACCTTTCTACCTAATTCAAACTACTCTAGTTCACAAGGTAACAGAATTCCCCTTTTTGATTATGCTATAACAAAAGAAAGATCCCTTAAAATTCGATATTTTTCAACTTAAAACAACGGTTATAACACTAATTTCATCTTTCAACTTAAAACAAGGGTTATAACACTAATTTCATCAAACAAAAACCCGGGTTTAACGTATTTCTACTCACTATGTTACTCGGACTCGTCTAGAAGTGTTTGAAACGGCCATCTTACTAAAATTATGCATGATTCTAGTCATATAAACATGTCCGAGTGTCGAGTATCCGATACGGGTATCTTACTCCACAGATCTAGCAAATTACACTGTAATACATATCCTAAAAGGTAATAATTTGAAATTTAAACCCACAAAAGTCAAGAATTCATGAGTTTTAAGACGGGTTTTTCCGTCTATCAACAAAAAACAGTAACAAAATAAAAACAATAATTAAGCCCTAGAAAAAAGGGAACTAGCAGAAAAAAAAGTATAGAAACCCAAAAATGGGTTTGTCATTTTGTCGGTTTATTTGCAAATTTACAACTAATAAATGGAAAGAATTACACACAATTTGAAATTTTACTAGATGTATAAGACCGTTACGAAAAAATTTCAAAATTTTTTAAAATTAAAAAAAAAAAATTATTTGTTTCCCCAAATAATAAAGAAAAGCCCAGCTTCAAAAAAAACCCCACAAATTCAACACAAAAAAGGAGAAAAACAGAGAAATAAAAACATGGGTAAGTAAGATTAACACCTAAAAATGGCAGAAATTTTAGAAATTAAAAAAAAAGAGGAGAGAGAAAGTGAAGGTGACCTCACGAATCAAAGCCAAGCGTTTAGTCTCTTCTTCAACACGACCAAGTTGAGCCTGAACACGTTCACGAACTTCCATCTTCTTCTTCTCGATCTCTTCTTCTTTAGCCCTAAAATTGGACAAAGCAGAGCGAGTGATCTCTTCATCAGCCATATTCATGTTAGTAGAACTGTTGAAGCTCAGACTTCCGGAATTGGTGATGCCCTGAATCGTCGGAAGCGGCGGCGGTTGCGGCGGCGCGTGCTCGGATTTCTGCATAGTTGACGGCGGTGGTTGGTGTTGTGGTTCAACTTCAACGGTTGTTTTATCAACGGCCTTATTTTTCTCTCTCTTATTGTTTGTGTTGTTTCTCTCTCCTGGACAGAGACCACAGAGGAAGCCTCCGTTAGTCCTTGAATTCTCCACTTTATCTTTTTTTTGGTGGGTCGACTTTTACTTTTTTATGTTTTTAGAGAGAGAAAGTGAGGGAAGAGAGAGAAAGTGAGGGTTTTGTTTTTGCTTCTTTTTTGTGCCCTGTTTGGTGATCCGTTTAAACAAAGTTTGGACAAATAGTGTGGTGTGGATGGAAATGTGGGTGAGAGGGTGAAGAGGGGAGGGCTTTAAAGACTAAAAAAAATTGAAAGTTAGGCTGTAAAAAATATATAAATTAAATAATAAATAAAGGGATAAATAGAAAGAAAAAAAAAATAAAGGGATTTGAAAAGTATTGTGAATGAATGACACCTTGGCTTGGAATATTTAAATGTTTGTTGCTAGTGTTACTTTGGTAGGATTTTATTTGATTATGATCAACTACCCTCAACCCCTCTTCCCAAAAAAAAAGTTTTTTTAAGAACAAACTAGAGAGAGTGTGAGGGATTAAAGCATTAAATTTGAAAATGTCTAATCCAATGGGAGCAATGGTAGATCTCTTTTCTTTAAATCAATTATTGAAAATTCAAGTGTACATTGTGTTTCGCTTACTTGTTATGGAGTACGTATGTTTTTAAA
This sequence comes from Chenopodium quinoa, assembly GCF_001683475.1. NCBI lineage: Eukaryota > Viridiplantae > Streptophyta > Magnoliopsida > Caryophyllales > Amaranthaceae > Chenopodium > Chenopodium quinoa. The sequence continues at coordinate 263,520 of NW_018742275.1, read as the reverse complement.
ATGAGATGTATATAATTAAAGTTAGATGTATGATCACTCTCGTTGGATTTGTGATATCGAATAAACCTATTAAATGTTCATTTTTCATAAATTGACATAATTTTTTTCATTATTGAATATTGTAATAAATGTGTAATATTTATTACAATAAATGTGTAATATTTACGAATTACAAAATTGAAGTAATTCCTCACTACATTCCACAATAATTGATATAGTCCAAATGTCACAAAGTTAATGGAATTTTTGTAAAGATAATTAATGTTTCAGGGAAGTTGATTGTTATACCAAAGTAGGCACATTCAAATAACTACTCCCTCCACTCATTTTTTTAATCCTCTCATTTACATTTTGCACGATCTCAACTATTAATATATTTATTTTCATATGTGTACAGAGATTAAAAACTTAACTTAATATTATGAAACTACTTCATTTAGAAAAAATGTTATACACAACACTATGGCTATATATGAGGAGCTAAAAAGGGAAAATACAAATGAAAATATAACATTAACTACATTGATTTTGTGCGTCATTTTGTCATGCATTTCTAAATTAATACCATCGTAAGGATATATATTAAATGTTTATTCTTACCTTTATGGGCTACATATAGCATTGTGATTTGCTAAATATCACTAACGTTTTTTTTTATCAAACTACCAACAAAAGTAATGAAGGAACAAAACTACCCTTACTCATCCCCACTTTGCTTTCTCTCTTCTAAGTCCATCAAAACTCAAATTCAATCATCAATCACCACAAAAGCAACCACCACCGCCACCACGACCTTGTCCACCATCACTACCCACAATCACCAATTCAAGAGGTACTATTTTTTTTTTTTTGTGTGTTGTCGGAACCACCAACAACAGTCAACGACCATCGAAAAATTGATGACTCATTACCACCTTCCCTCATCGACGGGAAGATGGTGATTTTTTAAATTTTTAACAACTAGCACAACTACAGCGCAAAACTAGTCAATTGGCTTGGTGACCGATTTCCACTGCCGGTTGACCATGGTTGATTAGCGTCCAAAACGGTTATTGCGATGTTTAATAGGTTTTGTGTGCTGGTGATGAGCGCCATTGATTATTGAAAAATCGGAGGTAACGAACTGGTTTTTCCGACCACCGTAATGTCAGTTCATCACCTCCGATCATCGCCACAGCTGCCCTTCCACCTACAACGTATGAGCGCTACTTCCCATCATATCTGATGTACAACCGCTATTGTGGTTGATGATGGTTGGGAAGTGGTGGTTGTAGCCCTTACGCGTGATGAAAGAGAGAAAATATGAAAGAGAAAGAGGAAGAACGATGTGGGGTATAGTAATTAGGGTATTGGTGATTGTTAGCGGTGTTTTGTGTTAAACACCTTGATAGGCGTGTCGCGTACCTAACAAAAACTAGACCACTACTATGTAGACGGGCAAGCAAGGGTCGGATCCCAAGAGACTATGGTTCAACTAATTAAATAGACTCAAGCAATTACTAAGCAAATAACCAAATAAAATAAGTAAGAATCAATATCTAAAAAACTAATTAAAACGATTAAATCTAAACAATATGACAATTCAATGCTAAAAACATCCAAGATCAAGCTTCACCACGAATACAATTAATGCAATAGTCGTTATACCCCTAACACATAATTCAATTGATTAATGAAGAAAAATAATCTAAGAATAATACCAATGGTCTCACCCGAGTTATCAATGGCTTCTCTAATCACAGTCAAGCCTAGCTACTTCCGTGGAATCATGTAAATTAAAGACCTTAAGCACATTACTCTAACTTTCTAATCATCCATTCAACTACTCCCGTGATGAACTTCAAACCCTTAATTGATTTATTCAAATCCGTCAAAACCCAATTCTCGTTGTGATTAAAACAATGGATTAATAACAATACCAATTATCCCTAATCTAGTATTGGCATAAGAATAATCAATTAAGCATATCAATTACAATTATTATTAGAGAATTTAAAGAATTAATTCATGCATTAATCATATTCGGCTTCCGCTAGATCTTGGAATAAGAAAACTATTCACACATATTAACGAAAGCAAAAACATTATTTAATGAAGAAAACATGATTAATAAGCAATTAAAAGTAAAAGAAGAATTAAAGATGAATACCAATTGCTTGAATGAAGAAAAGTACCAATTGTTGATGAATAAAGATTAAAACTTGAAAGTGAAATGTAATCTAGATCTAGAGAGAATATTAGGGTTCTAATGAAGGTTTAAAAGCTAGAATATAATAACTAAGTATGTTTTAGTCGGGGTTTACAAAGGGTATTTATATCCCTTAGTTAAGAAATCCCGAAAAAAATAGGAAAACGGGGTCTTCGACACTCCGCCCGGTCTGACCGGGCAAGGCTGCCCGGTCGGGCGCGCGAAGCAACTCCTTTTTGCGCTTCTTCATATGGCCTCTATTGTACAATTCTTTGTTTGCCCGGTCTGCCAGGGCAATGTTGCCCGGTCCGGGCGGACAAAAGCTAAATCTTCATACTTCCTCTATTGTGACTTCTCTTCTTTCCTTCTTCGCCCTGGCTACCATGGCAATGTTGCCCTCCAGGGCGGACACGGGTAAAATTCTCCTCCATCTTAATAAGCTTTCGTGGCTATCCAAAATAAGTCCAAATCATCCGGAAATCTTCATATGCCTACAAAATCAATCAAATAGACCAAGCCACACTAGAGAGGAGGATATTAGCGAGAAATAGCTCCGTAGAGCTTAGAAATCATACGAACATAGCTATAAAATGAGGGTAAAATATGGTATAGAATGTGTACATCACACCTCACATTGCATTTTCATTTTTTTTAAAAGCAACGAAACTACTTAATTAACGATACTAAATAACTATTCAATATACTTCATCTTATAAATAAATTACAGATTACCGTCAAAAAATTTAAAATTTGACCAAATAAACAATTAACGAAAAGGTTTTATTTTTTTAAAAAATATAAATAAATAAAAGGGTAGTCAGGGTTTCATCCACATAAAATCACAAAGTTAAGAAAAATTTGAGTTGGTCACTTCACTTGGTTGGTTTTATTGAATATATTTATAGTTAATTAAACCCAAATAATTGGATGTATGGCCACTCTCTTTAATCATAAAGGTTGACATTATTTTCATTAACCCCTACCTTATTGAATAGATCAGATATTTGGTAATAGTAATAAATTATAATGTTTCCAATAACATCTATACATTTTTTATCAATATATTTCTTATTAATCTTATAGTCTGTCTTAACCATGTGGTTCCAGAACTCAAATTTTATCAACTTTTAAAAATAATAATAATAATAAAATATCACCTCACTAACTTTTATCGCTATATCAATTTTGTTTTCAAATATATATTTGTCCATTGTCACGTCTAACTATTGTATTTTATGAGTTTTAGAGACGGTTTTAATTTACTGAACTAAATATTCTGTGAGAGAAGAAAATTAAAAACTGAACTGAAATAAATTGAACTGGAAATAAGTTGAAGAGAACATAATTTAAATAGTTTTAATTACCAAATTATCAAGGTGGTGTGACTTGTGTCATTATCAAAGCATTTTTTTTTAAAAAAAATGTAGTACATGATATTGGAAAAAATAAAAGAGAATGATAACAGTACTGTTATTAATTTACAAAATGGGGGGATGAGGGTTGAAATGACCCAACTGCCAGGCATTCACACATTGAGTGCTGGGCGAGTTTGTCCAAGCTATGTACTCACTATACTACAAATTTTACATTAATTAATTAAAATTACTTTTACAACTTTTTAAAAACATAAAAACAACCAAATATTAGCGCATCATCTGCATACCACATGAAATTAAAATTCTTAATTTATTATTTTTAAAATAAAAAAGTCCGTACAGTAGTCAAGATATCTTCAATCTATGTCACCGTTGCTACTTGCTCAACATGTTTTTGCGAAAGGGTTTTTCCTATTCAATTAGGGATGTCAGTGGGGCGGATCAAGTAGGAGACCCGCCCCATCCCCGCCTCAATGGAGCGGGGATGGGTCTCGGTTTGGCGGGTGGTGGGGCGGGGATGGGGATAAAAATCATACCCGCCATGGGTGATGGGGCGGGGGTGGATTTTAAGTTGTACCCGCCCCACTTCGTACCCGCCCCACTTCGTACCCGCCCCATACCCACATCTATATATCTTTTAAACCAAAATTACATACTTTTATTCTATTTATAAAATAATTACATGAAATACAATATTAATTATAATACTTTGTACGACATTTATATTATAACACAAAAATGTGTATATAATGCTTTATTTTATAATTCGTATTAATTATGTAAGATTGCGTATTTGATATACGGATATTAGGTGGATCTTGGGTGGGGATTAGGCAGGTTTTTGGTGGGGATTAGATGGGGATGGATATCCAAGTGGGGGGTGGGGCGGGGATGGTTTTGGAGTTGTACCCGGTGGGGCGGAGATGGGGATGAAAATTGGACCCGCCGCGGGGATGGGGATGGGGATGAAAATATTAGGTGGGAATGGGGATGGGAAGGCCAACATCTGCCCCGCCTCGCCCCATTGACATCCCTATATTCAACCCCCTTTCTATCCGTTTCTTTTTTTGTCTTTCAGCTCTTTAATTTTTTTATTTTATTCAACATTTATTGTTGTACGAAGAATATTTTTAAATTTTTTTTAATAAGATTTTGTTTTTTGCTTAACACATTCTTTCAAAAAAAATAAATTTTTGCTTAACATTTCAATTTGTTTCTAACCAAAAGTGTCAATTTAGTCTTAGTGGTAAATTGCAAAAATTCTTATTATCCTTGATAAACTTAATTTGTTATATTTTTTCAATGGTGAACTTAATGAAGCAATTTAGTTAATATTTAACCATGATTAACATTTTTTTAAAATAAAAAAAATAAAATTCCTAAAATATCCTCACTTTTTTTTTTTGAGGAAAAAAAATATCCTCACTTAACTCATCATCATCATCAAGATCACCAATTCATCATCTTCATCCTGTCATCATCTTCATCCTCAATTCCTCACCTTTTCAACAACCACCACAGTACACTAAAACCACCCACCTACATTCTCCACCACCACATTCATCGCCTCATGCTACACCGAACAACCACCAGTTCAGCCACCACAGTTAGCCACTGCCACACCTTGTTATACGCTACACCACTTCAGCCACACCACCAAACCACCTTCGAACCGCCACCAACTCTCACTCCATTAGCCTGCAACACCACCTGCCACCAATCCTCAATCCAATTCCCCACCCCTTTCGCACCTTTCCTTCCCTATGAACCACCACCGTACCCTTTCCCCAAACAAACAGTCGACGTCCCTCAAATCCTCAATCTCTTCTCCTAAAAAATTCCGTAGAATCTAGCTTGAATCTCCCCAATTGAACCTCTAAAAGTGTATTTTCTTATGCAATTTTGAATGAATTGTTGGTTAATTTATGCAATTTCTCTTTCAAATTGTGATAATGGTAAATATGGCATCAAGTTCTAAACCAAATTCGCGCATCATATGGTCATATGATCGAAATCAACGAGCTGTTAAGTTCTTGAATCGGACCCCCATCCCTTCCCAGATCTCGAAAATGGCGTCACTCCCTTCCCCCACCATATAACCGCCCACCAAACCTTAAACCCCACCAAAAAAACACTCTAACAAACGAACATCAAACCCAAAAACCACTTTTTGGGTGGGGTTTTCGACGACGAAAGACAAATCGCGAGGGAGGAGGAGGATGAGGGGCTGGGAAGGCCGGTGATTGTAGGAGAAGGGTTGATTGCCGGCGTAAGGGAGGAGCTATTCATGGTTGAACGCTTTTGGTAGGAAAACTAGAGTTTAAGATTAGGGTCAATTTAGTCATTAAGTGTTTAGTTAACTAGGGTTAGGCTTATAATTTCATTAATGTTACCATTGAAAAATTATAACTAATTAAAGTTTACCAAGGATAATAACTTTTTTTACTATTCACCATTGAGAATGTTAAAAACTAGAGGTTTACCAAAGAGAATTTCCCAAAATAAAAAAAATGTGTCAATTTAGATATACGAGCCGTCTATTTTACATTTGAATCCTGCTAAATTATTGTATCTACTAAGTATACAAATCAAAATTTTGATAGAGTTTTGATTGGGTTGGTTTCGAGTTGGATCAATTGGGTTGATTTTTGACTGCTTTATTTCCGTTGTCTAATTTGTCAATAGTAGGACAATAGTCACGTTATTGTAGCATTGCTTTTGTAAATTTTTAGATACCATAACAAAATTATTTAAAATGCACCAGTTAACGACTATTTTGCCTCATCCTCTCTTTAAATCACTTATTAAATGTCATACCCCTTTGACCATGAAAACCCTGTTCTTTTGAGCTGTTGTGATCTGCTCTACTGAGTATTAATAATCTGCTGACATATGATATGCTATGCTCAACAACTCAAAAGAATAGGGCCTAACTTCACCAGTTAATCTACTTAGAAATGTGTTGACGGTGGTCTGCATACATCTTGAAAGCAATGATGTGTGGCAGGTGGTTGTAGTGAGTGATGTGTTTCAACATTCTCCCTCAAGTGTTAGTGTTTTATAAATTTAGAGCTATTTAGAAAGGCCTGAATAATAATAATTCTCTTAGAGGTTGGACATCCTGTCGAAGTAAATCCTTATCTAGTCACGATTATTTTGAATACTCAATTTAGAAGAGATCCGAAATCAGACTCTGACATCATGCTAAATTTTTTAATTATAAATCAAAATGGGCCTTTATAACCCAAACAAAAGGACGAGTGTTTGATCCACTTACAAGACTCAAGGAGGTTCCATACTAAAACTAATTAGTGATAGTGAGAGTACATAGCTGTTAGTTTAGATGAACTACTATGAGAGGGGAGGGGGGGGGAGGAATTGTCATAAGTTCCAGGTAGCTAATCATTACGGAATTTAAAACAACAATTAAAATGAACTTAAAAGCACACAACAAGTTTTACGAGGAAGCTTTTCAAGACCTAACTGGAAGTAAAACCTCGACTCTAATTGGGATTTGCAAACCAAACTTTCACTATAATAGGACAACGCTCCTAGTTACAACCTATTACACACGGACGACTTTTCTCACATGTTCCTACCCGAAAGCTTGCTACACTCACAAGCTCAGCTCCTACCCAGACACTTGCTACCCTCACAAGCTACTACTCATACGCTTGCTACCTCATAAGTTCCTACCCGGAAGCCTGCTACACTCACAAATTCCTAACCGGAAACTTCCTACCTGATAGAATCATATCCTACCCAACCTAAGTACCACATTTAGATTCACACGATACTCTTAAAGTGTTCACATTTGGCTTCGTTCTCACTAGAAGAAACTCACTCATTGTACTCTAACACCTACAATCGAATTCCTAGGAATTCATACACACCCAAAAACCAATTACAACACAAAGACTAATAGCTCTAATATATAATTGGAAAGCTACACATGAAACTCGAAATCAAAATGATAAAGCTTATACCTTTGGAAAAATTAGCTTACTCTTGAGCACTTAGTGGTTTTCACGATAAAATTCTCACTTTACTTTGAAAACATTCTTCGTTATTTATAAGAAGACATCAACAAAGAAAAGTAGGGTTTTGAGATATGATAAGCTAAAGATAAAACTGAATTTCGAGCTTATCATATTAAAACATAAATTAATGCAAGCAAACTTAATTTCGATTTTTCAGAAAATCTTTTCCTGTCAAATTTATTTTTAGAAAAGATAAAGTTTGGATGAAAAAGATAAGACCAAGTAAAATAGATTCTAAAATATAAAATCAAATAGTTTTTTTTTCATAAACTCATGATATTTTATACTTATTTACTAATTAATTACCTTGTCAAGCTTTATCTGATTTCTAATAAGTCCCATGCATATTAACCAATTATATATTTACATCAATTCTAAATAACAAACTTATCTTTCATACAACCTATGTTATGAAGTTCATCTTCCGGTTGATATCTTGAGCTCTACATTGGTTATTGATTCTTGGGATCACGTTCCAATTGGAACTGTAGTGCAGGTCACAACGATATGCTGTCATTCTTCTCTAGCATTACACCGAAACTCGCAGACCAAGTCTTGTTGGAACTTGTTGTCATGCATCTGTTAGGAAGCTCTTGATATTTTCCTGTTAGGGAACACCTTCTAGTTCCCATCTAGCTTTGTTCAGAGAACTTTTTTCTGGAACTCTTCCTTTGATCTTACTTATCATCCTTAGTCTTCTTAAGTTCCTCTGTTCTAGACCTCACTTCAACTCCGATCCTAGAGTTTACTTATTCTGCAAACATCAAAACCCTAGAAAACTTTCATAGATAAAAGTTTGCTCAATCAGTAGCATCATCATCAAAACCTCTTAAGGTTCAACAATAGCTCATCTACTTTATATAAAGAAAATAGCTCTTCTCTTTCTCACATGCATGTGGGACACTCACTAGTGGGACTACAATAGGTTTCAAATGTGGAGGATCTTGAGCCAAAAAAATTGGGGGGGGGGGGGGAGGGAGGGGGCCAAGGTTAGATCCTCTAACCTTTTGCTCAAAAATAACAATAATTAATTACTATATATGAAATAAAATTTTGTATTTAATTATATATTGGACATGATCATATTATTTATAATTAACAACTCAGAAGTACTAAGGGGGGTTAGGCCCCCGCCTGCCCAAACAAATCTGCCCCTACTCGCCATTCAAAGATCCACCCCTGCTTTCAACCAACCAACTTTCTACTCAAAACCTACTGTTACAATCTTGTTAGGGAGCACTCCATGTTTAAAATCTGTTAGGGAACATCCTATGTTCTTGTTAGGGAATACACTCCAGTTCTCGTGGGATGGAAAACCTGCTTGAGGTTCGTTTTGGGTTTTGTTAGAGGATCCTCTTCAGGTTCTTTCTTAGAGGTGATCAAATTCAGCCCGACTTGATTTTGGGCGGGCTTTGGACAACTTTTTCTGGCCCAATGGGCAGGCTTGGGAAATACATTTTATGCAATTTAGTTGTTTTTTTGCCCAGCCTAAAATTGGCTCGAAAAGCCCACTTGGCCCATCTGGTTTGGACACACCTTTTCCAACCCCGAAATTTGGCCCGATCCGATAAATGGGCATTTTTTTGACCTTAGCCTGACCCGTTCGGCCCATTCATCACCTCTATTTATTGTATGATTCCTATGAACTAGTGCCGCTGGACTACTGGAGAACCTATTCCTCTATTTTCGCTTTTTTTTTCCTTAGACCACTATCAGCAGTGAGGAGAAAAAAAACCTCTCAATCTCTCTCTACCCACTTTCTCACTCTTCCCATCCAATTTTTCTCGTGAGAGGTTTTTTTTACTACACCAATGCTCAAAAAAAAAAAAAACTCCTCATCACTTTATCCTCCACTATTTACTATACCCCACCATAATACACATCACCTTTTTTATTTTCTCTTTTTTTTTAATAATGTTTATACTATATATTTAACTTTCTCCTGGGTCCCACAATAATACTATTCATCCTGATTTGCTCTCAACTCTTGTGCATTTTTCATTTCCCTCAACCGTGAGAGCTTTTCCACTCTTTGATGTAGTGTTCGGTTTTTTTGTTACACCTTAACTTTCACTCGTGAGGGGTTTTTCACTCACTGCTGGGAGTGCTCTTATAGTCTTCTATGTTCCAAGCTCAGCTCCCCTTTGACTTTTCAGTGAGTATTTGTTTGTCTTCACATAAATACTTAATTAAGAAGATTACTTATTATCATCAAAACCATGTAGGGTCGACACATATATGATTACAATGAGTTTAAAAGGAGAAATAATCATGTATTATGTACTCCACTCCATGAGTCCATGCCCTCCGTGGAAGAGAATTGACAAATTTAATCATCTATATGTATAAAAACCCTACTATATAGACTAACTTTATGCTGCATAAAATCAAATAAAAGAAGATTCATGAATTCCAAGGATTATTATTAATAATTATTATTAGCAATAAATCTAATGCGAGTATGGCCCTACGATTTGAATTTGTATCCTTGTAAAATGATGATGAGAAAGCAGATTGCTCCTGGCATGTCTCTTTCGGTAAATTTAATATTCGTAGCAATGTATATAAATCCTTATGGTGTGTTCTATTCACTCAATTTTCACTTATCTGAATTTATATGAATTTATCATATCTTATTAAATTTATTATAGTTGTAATTTGTATTTTGGTAACCATTATTAATACTTATTTTTCTTAAAACTAAACTTATATATGAATTAAATTGAACTTATTACACTTGAAATAAGTAAAAATAAGGTTAATTGAACAATCCCCTAACATTTTTCTAGGATTGAAAGAAATGGGAAGAAGGGAAGGGATATGAAGATGGAGGCATGAATTATCTTTCATTTATATATGATTAATATGAAATATAGTAAATATGGAATGAAGGAAATAGACAGAGAGAGAAATGAAACAATTAAATTACTACCTCTGTTAACCATTATCTGCAACTTTGGGGAGAGGAACGGAATCCAATGCAAAACTTCTTAATGGTGCTTAACAAAAAGTAAGGGTATGTCATTAATAGTTAATCAATCCAAATCTAAAAAAAAAAATTGAAAGAACCATCCAGCGTCCCAGCCATCGAAACCACCGACGGAACCACCACCTCCACGAACACACACCAAAATCCAGATCGGCGACCACCCTCCAAAACCCACCAACGGAACCACCAAAACTCACCCACCAGAACCCATAACCTACGAAAACGACCCACCCACCCACCTACGAAACCCACCCACCGAGAACCCACCCACCCACCTACGAAACCCACCCACCCACCAGAACCTAGAACCTATGAAACTCACCCACCCATCGAAAACGACCACCTACAAAAACCACCCACCGAGAACGACCACCCACTGAAATCCACCCATCGAAAATGATCAACCCACTAGAAACTAAACCCCCAACTCGAACCTAGAATCACGACCCACCCCAATTCGAACCCAAAACCACCTAAGAAACCGCTACACCCACCGAATACCCATCCAACCCACTGACAACAGCCTACGTCGTCTTCTTCTTCGTCATCTTCTTGTTCGTCATACCAGATCTGGAATGAGTTTGAAGGAGAAGGGAGAAAGGTAATGGAGAAGGTGAAGAAGGTGAAAAAATTAGGGTATGAATGAGGAGAAATTGGATGATTTTGAATTAGTTTGGTTGATTTCAATGAATCATTGGGGGAGATGAATTAAATTTGATAGGAGCAGTTAGATTAATTAGGTTAGATTAGTAATTAATTAATCATGTTTTTAAGAATATAATTGATGCTAAAAAGTTTTAAGTAAGGGTATTTTTGTAATTTTATTAATTTTTTTTACTAAATATGGAAAGGTTTGGAAATGTTCCACATAATCTTTAGCGTCCATTTTTGGTAAAAGTTGCAGATAATGGTTAACGGAGGTAGTATAAGAAATAAATATCACAAAATTTACAGAGATTTGTAAGGAAAACTCAATATTTTTCCATCCCTACCCTTCTCTATCCCTTTTTCCTTCCTAATCGATCATCTATCCAAAGACAATGTTCAAAGAAAAAATCCGCATACATTTGTAAAATTTAATACAAAAAGCAAGACAAAATGAGAACTTTTCAGATAATATAAGCTATATCAAAGATAAATTTAAACAAGTTCAAATAAGATACGCATGTTAAGTTAAGTTAAAGCATAAAAAATAAATTCAAACAAATTAAACTTGTAGATGATGCAACAAAACAATGCATATTTAAGGATATATATGTAAGCAGGCAATTAAATGATGTTTCAGATTATTAGAAGGAGCTAGTTTATTACGGGGCGTTTGGCAACAGGGATAGGGATAGGGATAATGAGGATAAGATGGTAGGATAAGGATAGGAAATTATTAGGTGGGATAAGGATAAAAATTATGTTATCCATTGTTTGGAATGAGTTGGGTATTAAATTGGGATAAGTAGTAAATTTACCTAACTATCCTTACTAACTTTTCTCCTCTCTCCTTTTCCTTCCCTTTCATTAAGGGTAAAATTGACTTTTACCTTTTAATTTTTATCCCCAACCCTTATACTTGCCCCCCCTTGTTATAGAAATAGAGGGATAAGCCTCTATTTAGTCCCCATCCCTTTCCTATGGGATAACTTGTATCCCCTCAAACAAACAAGGGATAATGGGACATGAGGGATTTTAAATCTTTATCCCATCAATAATCCCCCAAACAAACATGCTATTAGGGTATAGAGTATGTTTTTATTGAAATGCGTGTCACTAGCATTGCACCTTTCTTTTTTTGGGCGTGTGTGTTTTGAGACACGTATTTTAGTTAGTAATGAGTGGTTCGTGCAGGCGGATGCACGATATGATTCGCATAGTGCATTCACTCCAAAACTATAAAAAGGCGGAATGTACATGCAGTTATAATGTTCATTTATAATGTATGCATGAACATTATTGATGGATGCCACGAACCACCCATCAATAATGTTCATTTATTATATACATGGACATATATACTTCGTATAAAAGAACATAATGTTCATTAATACACAAGATTTTTGTGCAACAATTATGTATAATTTTTTTAAAAAGAAATTTTTTATATAAGGAATAGATAAATAGTTTTTTTTTACCATAAATTAATTACAAATTTTTTAAACCAAAAGTTCACTTTCTCTCTCCAATCAAAACTTCAAACCCATTTAAATTCCTCAAACCTCAAGCAAAATTTCAAGAGATTTGAAATTTTGAGTCCAAAATTGCTCAAGATGACAGATAAAAACGAAAGGTAAGACCAGATTCGACATTCATACTTGTTTATTTGAGTATGAGTGTTTGTTCTTTATAAATTTGGTTGAAAATTGTAATTTTTGGTTTTATTAGGAATTAATTTGTGATTTATGTGGTTTTGTTGTTGCAATGATAAATAAAATGAAGTTCTTGAAGAAGATCGAGCAATTAATACATTTTGGAAGAAGAAAGTAAGCAAATAGACAAATTCAGAATAATTTGTAGATCAAAATAATACAATGTACATTAAAATACAATAAAATATTTTTTTCATATAATTGCATGATCCAAATAATACAATGTACATAAAACCTGTAAGCAACATTATAACACATATGTTCATTAGAATATAATACAATGTATATTATAATACAGTAAAATGTTCTTTTTCATATACTAACATGATCATTTATACCAAATGTACATTTACTATATGAATAATGTTCTTTAATATTATCATATTCTTTATTAATAATACAAATGTTATTTAGATTTAAAAAAAAAACAAAAAAAAAACATATAAAATTGGATGTTGTTTATAAAATAGCTATATGTTCTTTACAAAACAACTATATGTTCATTACAATACAACTATATGTGATGTTTTTTATAAAATAGCTAGATGTTCTTTACAAAATAACTCTAACAACTAAATGTTCATTCCGCCTTTAAAAAAAAATGCACGGAGCATCGTACATTCGCATCCATAGAAAATTTTTCATAATTTAGCATTCGCCCTGTTTCTCTATAAGCAACAAAAAAAAAAGGAAATTTTTTTACTAGTAATATAATCATGATTTTACAGCAAAAATTGATGAACCAACCAGTAGAGTAGTTTACTAGCTATCTCGTTTACGAGTATTAAATTATGGTTGTTTGAACTATTATAGTTAAGGGAAAAAAGGGGAAATTCTCAATGGTAGCCTCATGTTTTTGCTTTTTCTCAATAGTAGCCAACTTTTTTTTGGATTCTCAATGGTAGCCTCCAACTATTTAAAAGTTGCAACCGTAACCTTAATCATGGTTTTCCGTTAAATTTCTGTTAAAACTAACTTTATTATAAATATTTTTTTTTATATTTATTTTTATTATAAATATAAACCAAGGTTAAATTAATTTTTATTATATAAAAAAACCAAGGTTAACTTTTTAAAAAAATATATAATAAAAAAAACCACCCTAGCCTCCTCACAGCACCGTCTCCCCCTCCCTTACTATATGCCGGTGCCTGGCCAAACCTAGCCCGTTAACGGCCGTCCAACCCTCACCGGAAATTCTGTCCCAACACCACAACAACCACCACCCCGAGACCCACCCATCCCTTCCACGGTTCCACCCCTTTCCCCAAAACCTGAACTGTCTCTCCCATTTCCCCCAAACTTGATCAAAAACTAGGGAGAAAGCCTCAGATTCGAGAAATTGAACGTCTTAATTTGAATTTACAATCCTTTTTCAATTTCGAAATTAGTATTAAAATTTCCAAATTAATGAGTGTGCGACTTGTGGTGGGTGAAGGGGGAAGGGGGTTGAGCCGTCGAGGCTCATAGTTTGGGGAAATGAAGGGTGGCAGGCTGACAGCCATGAAGGGAAGGAGAGAGCGAGAAACGGGTTTGTTGATCTTGAAGTTGCCGAAGATTTTGTGGCGAGGTAGCGGCGGTGTATAGCTAACCTTAGAAATGGGGTTGCAGATCTTGAAGTTGAAGGGATGGAAATGGGTCTGTTGGTGAGTTTCCAATGGTAGAAAGGGGTTTGGAGGAAGAGAATTGTGTGGGTGTGGCATGTGGTTGCTGATATATCCAATTTATATAGTGTTTTACCCCTGTCCCACGGTCATAATTAGTAGTGTTTTTGGCTCTTTAGGGCCACTTTTATTACTAATTTGTGTTTCTAGTGTTTTCGTAGTTTTAGTTGAGTTTTACAGGAAATTGCACTTTTGGAGCATTTTCCCACGTTTTCATATATCAACTACGAAAGCTAGAAGGATACGACCACTCTGAAGGAGTTGTGTCTTCGATAAGTGCAATTACTAGATATATCAAGGATCACTATTATAGAGATAATAAGTTCGTTCTCTTGGGGTGTCATCATCTGTTGCTAGACTATGAGAGATGATCTTTGGGCTAGTCAAATAGTCCAAAGCCCGCTAGAATGGATCCTATGAGGTCACACACAAGGGTATTGGGTTAAGCAAGTTAAAGGCCCATTAATGGGCCTCATGAGCAATTAACTAATCATGAAATGGATTGGGCTAGCATAGTTAGATTGGAATTAAGTTTTGGGCTTTTGACATGGGCTCTTATTTAGAGATGAGATCTATAAATAAGATCCATGCCTAGGGTTGCATGTAAGTAGTCATAATTCACACACATTGTATTTTGACATCAAGGCAACCAATCCCAAAGACCCTAATTCCTCTCTCTAACTCACAGATTTCTCTCTCCTCCCCTCGTCCGTACGGCCGACCACCTTGGTGGCACGTGTGGTGGTTCGTGGTGGTTCATGGTGGTTCGTTGCTCGCACTTCTCCATAGAAGGTCAATTGAAGGGTTCAATTGCAACTTACTAGCATTAGTGGAGGTCTTAATCTGTGCCCGTGGACCAAGTAGAGGAATCACGCTTGGGGTTCTTTATCTCCCATTGTTCTTGCTCGATCGCACGTGGAATCACACTTCAAAGGTACGATTATATGTTCTTTATGTGTTATGCATTAGATCTTGGGATTAGGTACTGTATGAATATGATTCATGTTTATTTCCGCTGCGTAGTACCTATAATTCCTTACACACTCTTGAAGCCCAGGCAGGATCGGTGAGAGCCACTGATTAAGGGCTCGGTATGTGATACCGGGGCTATTGGATCAATTAATCAAGACCCGATGAGGAAATCCGGATTGGGCCGAGGAATCGAGCCCAATAAAAAATACAAGCCTCGAAGAAGAAGCCGGACCCGATCGGGCAAGCATACGCCCGATCGGGCGGATGCGCGCATAAGCACCTTCAAGGAAGAAGCGCGTCCGATCGGGTGAGCGTAAGCTCGATCGGGTGTGGCACACCAACAGTGGTCAAAGCAAAAGAGGCGGGCTCGATCGGGCGGCCCCTCGCCCGATCGGGCGCGTGTTTTTCTTAGAGCTGATTAGTTTTGTTTTAATTTTTGTTTTGAGGAATGTTTAAGTACGAATTATGTACGTAAAATTCTGATTACCTTCTTTCTTAGACTTTCTCTCTCTTAATTTCTCTCTCAACTTTGTTCTTAATTACTTTCATTAATCCAGATTTCTTTTGGTAACAATTTCTTCTCTTTTAATTTCATTTATTTTATTTACTTCTTTAATTATGTTTTGCTTTATTCATTTGATTAGTTTAGTTATGATGATGTTTGAGTAGTTTTATTTCTAGGGTTTATGGGGATCTAATAAATAATATGAAGGGGTAAATTTGTGATTGTTGATTATCAATGCTTGGTTTATTTCCTATTGATTGATTTAATGCTATGCAATTAAGTTTGGCCAGATTTAATTGTATGAGTTTAGAAATATTAATTCGAGATTCGACAGATGAGAATTGATGTTTAGGCTTAGTTTCAATAGGCGGACTAATTTATAAATGGTTAAGTCGAGATTCGACAGATGAGATTTAATACCGGTAAATTAACTCTGTGATTATAATACGTAGCGAAAGCCCTTTATAATCTGATTAATCAATGCTTGATGATTGCTTATTATGATTTGCCCTGGAATATTGTTTATTAGTGAACCTATGCCCTAGGTCTTTTAATATTTGATTTCTCCCTACTTTATTTCCTTCGATCTTATTCTTCGTAGTATAGACTTTATTTACAATAATATTGGTTACTTTGATAATTTAGGTTATAATAATTAATTAGGAGTAGAAAGACTTGTTTCCCTGTGGAGTTCGACCCTACTTCCCTATCTACTTTAGTTAGAGGACTTAGGTAATTATTTTTTATTAGAGGATACGACTTTACCCTATCAGCTGCCATGACCATCTCCTCAAAGGAGATACTGTGAGAAGGAGGGGGAGAGGGTGGCTGGGATGGTGGGTATTTGGGGGAAAGATCGTGACAGCCATGAAGTGAAGGAGAGAGAAAAAAAAATGAACATAGTTAAATGAATTTTTTTTTTTAATTTTTGTTTTTTATTTTAAGAAAACATGGTTAAATGCTCTAACTCTAGTTACATTTAACAGTTACTTAACCTTTTTAAGTTAATAAGGTTACGGTTGCAACTTTTAAAAAATTGAGGGCTACCATTGAGAACCAAAAACAAAGTTGGCTACCATTGAGAAAAAGCAAAAAACATGAGGCTACCATTAAGAATTTCCCAAAAAAAAAAACAATTAGAGTAGTTTGCTTAATCAATCAACTAAAAACTACGTATAAGCAACAAGCAAGAAAGTCAATAATATAATTGGTAAGTTTTAAGATTAAAATAACTTCCCTAATGGAATTAAGAATCATTGGCTTGAAAAAAAACCCCTAGACTTCTCTCTCTTTTCTCATTAACTCTAGCCTTCATTGTTAATTTTGAAGGAACTTTCATCGGATTTCACCGGTGGAAAGTCCCAATCTTTATTTTCTTTTAAGTTTTTTTGTTTCTTAGATTATAATTATGTCTCCCTCAAAAGAAGGGTTTATCTCCTTTGAAAAACAAGGTTTTTTCAATCTCCTTCGAAAGACAAGATTTTTCGAACTCCTTCGAAATAAAAGGTTTTATTTGTATTTAATTTGGTCTTCGGTTGTGCGGAGCTACATTTGATTATAGCTCGAATTCAGGTTAAGAAACTAGCACAAGAATTTACTTTCTCCCAAAATTACGAAGCGTCGACAGATGCACTCAAAGAGTTATATGAGAAAACGAATCGAGAATGTGTCAAATTGTTATATTCATGTATTTGGATTATTAGCCTTTCCTCGATTAATTCTTGTTTGATTTTGTCAATTTCGTTTTCATTATTGTTAATTGTCAATTGTAGATGCCGTGTGACTTTATTTAATGAAATTTAGTGTTCTTTGGGACTTCATTCAAAAAAAAAAAGTTTTAAAATTAAAATAGTACTTCGCGCGTATAATATTTATTTTCGGCAAAGTAATCTATAATAATTATTAAAATAACAAATGCTGACATCATCCTTTTTCCTAATTGTACACATGTCAAGCCCTCAAAGAAATTTCCCCTCCTAAAATATATGTGATGTCATCTCATTATTTAATACGAAGTAATATTTTTAGTTAAATTTTTTTGGTCAACTGTTTTACCATTCATTTTTGTAAAAAATTGAAAATTAAGTCCAGATTAAACTTTGTAATTGTGACAAACTAATATAGCAAATTTATTTGTCAATATCGTGCATCACACGAGAATAATCTAGTAAAATATTATTTTGGTTTACTAAAGTAAGTACAATAATTATAAAGTACTATTTGTGTGTATCAATTTTCTTGGTTACATATTATATATTACTCCGTATTATTTATATACTAGGGTAGTATTATACGCGTGAAGTACTATATTTACTCCGTATTCTTGGTTAGCTCTTGCATAGAAGTTATATTAGCTCGTAGTTACACCTTTGGTTTGGGTGGTAGATCTGGTAGTTTTAATACGTACTATTTGGTTTATGTGCCTATATAGTGGTTTTGTAGAAATATAAAAAAAACCACCAAAATCTTTAATGATAATTATTTTTTAAAACCCTCAAAAGTTTGACAGTATTATTTTCAAAATTATTATTAAATAATATTTAATTGATTTGCATCCCTTCTTATCTTAAGCTAGTTTAGAACTCTTAATTGATTTGCATATTCAATAATACTTAACGTATTTTTCTTCAAACGATTTTTTGTGAGCTTGGTCATACGGAGTAATAATATGTGAAATGTTCGTTGTAGCTAAGAACTTAATAATGTAAGTTCAATGTTCTACGACCATCTAATAGCTATATCTATATCTAATACTAAAACAATAACCACTTAGGTATATTTTTCCTCTTAAATTCTCTCCATATTTAATACATTTTTTTTCTATCATCGATTTCCTTCGATTTTAGGATTTTAAAGTTATTTATACCTCTTGATAACATCTGCTCAAATATCATCATTTAATATGAATGTCATTTAAATTTCACGTTGTTTATGTGCGTGCCGACTACAAGAAAATAACCTTTCCGTAGCGATTATTTTAACCTTTAGTATCGATTGTAATTGCAACAAAAAGCTTTCCCAATAAAAAACATGCGTATGATCTTTACAAGATTCGAACTTGCAACCTCAAACTCTTATATTAAATGTTTCACCAATAAGCTATGACATATTTTATGTATTATTTGTCAAACAATATTTATATATCTAGTGTTGAAAAGGCTTTTCGTATCGATTTTTAGGATTTAGTGGCAATTGTAAATGTGGCGATTTCTCAAAATTATATAAATGTGTAAAAATAGTGTTGATATGTATTATTATGTTTTCCGTATTGATTTTATATGGGGAAAACCATGGTGATTGTAAAGATGATACGACATCCTTAATTATTTCACAAACGTACTTGCATATTGTAGCGAATGTACAATCGCTACGAAAATAGATTTTTATTGTAGTGGCCATCAAACAATGTACAATTAAAAAGCTAATAAACCTCAACAATATTTGTAATAATTAAAGGACAACAAAATTGTAAATAAGAAGAGCAACCACAAAGGAGAAAAAATGTGATACATACAATTTTTTTTCCTTTTTAAATAACAATAATAACATATGAAATACAAAACATTATAATTTTTTTTATTTAAAAAAAGGCATTAAAAGTTTTGTTAAAAAAATACTTTGTATTAATTGATGGTATGTTTAATGAAAAAAAAATCCAATTAAATATAATAATTAGAGTAAACATATTAATGAGGGTAAAAAAGTAAATATACATTTTTGTACACAACTTTGTACATATTTTTGAGGGTATAGTTGGTAGCACACTATTTCTAAGAGTTATTTTCTTCTTTTTATAAGGTAGGGATACTTCCTAATTTCATGTTTAGTTGACATGATTATTTGATAATCACGTTTGTTAATACACAAGTTAGTGCTTAGCCGATACTGGTATTCGTCTCATTGTATGTTCGATTCATGACATCATACAAAATATATATACTAATCATTGAACTTGTGTGTCGGGACTCACGGTGAATATGCACATTTAACATAAAAAAAATATTGTAATGATTTGAAAGGTTAAAGATGTAAAATTAATCAATAGAAGATCTAGGGTTAATGCAACCTTTCAAACAAAAATGAAAAAAATGATTAGTATGGAGTACCAAAAATAGAAATAAATACAAATATAAATGTACAGTGAAAATTAAAACAATTATATATTGAAGAGAATTGGTTTGATGAGTTTTTTAAATCGGAAAATGAATAAACAAAATAACTACGAAAATACAAAGTAATTTCTATATTACTGACCAAGTAACTCAATGACACTGACCGAGTAACCTCTATAACCCTAATGAAGTAGGGCTTGTTATGTTCAGCTTAATTTCATTTTAGTTTAGTTCAGCTCCAATTAGTTTAGTGCAATTTCTAATTTTCTTCTCTTATAAACAATTCGATTTAGTTTAGTTCGGTTCGGTTCAGCTCCAATCATTTCGATTTAGTTGTTTTCATAAATCACAATAGGCCTGTAATATCTATGTGATATAAAATTATAAAGATTTGGAAAGATTGTGAGAATTTAATAAAAAAACATGAAAATACAAAGGTGGAAACATGTGGGTTGGTTATTAAAATTTTTAAAACGGAAATACAAAAATTCATTATTTCATTGTGATGAGTCTTCTAGATTAACCCTCAAATTAACTAAATTTTAATAAATTAATGAAAATTTGCCTTATTCAAAACTTATTAAATTTTTTTATAATTTTAAAATGTTAGTATGATACATATATTTGTATTCAAATTTCTTAATTAACTTTAGTACTACCTCCGTTACACATTATTTGCAACGATTAGACATTTTTTTCTCTCTATTTTATGTCAAATCGTTGCAAATAATATGTAACGGAGGTAAATGTCAAATCGTTGCAAATAATATGTAACAAAGGTAGTGATAGTTTTGTAGGATTTTGACTTGGTAACCGTCTCATCTCTAGTCACATACTCACATTATTAGGATTACTTAAACATGGGCAACGGGTCGTGCCGTGCCGCCGCGGGCCGTGCCTGGCCGTGCCGCGGTGGTGGGCGTGCCGTGCCTTGCCGAGCCGGCTTCGCGGCGGGCCGTGCCGTAATTTGGCACACCCCAGCCCACGTGCCTGGCGGGCCGTGCCGTGCCGGGTCGCGGGCCAAACCGTGCCACTTTATTTTTATTTTTTTTAAATGAACGTAAAAAAAAACGATATATAAATATTTTTTAGGACAACTTAATTTTATATAAATAATGTTATTAATTTATGTTTATGTTAATGTTAATATATTTTGTTTTGAACAAACTTTATTTTAATTAAGGTTATAAAAATTATTTATCTAATTATGTTTAAGTTTATATAAATAATTTTATTAATTTAGCAAAAAACAACAATACATATACTAAAAATTAAATTACCACTGCCGTGCCACGTGTCGTGCCGGCGTGCCGACCCACGGGCCGGCCACCGTGCCTCGTGCCGATTCCCAAATTTTTGTTCACGGCACGGCCCACGGCCCACAAGTGGGCTGCCGTACCGTGCCGGGCGTGCCGGAATCGTGTCGGGCCCGTGCCGCCCGCGTGCCGGCACGGCCCATGCCCATCTTTAGGATTACTGTAGTGTATAGTAGACATGTTTATCGAGCCAAAGCCCCACTTAAGGCCCTGCCCCGCCTCATTAACAAACGGGTCAAACCCAGCCATCATGTATAAGGGCAAGAGGCTCCTGGTGTGGATCGGAGAGGATCCTTGCACAAATTACAGCCAACAGTTAAATACTTTCCAGAAAAACTTGGTATAACTAAAGTAACGAAATAATGTAACAACCTTACAACTCATGCATCATTTCATGGCCCTTTCGCATGGGTGACAGATACAATCATATGATTCCCAGACGTCAAAAAAACCAATGCTGTTGATCAATTTTATTATTTCTTTAGCAGCAAATAACACTCGAAAGCCACCGATGCTTTTCTCTTTGTCTTTTTTGCTGGCTTGAATCTTTATTTTGTCCACTTTATAATTATATAAATAGAATTTTATATTTCTATTTTCTGCATAATTAAATGTCTCAATAGATACCTTTTCGGCTCACATAATTTTTGAAAAAAATCCATAGATTATGCACGGTTGAATTATGTCCTTTCATATAAAACCATATCACCAACAAATATATATGGATTACAACGACCTATCCCGCGCCCACCAAGTGGTGAGATCTAGAGCCCACTTGCACAGTTGTACTCGTACTCCCTTAGCTACTAGCCCACAAGTACAACTTGGTATGGTGCATGTAGCTATGTACAAGATGTTATTGGCTATCAATATGGGCCAGGCAAATGGGTTAGATCATTCTATTAGGACCATGTCCACTGCCGGTATAGCTTATTCACCATGACTATGTGAAGAGCTGCTTTCGATCACATAAGCACTTGTCATGCATTCACTTGACAAGACCCTCCCTAAAACGCGACACTTGCTTTTGTATTGTATAGATACCCCTCAGACTTCTAAGATATGATTTTTTCATAACCTAAACACCTTCAAATTATTTTTATAACCCTTTCAAACCAGTATTGTATTTATCATTAGAGCGGTTTTTCTTGGGCAAAACCTCGAGAGCAGCTTCTCCAAGATCCCAAGATTATTGGAATAGTATAGTTTGTGATTAATGTTAATAATACTTTCTTCATTTTACAATAGTTGAATCATTAGACAAGTACATTTGATTCTTAAACTGATATACGATAATTAAGAAAAACTACTGATGAATAAATCAAAGTATGACCGAGGAGAGAGACAAGGAGGAATGCACGTTAAAAGATCAAAACCCTCTTTTATCCATTCTACTTCCTCCATTTTTTTTAATTGCATCAATTTGCAAAATTACGAGCTCCTATCCAATTTTTGGAGATGAGAGGGATAAAGAGAATAAAAAATGGATAAAAGTGATAGGAGAGAGATAAAGAGAGATTATTAACTAAAAGGAAAACTGATGCCACTAATTTAAAACTTTGACTTTTACAAAATGATGCAACTAAAAAGAAACAGAGAAAGTATTTACTTTTATGAAAATTGGCAATTTGACATACATAAAGATAGGGGGTTGTTAAATATCGCCCTCAAATATCTAACTAACGCCCGCAAAATAAAATAAAATTACGTATTTGTCCTTATAATAACGATAATAATAATAATAATCTTACCTCAATTTCACACTTTTACTGTACACAAAACTTTTTACCGTTCTCTCTAGTGGTCAACAGCCACCAACGCTCATCGAACAACCACTCCAACCACCGTGAGTTTCAATATCAAACGAATTTTAAATTTTGCAAAATCAATTTCGTTAGATCTTGTGGATAACTATGAAGTACAAGAAATACAACCTTAGACGCTCGTAGAAGGCTCGTCGAATCGTATGGAATTGGTACGTCGCGATAAAATTTTTAAAAAAAATTTGAAACCCAGGAAACGCCTAGTTTTTCAGAATACCCTAGGTTGAAACGCCTAATTTTTTAGAATACCCTAGGCTGAAACGCCTAGTTTTTTCGAAACATCCTAGGCTATTCGAAAAAACTAGGCGTTTTAGCCTAGGGTATTCTAAAAAACTAGGCGTTTCACCTCAAACGCCCAAATTATTCATACAACCACACGGTTGTTCATAGGAACTAGGCGTTTGAGCCTACGCCCAAATTATTCATACAACCACACGGTTGTTCATAGGAACTAGGCGTTTGAGCCTAGGACATGCGGAAAATCTAGGCGTTTGCCGCAAATTCAGGAAAAAAAAAACATTTTCTCCGTCGGCGACCGACTTCCCTCTGTCCTTACTTGTCATTATCGCGGCTGTGTAGATCGTGAAACCGTAGGTAAGGAGTTAGTGGTTAAAAGAGGAGGAGGTGGTGGCGGTGGTGGGTGTGGGGGGTAGATTGAGGGGTAATTTTTTGATTAAAAAGGGTAAATTTGTAATTTTAGTTTATTTTGTGGGCGTTAGTTAGATATTTGAGGGCGACGTTTAGCTTTCCACTAAAGATGAGGGACCCTTGTTTCAAAAAAAAAAAAAAAACAACCCTTTTGGGAGCCTCCACCAACTTGTCAAGGGCCCGTATAAGGTCTCCCCATTAAAAGCCCAACCTTTTACAATTTGCTTTGGGTTCGATCCAATTACCAACTACTAGTGTGGAGCAGGGCCTTAAATGAGGGCCCAACCAACACCTCTAGAACATACTACGAGTACTATGTAAAAATGTACCATACACTACGTACATTACATATTCAAAAGCAATTAATAATGCTTAAATGTTTCTTTCAAAAAAAAAAAAGTTGCCTTGAATTGTTTGGAATTCAATTCATAATGAGAAATGCACATAACTGTTAGTGGACCATCACAACCAAAAGCTTAAGCTGATGGTTGAAGTCTAAAAATATGTTTTATACTCTATCAATAACAATATTTATTATTTATTAATTTCCTCAAAGGCTTTTTTATTTTTTTATTTTTTTTATTTTAAATCCCCTCAAAAAAATATGAACATAATTTTACAACATTTTATACTACATGCCTAAAATAGCAGAATATGATATGTACTATGATGGATTGACGAGTTTACGGTATTGTGGGAAGACATTCTTAATTTCCTCTGTATTTTAATTTTAAAAAAAAAATGATGGATTGATGAGTTATTTAGAATAGAGACCTTGTCACGCTAGCCCAACCTACAATCAACTCAATGTCTCAAATAACCCCCCACATTTGTACATTAACAAAATATTTGAAATTTATAAATAAATCAACGTTTTGTTGCTTCTCCTTATTAAACACAAATAATTTACTTTGTTAGTCTCTTTTTATTAGTCCAAGGAGAAAATTTTATCCAAGTTATTTGAAATGGCCGCCAAAAACACAAACTCATCAGTTGCTTTCTTTCTTGCATTAAGCCTTGTTTTACTTAATAACCTTGCTTTCGGTACATATGTAGCCCGACCTCTTAAATCATGTCCCTTAGATGCCCTTAAGTTGAATGCATGCGCGGATGTGCTTGACCTTCGCATTGGATCTTTAAGAGGGATTCATGCTGCAGTCTTGTAGGTAATCTCATTAATCTTGATGCTGCAGCTTGCCTTTGCACAGTACTTCATGCCAACGTCTTAGGTCTTGTTGATGCTGATCTCAATGTTGCTCTAAAAGCTCTTGTCAACTATTGTGATCGTGAGCTTCCCAAAGGCTTCCAATGTCCTCCACGCCGCCGTGCCTAGATTGTTTAATTTAATTTGTTCTTAGCTTCAATATGTAAATTTTATCTAACTACAATTAGGCATGTGTAAACACATAAAAATGTTTCTCCAAAATCAAACCCGGTGATGAACAATATAATCTTTCACTGTCATTATTGGTCGGACCGATTATTTAATTTCGAGAGTGCTTAAAAAAGTTAAAATCCATATTCATTCAAATACAGTCTATAAATCAATCCAAATATTTAGTTGAAGCATACTCTAACCCTTATTTCAGGAGTTAAGGGTGAATGTGGGTACTAAACTTTGCCTAAAGTTGCAAATTAGGTACTCAAGTATCAGTTGTTGCAGTTAGAGTATGAAACTATGTACTCTACCTGTTTAACCTGTTGTAGCCGGTAATAGAGAGCAGTAAATACAATTTTTTTTTCTTTTTTTTTTTTGCAGCTGTTGAAATCTATGAAAATTTGAGAATTTATTCTTAAAAGATCTTGCAATGGAGCCAAGACCGCCATTAATGAAGCTGCTGAAATTGGGGCTTTTATTAACTTTCTTCATCATTGTTGTTGAATCCCAACAACAAACTCAACAATCATCCCAACAACAAACTCAACAATCATCCCAACAACAATCTCAACAATCACAGGTTGTACAAGATCAATCAATGATCGACAACCACCACCACCACAAACACCGCCACCATTCATACTCTAGCTCTCCTCTACCACCACCATTGCCTTCGCCTCCGCCACCGCCTCGACTTCCTCCTCCGCCTCCTCCTCCAATTTCCCCACCTCATTCGTCTCCTCCGCCTCCTCGAGTGCCTCCTCCTCCGCCTCCACCATCATTGTTGTGACAGGGTAAAGTCGTATCCCCTAATAAAAAATAATTCCTAAATCCTCTAACTAAAGTAGATAGGGAAGTAGGGTCGATCTCCACAGGGAAACAAGTCTTTTTACTCCTAATTAATTATTATAATCTAAATTATCTAAGTAACCAATATTTATATTTGAGTATGAAACTAAACTACAAGGAATAGGAATAGGGAGAAAACAATATATAAAAGGATCTAGGGCATAAGTTCACCAATAAATAAAACTCCAGGGTAAAACATAGTAATCAATCATTGACATTGCATAAATAACACGATTAACAGGCTCTCGCAATTTATTAATCAACATAGATCTAACAGGCTCTCGCAATTTACTAGATCTAAGTTCTTATTGAAAATAGCCTTTAATATCAAATTAACATCTGCTCGATTCATCAATTTAATATTGATATACTTTTACAAGCCGCAATTGTAAAACGTTAAAACAATTCAATAAGAAATTATCATGCAATACCAACAATCAATAATAGTCAATCATCAATGCACCAATTAACCAGATTGTAAAGGGCTTTCGCTACGTATTACAATCACACAATTAATTTATCGGTATTAAATCTCATCTCTCGAATCTCGACTTAACCATTTATAAATTAACCTGCCTATTGAAACTAGACCTAAACATCAATTCTCATCTCTCGCATCTTGAATCAATATTGTCAAACTCATGCATAAAAGATAGGCCTAATCTAGTCACAGAGCATTAAATCAATCAATAGGAAATTAATCTAGCATTGATAATTAACAACAATAAATTACCCCTTCATATTATTTATTAGATCCCCATAAACCCTAGAAATTAAACTACTCACACATGGTAAAAACTAAACTAATCAAAGTAATAAAATAAATCATGATGAAAGGAATAAAGTAAATAACTAAGATTAAAGGGGAAGAAATTGTTACCAAAAAGTAATCTGGAATTAATGGAAGAATTAAGAACAAAAGTTTAGAGAGAGAATTCTAAGAGAATAATTAAGAGAGTAAAGAAAAAGTAAAAAAAGGAGAAGAAGAGATACTAAAAACGTATTACGGAGGAGTATTTATACTCCGTACAAAAATCCTAAACTAAAACAAATTAAAACGACGTTAAGCGTCTCCTAACAAAAACACGCGCCCGATCGGGCGCGCCTTTTTATCCCTAATACTAATCTAGCGCCCGGCCGGGCGCGTCACCGGGCGCCAGCCTTAGCTTCTCCCGCCCGGCCGGGCGCGCCTCCGGGCGCCAGCCTTTTTGGCCGGGCGGTTCTCTTGGGCCATTATTTGGACTACGATTGGGATCCAATTCTTCGGGCCAATCTGGGTTTCCTCTTTGGGTCTTGAATACTCGGTCCAAATGCCCTAGTATCACCTATACCGAGCCCTTAATCACCGGTTCGATGGCTCTAACCGGCCCTGGGCTATAAAATCTGGTCGTGTTTCTCCAATGCTCGTGATTGCTCCAAAATATCTCGGGAAAATACTCCAAAAGCATAAATCCCTGCAAAAGTCAACCAAATCTACGAAAATACTAGAAAACACCAATTAGTAATAAAGTGGCTCTAAAGAGCCAAAAACACTACTAATTATGACCAAGGGACGGGGGTAAAATACTATATAAAATAGACACATCAAACTCCCCCAAGCCAAACCTTTGCTTGTCCCTAAGCAAAGATCTCATCAATGAATCAATAAATATGATTCACCCCAAAAAGTAAAAATCAAACACAAACGATCCAGGGTAAATCAAATAAACATGCTTCAAAATTAACCAATCAAATCCATCTAATTACCAATCTTTCCTAACAATTGTCAAACAGAGCAAACCACAAGAGCATATAGAATTCAAGACTAGTGCGCACACACTCAACTCTCATTCTTGTGGCGAGTAAAAGATGTACTCGATCGCTCTCCATCCAACCCCTTTATGTGAACAATGCCCTCCCAACTCACACTCTCGCGTGTATAAAACAATGAACGCTCAATCCTACTAGTCGACTCGAAATATGCCAAATCATAACTTGCATTGATAAACAACACTTTCACATTCATACAATTCTATGCACAAAGGTCGGAAGGTCTTTAAAGCTTGTAATGTAAGGCTAGGGTAAAGGGTAGGATAAATTTGGAAATAAGTGAGAGAAAATCTATGCTTAAAAGAGCCATATCCTAATAAAACCCATGATCAAAATAAATAATGATCATAATCTCCTACATAACCAACTCTAACATCAACCAAATATACTCCAATCATAATAAACAATCCCAACACTTACAATTTCACTCATAAAAATATAATAATGAAGAAATAGAGTGAATAAACAAACTTTATTTTCCAAACCTGAATTTTTTTCATTGAGGCTCAAAATTATTTTTCTTTTGATCAACCTCCAACTGGAACATTTGAACATTTTTTCTTTTCGAAGTTCACTTATTTTTTTCATATCTTTTTTCTTTGAACTTCTCTTTTTTTTTTATCATAATATCATGCTTTATTTTTTCAAGAAAATATAACTCTCAAACTCATCAAAAATAAACATGAATAACAACAAAACAACTTCTCAAATCCCACCCAAATTGTGCTAATAATAAGCACACTACAAACTCCCTCACCTCACTCACTAATAGCTCCCCCAAGCCAAGCTTGGGACTAGTAACCAATGGGGCAAAATAGGCTTGTAAAGTGGCTAAATAACAACAAAGGTCAAGGCAACAACATGGGTAGCAAGAAGGGAACAAATGTATCTAAAATATCTGGAGGCTACCTAAAAGAACAAATGCCTTCGTCCTCCTCAATGTGCATAATAATGAATCGTATAAACATTACTTATAGTTGCAAACCAATACTCAAATTCATTGACGTACCAGAAACTATGGAACTATCACACATTCCTTACCAAATCAACTAGTCAAGCACTATATTCACAAGTAGTTGGACAAAATTGACGCATGTTAAAGTTTCAGGCAATCAAACATCAAATCATGATCGGCTAATCCACAATGCCTACCATCAAATACCAAGAATCAAAACAATTTTCTCAAGTAAGGGGCACAAGGAAGCATAATTTATAATTCATTGGAACGTATTTTTGGATTTTTTTATTTTTCAATTATAAGAAAACAATAAAACTAATCTAGAAAGCAAGAAATCTAACCTAAGAAAACACACCAAAAATAAAAGAGAAGAGAAAAAGAAAAATACCAAACCAAAATCTCCCCCAAGCCAGAATCAGACAATGTCCTCATTGGCTCGGAAACTAGCCCAACATAGTTAGTCCTCATCATCCTCATCCATCGAGCCGAAACCCGCACCTCCACTGCCACCTGCACCACCTGCACCAGAAGAGCTACCACCAAAATAATCAGCGTGAAAACTCCCCCCGCCGGTCCCCCGAAAGGAATGTCCTCACGACCGACCAAATGCTCTAACCGTTCCTTTTGTTCCCGACTCACAATCCGGATCGTCGGCCAATACGGGAGTTGCAAGTCCGGGTTGTATTCCTCCCTCGAAGTGGAGCTCTTACCAAAAATGGACCTAGCCCTCTTTGATGCCATGTTCAAGAAATGGGTTTGAAAATTTATTGAATTAAAACTGAAAAAAAATTTTATATGAAAGTGAAGAGGATGAAAAGAGGATCACAAATATGTAAAGAGTTTTGAATTTGGGTTGGTAATGGAGGAGAAATCTTAGAGAGAAGTTAGAGAAAATTTGAGTTTTAGAGAGAGAAAGATATGGAGAAAGAAGAAATGGAAGAAGAAAGAAGAAAAGAAAGGAAGAAAAAAGGGGCGGATACGCTCGCGCCCGGTCGGGCGGTGGGTCGCCCGGTCGGGCGATCTGATAAATTTCCTAACTGATACTCGCGCCCGGTCGGGCGGCCTTCGCCCGGTTGGGCGATCTGATTTGCCTTATGTTCGCGCCCGGTCAGGCGCCACTCGCCCGGTTGGGCGATCTGCCGACCTTAATTTCTTCTAGCTCTCGCGCCCGGTCAGGCGCCATTCGCCCGATCGGGCGATCTGTATGCCAAAAATTTCGCCCTTCTCGCGCCCGATTGGGCGGACAAAATAGTCCGTATACGACGAATTTCGCGCCCGATCGGGCGCCACTTGCCAGGTCGGGCGAAATTACTTATTTTCAGATCCTTGCTCTCGCGCCCGATCGGGCGGACTTCGCCCGGTCGGGCCCGAGACTAAATCGGCGAAATATTAATTTTCTTCTTTTCTCCAAAATTTGGCTAACTCTTTTTCTTCAAACCTGTACAAAACTCATAGAACTCGTTAAATTCCCTCATCTCTCCTCTCATAAGAAAAAGAAAGAAAAACTCGTCTAAAAAGCATTAAAAATACGGGTTGCCTCCCGCAAGCGCTGGTTTATCTAGGTCCCGCACGACCTTCTTACCAAGTACAATTTCTAGGACCCTTGGCCTAACGCTTGATCGGGCGGTTTCTCACTCGGTCTAGCGGTGTTCAGGCTACGATTCAGGTTTCTGACATACCCTGAGGGACGCCAAATCACCTTATCTGGTGGATCCTCCTTGACTTAGACTGGGGGATCTTCAATGCTACGCACTAAAAACCCTTCTTCGATCGGATGTTGCTTCAAATTGTCATTGCGTTCAACACTTGCAACTCGATCTGGCGGAACACTTACCATAGGATCGATTTGTACAACTTGCTCGATCGGTTCCACTTGTTCATCCTCGAAACCAAGACCAACATTGTAGAGTGC
Organism: Chenopodium quinoa; assembly: GCF_001683475.1. Lineage (NCBI taxonomy): Eukaryota > Viridiplantae > Streptophyta > Magnoliopsida > Caryophyllales > Amaranthaceae > Chenopodium > Chenopodium quinoa. The sequence continues at coordinate 232,624 of NW_018742275.1, read as the reverse complement.
TCTTTCTATTGCATCGACTTCCTTCTGCCATTTGTCTATCTCATCTGAAAAGGATGCAACACAAGATACCGCCTCCAAGGGATCGTTTTCAAGAGCTTGGGGCTTGTTAGAATAATTTACAACCACATTAACACTGAAACATTTCTCCTCAGTCATGGAGCTTTTATGGGCATTATTCAGATTAAAAACAACTTTATCATCCCCTACTGATAGTGTTAACTTACCACTTCTTACATCTATGACTGCTCCTGCAGTATTAAGGAATGGTCTACCCAAAATAATTGGGGTTTGCATATCCTCAGCCATATCAAGAACAACAAAATCTACAGGTATATAAAATTTACCTACTCTAACGGGGACATCCTCTAAAACACCTAAGGGGTATTTGAAAGAACGGTCGGCCATTTGTAGAGCTATATTGGTTGCTTTTAATTTACCCATATTCAACTTAGAACACATAGATAATGGCATGACGCTAACACTTGCACCCAAATCACATAATGCATTATCAATCAAGAGATTGCCAATATGACAAGGGATAGAAAAGCTACCCGGATCTTTTAATTTAGGTGGAGACTTATTCTGAAGTAAGGCACTACACTCTGCAGTGAAAGCTACTGCCTTTACCTCACTAATAGACCTTTTTCTCGTCAATATTTCTTTCATAAATTTTGCATATGAGGGGATTTGTGTGATCAATTCAGTAAAGGGAACTGTTACCTTCAAATCTTTTACCACCTCCAGGAACTTACCAAACTGCTTATCCAAGTTTGTCTTCAATTGACGATTGGGGAAAGGAAGTTTGATAATTGGCTTTGGAGCATTATTATTCTTGTCTGGAGTAGCCACCTTTTCTAGAGTTGTACCCTGCAATGTAGAATTAGATATGTTAGTATTATCCTTTAGCCCTGCAGGGCTATCAACTACATTGTTTGGTTTAACGGAATCAAGACTAGCATTATTTAATAAAACAGGTTCATCAACTCTGGGCTTAGGGGGCCCTTCATATTTTGAACCACTCCTTAGAGTAATTGCAAATGCTTGATCCGTAGGCCTATTCGGCTGTGCTGGCATAGCTCCCTGTTGGCGGGCTTGTAGAGTAGCGGAGAGTTGCGCAATTTGATTATCCATAATTTTATTATGCGCTAGAATTTGATCAATTGTCGCGTCTCTGCTCTCCATGTGCTTTTTCATATTAGCCAACATTGCTCTAATTTCCACCAGAGAAGGGTCAGAAGATGGGGAGGGTTGTTGTGGCTGGTTCTTCTGGCTAGCATTGGGATGATAATATTTCTGGTTCTGTGACGCCTGTGGTTCTTGTGGTGGTGGATTTTAAACATTAGTGCTCCGGTAGGAAAGGTACGGATGATTCCGATACCCAGGATTGTAGGTGTTGGAGTATGGGTTATTCTGCCTATAAGCTTGGAAGGCATTAACTTGCTCCACGGAACTCCTGCAATCTTGCTCCCAATGACCTATAATACCACAATTTTCACAGAAAGCCTCATTAGAATTATTATTAATCGCAGAAACATTGGCTACATTAGCAGTGCTCAGATTATCTAATTTTTGGCAAATAGAGGTTAATTGAGCTTGCAAAAAGGATACAGAGTCGACACTATGCTTTCCCTTGTTAGCAAATCCTCTGGGATTCCCATATTGGGAATTGTGTATCGCCATATCTTCAATAACCTGACCTGCATCATCAACATTAAGATTCATAAATCTTCCACTAGCTGCAGAGTCTAAAATTATTCTAGAAGAATTTCCAATGCCGTTATAAAAGGCTTGGATCAACTGCCATTGCGCTAAATTATGGTGAGGGCATTCTCTTTGTAAGTCCTTGAACCTCTCCCAAGCCTCATATAAAGACTCATCGGCTTCTTGGGCAAAATTCTGGATCGCACTTCGTAGTACTGTTGTTCTCTCTGCAGGATAATACTTGTTATAGAAATTCAAAACAAGAGTTTCCCAGTCAGTTATACCAAGTGTAGTTCTATTTAAGCCATTAAACCACAATTTAGCTTTTCTAGTTAAAGAGAAGGGAAAGAGAATCTCCCTGATTTGGTCCTGAGTGACCCCGGCTTGCCTGATGGTGTTGGAATATTGACAATAGTCGACAATGTGAAGATTCGGGTCTTCACCCTTGGCTCCACTGAATTGCTTCCTCTCTATCATCGTTATAAATTGAGGTTTGATTTCGAATTGAACCCCATCTAGAGCCGGAGTAGGGGTGAGATGTGGAAAATCCGTAAGCTTGGGTTGTGAATAATCACTAAGCTTCTTTGGAGCCGTCATCTCTGATTCTGCGTCTTATGATGCCTCTAAATCACTAGAATAAGTTGGAGGATCGCGGTGATTATTGTTATTATCACCAGAATCTGTCAGGATTTGCTTGTAGAGATTTTTCTGTCTATGGAAGGAACGTTCGATCTCAGGATCGAATGGGATATAACCTGATCTGGAACACCTAGGCATAAACAAAAGCTAGAAGCAAATGTGAGATTTGTCTCAGAGAACTATCGCTCTCTGAGAAAAAAAGAGAAATAATCTAGACTACAAAAACAATCAGAAATAAAAATAAAACCGTTTTCCTGGCAACGGCGCCAAAATTTTGACAGGGTAAACTCATATCCCTAATCAAAAATAATTCCTAAGTCCTCTAACTAAAGTAGATAGGGAAGTAGGGTCGATCTCCACAGGGAAACACGTCTTTTTACTCCTAATTAATTATTATAATCTAAATTATCTAAGTAACCAATATTTATATTTGAGTATGAAACTAAACTACAAGGAATAGGAATAGGGAGAAAACAATATATAAAAGGATCTAGGGCATAGGTTTACTAATAAATAAAACTCCAGGGTAAAACATAGTAATCAATCATTGACATTGCATAAATAACACGATTAACAGGCTCTCGCAATTTATTAATCAATATAGATCTAACAGGCTCTCGCAATTTACTAGATCTAAGTTCTTATTGAAAATAGCCTTTAATATCAAATTAACATCTGCTCGATTCATCAATTTAATATTGCTATACTTTTACAAGCCGCAATAGTAAAACGTTAAAACAATTCAATAAGAAATTATCATGCAATACCAACAATCAATAATAGTCAATCATCAATGCATCAATTAACCAGATTGTAAAGGGCTTTCGCTACGTATTACAATCACACAATTAATTTATCGGTATTAAATCTCATCTCTCGAATCTCGACTTAACTATTTATAAATTAACCTGCCTATTAAAACTAGACCTAAACATCAATTCTCATCTCTCGCATCTTGAATCAATATTGTCAAACTCATGCATAAAAGATAGGCCTAATCTAGTCACAGAGCATTAAATCAATCAATAGGAAATTAATCTAGCATTGATAATTAACAACAATAAATTACCCCTTCATATTATTTATTAGATCCCCATAAACCCTAGAAATTAAACTACTCACACATTGTAAAAACTAAACTAATCAAAGTAATAAAATAAATCATGATGAAAGGAATAAAGTAAATAACTAAGATTATAGGGGAAGAAATTGTTACCAAAAAGTAATCTGGAATTAATGGAAGAATTAAGAACAAAAGTTTAGAGAGAGAATTCTAAGAGAATAATTAAGAGATTAAAGAAAAAGTAAAAGAGGAGAAGAAGAGATACTAAAAACGTATTACGGAGGAGTATTTATACTCCGTACAAAAATCCTAAAATAAAACAAATTAAAACGACGTTAGCGTCTCCTAACAAAAACACGCGCCCGATCGGGCACGCCTTTTTATCCCTAATACTAATCTCGCGCCCGGCCGGGCGCGTCACCGGGCGCCAGCCTTAGCTTCTCCCGCCCGGCCGGGCGCACCTCTGGGCGCCAGCCTTTTTGGCCGGGCGGTTCTCTTGGGCCACTATTTGGACTACGATTGGGCTCCAATTCTTCGGGCCAATCTGGGTTTCCTCTTTGGGTCTTGAATACTCGGTCCAAATGCCCCGGTTTCACCTATACCGAGCCCTTAATCACCGGTTCGATGGCTCTAACCGGCCCTGGGCTATAAAATCTGGTCGTGTTTCTCCAATGCTCGTGATTGCTCCAAAATATCTCGGCAAAATACTCCAAAAGCATAAATCCCAGCAAAAGTCAACCAAATCTACGAAAACACTAGAAAACACCAATTAGTAATAAAAGTGTCTCTAAAGAGCCAAAAACACTACTAATTATGACCAAGGGACGGGGGTAAAATACTATATAAAATAGACACATCATGCTGCCTCCGCCATCGCCACACCCTCACCCGCATCGTGTGTAACTGATGAGAGCAGACATTGGGGAAAGAATAGCAACTCGTTGCTCTGTATCCAAGGCACTGTCATGATTACTCAAGATTCGATTTTTATTACAAATTTTTTTTATAAATCAAACCGGTTAAAAACGGTAAAAAGAGGTCACCGGGACGGAATATTCCCTCCGGTAAGTACTCTTCCATACTTCAGTACTCAAAATGCAACAACTGATACTTGAGTACCTAATTTGCAACTTTAGGCAAAGTTTAGTACCCACATTCACCCTTAACTCCTTATTTCAGCCCAAACCATTTTAATCAATTTCATTTATTTATTAATTAAGCCAAATTAATAAACATTAAAACCCTAAATCTAAAATAGGTCCAGAATAGCAAAAACGACGCCTAATTATCCCGTATTTAATGTAAAATAAAAGGTAAAAATGAATTTAGATGGAATTCCAGAAAAACCAAACTGCCGCGCCATGGCAGATCTTGTCGTGCCGCGACAGACATTGTAGTGACACAATAATTTCATCGACTCAAATTTATCTTTTAACGCGCTTTGACCTTCAGAAGTGATAGAATCCACTACCGAACAATGATAGAATTATCATGTCACGGCAAAATTGCCATGGCGCGACAATTTTCTCTGCTACAACGCGACAATTTATAAATACGAGGCTGGTTTCACAGTCTCGAATTCTTGGGGCACCAATTTAGATTCTCTTTTGCTCTTATATATGCTCTAGCCTAAATGCTTACCTTCCTAATTGCTTCATCATATATCCCATAAGCACTCCCCGGAGTCCGTACTTTACCCGAAATTCTATACTTAAACCAAGACATAAAAGGTCAAACTGTTTGCATGAGGGTTTGGTTTTGGAGAGACATTTTTAGGTATCTACAACATGCAAGCACTATAATATGATACAAGACGTTGGGTTATCAAGTGTTTATGATGAATATAACACACGTATGTTAAGATGGATGTGTGGTCATACAAGAAATGATTGATTGAGTAATGAGATAATAAGAAAGTAGGGGTTACACCCATTATAAGATGATGAGGGAGAATATAACCTATAGCCGCATTTGGTCGGAAACTTTCTTCCAATTAAAATTATCTCTACACAAGCTCACAACTACTTGTATTTATTTTTTTTCCTTAAATTATATAGCTAGCGAAATGTATGGCCTGGTCAATTGATGAACTTTGAGTCTAAAAGCACATATGCAACAAGTAAATTGAGTCTGAGATTTGAGACTAATGTAAGAGAGATGTATGTATGAATATATGATACTTAATGCTATGAAAAAAAATGAACTCTTATTATTATCAAATTAAACTCAAATCATAAGCTGCATACAAACTATATGTGAGCAGAAAATATGAAATAAAAATTGTAATCAATGACCGTAAGAGATGATGAAATAATAACATAATTATGTTTATGAAATAAGCATAAAGGATAACGATACAAAATTACGAACATCCAAAGAAGAGGAAGAAGCAGCTTAGGCAAGGCGTGGTGGGCATTTGAAGCCCTTTGGAAGCTCACATCCACATTTGTTAACAAGAAGAGTAAGATCAATGGGAAGATTAAGGTGAACAAGCCCTAAGATATCAGCATGAACCACCGTGCAAAGGCAGGCAGCGGCATCAAGTTTAATGATGTTACCAATAAGGTTGCAACATTCCTTTTTTGTACACTAAGTGTATCCTGAGCATCTCCTCGTTTCTTCTCCTCTTCTTGGTTGTTAAAGCACTTAGGGCATGTTCTTTTCAGATTATTTTCAGCTCAATTCAGCTCAGCTCTAATAAGTTCAGTTTAGTTCAATTCAGTTCTTAATTTCCGTCTCTCATAAAATATTCAGTTCAGTTCAATTCAGCTCTAATAAGCTCGGTTCAATTCAGTTCAGTCATTCAAAACATGTCCTTAATCATTGGATGTGTAAAGTATTATGATGAATATTATTCCATCCATAATAACAATGCTAAATCAATGTTTGTCAACATGTTATTTGTCACAAACTCCAAATATTTTTTTCACGTTTTGTAAAGCACACATTTGATCTTATATATATATATATTTACTTAAGTATTAAATATATCTTTATAATATACAACAAAACAGAATTTACACCATGTAAGCTCACAGTTGTTTTCTTACATATAGGTGAAAGATGTATAATTGATGATGATGAACATTGGTGACTTTGAAAAGTAAAATGAAACAAGTAATTTAAGACTAAGAGAGTAGTATAATACCAATTATTTAAAAAATAAGAGATGTAATCTTTTTATTATAAAATTCAAAGCACACACCCACATACATATGAAATAAAATTTGCAACCGATAAGTCGATAACAGTTGAAGAATCAAACGGGCCACACACGAAAAGAGTACATAATAGATATTCAAAGTACTTGTCTGAAAAAAAGCTTTTAGGACAACAAAATCAAATAATTAAGAGAATGATGCAATTTAGGCAAGGCGTGGTGGGCATTCGAAGCCCTTTGGAAGCTCACATCCACATTTGTTAACAAGAAGAGTAAGATCAATGGGAAGATTAAGGTGAACAAGCACTAAGATGTCAGCATGAACCGCTGTGCAAAGGCAAGCAGCGGCATCAAGTTTAATGATGTTACCAATAAGGTTGCAACATTCCTTTTTTTGAGATCCAATGCGAACATGCACGGCCTTGAGCACGTCTGCACACACATTCAACTTAAGGGTATCTTCGGGGCATGTTTCAATTGGTCTGGGTGTGTTATGAGAGAAGGCTAGGTTACACAAGACTAGATTCAATGCAAGAAAAAGAGCGGCCAAGGATGCTATCTTTGGGGCCATTTCTTATGTAACTCGTTTTTGAGTGACTTTTCTAACAAAATATAAAAGGAAAACAAGAAGAGTTGTTTGTATGATGATGAACACTCACTAGTTTTATCAGTTATTTATAGATACAAATAGGGTAGTCAATGGAATGTTTAGAGGAAAAAAAAAATGTTAGTATGCATGAAATTGAGCTGTATTATTATTAACCACCTAATTAGCCTTTAATGATTGTCTTATTTTTTATTTCCTTTAGATCAAATTGTTTGTTGGAGGAAGATGATTTGTTACGTGTAAATAAAATATAGGAATTATGTGATAATCCCGTTGATAATGGGATTGCATGGATTAATTGGTGTATTATACTAGTATTAGTAGTATATGATTAATCATAACATGTAGATAAATTCATTTTTATTCGACGTGTAGGACATTATACTTACTCAGTACTCCATAGTCACATATACAAGTGAGTTTAATTTGTTTTACTATACATAGAAAAACTTTACCACAAAATTTCATTTGTTTATTGCAATTAAGAGTGACTAACAGTCACAATGTTTGCAAGTATTTAGGGGTTGGTCGTAGAGCTGTCAAAAACTGACCCGACCCGAGAATCCGACCTGAACTGACAATAACGAACCCAACCTGTACTAGAACAATGGGATGAAACTAGTGACCTGTAACCCGACATGAACCTGACCTGATCTTAACCGAAAACCGATTTGATCCAATACTTTATGACCTGAACCCAAACTTGCACCCGACCTGATAGTAACCGTTAACCAATTTAATCCGACCTAAAAACAATCTGAACCTGAACTAGTACCTGACCCAATTAAAACTTGTACCCGAGTCATGGAAAGTTTAATAAAATTTTATATACCTTTTATTCAACTTATATACTAGTTTAATTCTGTAAACCCTCAATCCGATTCAATAAAATCTTTTGTTCAGCTTATATACCTTTTGTTCTCTATAACTCATATATAGTAATATAGGTTTAGTAAAATCTTGATGATGTTTGATCAAATTATAGAAGGCGTAATTATATAGTTCAACTTTACCATATCGATTTTTATTAGAATTGAACTTGAACCAAAACCCGACTCAACACTAACCCGAACCCGAATGTACCATCTTATTAACCCATCCAAATTAAACCCAACTCAACACAACCCGAACCTGAAATTAAACCCGATGTAATTTTAACTCGAATTGAACCTGACCTATATCCGAAAAGGTGAACGACCCGTTATAACTTGAACTGAAATTGACCCGACCTGAACCTTATCCGAAGATAGATTGACCCGACATAATCTGATCCTGATTTAACCCAAAACCTAATTTGACCCGACCCAAACCCAACTTGAATACCCGAATAGACAACTCTAGTTGGTCGTTAAGTCTATAGTCATAGATTAGCGACCAAATTTTGCAACTACGTCATAATTAGTCGCTAAAGTGTAATGAGGGAGACTTGTAGTTGCAAAACAAAAATGTAAATGCCCCGTTTTGCGTAATAAAATTGTATCGATTTGTGGGCAACTATTTTTTGCTGTAAAAACGAGGCACTTACGTTATTTTTTTGTCAATTTCGAGCTCAATTCAGATCCCCAAAGAGCTAAAATGACCCCTAAAACCTTAACCGATTATTTTTTTACACGCAAACCGATAAAAAAAGTTAAATTGGGTTGCAATTTACAATTTATAAGAAGTTTTGGACTGCAATTTGTAAAACACTCCTTCCGTCCCATAATATACTTGACACAGTTTCCATTTTTGTCTGTCCTACAATATTGACACGTTACTAAATATGGAATGTGATCACTAATAAAAAATTATTTTTTCACATTTCTCTCTCTTCACAACACCTACCCCACTCCCACTCTACTTTTTGTAATCTTGCAAAATAAAAATAAAAAAGAGAATTTTTTTAAACAATAAACAAATGTTTTAATTGGACCTACTTGTAGTTTTCTTAAACTACGTGTCCACCCTAACGTCCCAAATATCATGGGACGGAGGGAGTACTAACTTTAAATGACTACAATTTACAAATTTTCCAAAAAAAAAAATGGTTACACGATGCACCTAGGTTTATAAAAATTACAAAAAAAGGTTAGAGAGAAATTGGGCAAGAAAAAATGCCCACTAGTGTGCATGCTCTTAAGAGCTCTTATCTATATCCACATCCAAATCACTTAGTAGAGATGGAAATGGATCGGGTTCGAGGCGGGTGGAGCGTCACCCACATCCACCACCCGCCTCCATCCACCCTACCCGATCCATCCACCACCCATAGCATTGAAATTCGTGTCTCCGTCCAACAGTCCGAGAGAGAAAACTCAGCAGAGAGACACAGAGGGTTTCAAACTTTTTAGCTTAGGAATTAAGGCCTCTCATTGACTGAAATGAGTGGAACTGAACTTAACTTATTAGAGCAGAAATGAGCTGAACTAAATATTTTATAAGAAAAGAAAATCAGGAGCTAAACTGAAATGAATTGAACTAAACTTATTAGAAATGAACTGAACTGAATTGAACTCAACTGAACTTATAGCTGAACTAAACTGAAAATAATTGTATGAGAACATGCCCTTACTATATTGAAATATTCTTTGATTTTGCATTCTCAATAAGCCCAGAAATTGAAATCAATTTGGGGGAAATGAAGATGTAGATAGATAAGGGAAAAATACAATTTAATAATCCCAACTATGGGCGATTTACCTACAATAATCCCAACTAACATTTATTCTACAATAATCCCAACTATTAGGTCAGTTTTCCTCCAGCAGTCCCAAACCGGTCAACAAAAGTCAACAACCTATTATTGTAGGTTGTTTGACACGTGTCAGGGTGTGAGTGGTTCCCTAAAAAAATAAAAAAACAAAAAAAAAAAATTTGGCAGCCCTAACCACCACCACCTCCACCTCCTGCCGCCCAACCCTAAAACACCACCTTCTCCAGCCACCCAAGCCGGAAACGACTACAACGACCAGCCGCACCCCCGAAACACCACCTAAATCGCACTAGCAGCACCCACGACCAGCCGCACCCCCGAAACACCAGCATCACCCACGACTAGTCGTACCCCCGAAACACCACCTAAATCGCACCACCAGCACCCACGACCAGCCGCACCCCGAAACCCTTGCCCGTGAAACCACCAGTAGCCCCAAATCACACTAAATCACCCAGAAACCCTTGCCCGTGAACTGATTGGAGCTTGAATCTATGACACCTCGCCGGAAACCACTCCTCACGACATCGTTGCTTTCAATTCGACAAGGCCTGAATCCGCGAGATCGAAGGCGGTGGTCGGATGTTAGCTGCGGGGCTAGGGTTCAGGATGGTCGGTCTTCCGGTGGTCGGATGTGGGAATGAAGGGGTGGTTGTCGTGGCTGAAGGGAGGAGGGGGTGGTTGTCGTGGCTGATGGGATGATTTTTTTTTTTTTTTTTTAAAATTAAGCCAAACATGTGCTGACATGTGGCATTTAAAAAACCAAAAATAAAGTTTACCATTTCAGTAGGTAATCGCTTTTTGGGACTGTTAAAGGAAAACTGACCTAAAAGTTGGGATTATTGTAGAATAAATGTTAGTTGGGATTATTGTAAGTAAATCGCCCATAGTTGGGACTATTAAAGTGTATTTTTCCATAGATTAATGGGGTTTTGGGAATTCTGGGTGTATTTGAGGGTTCGAGAGTAAATTGGGATGAAGACCTTCCGTGACTCTCGAATTGAAGGATAGAAGAAACCGCTTCAATGGAGGACTTAGTGTATGCTTTAATGGAGGAGAGAGAGGGGGGAGGAGAGAGAAAAAGAGGGAAGGAGGCGTGTCTTCTGAATACATTTCTTTTTTTTTCTTTTTTTTTTGGCAATTCTAATAGTCCGTATTTTTTTCTCTTTTATTTTTAATCTTCGGGTGATGGGTGAAATTTGTCCACCCGAATCCAATCTACCACCCACATCTGTTAATCCATCACTCGCCTATCATCCGTTAAATCGGGTTTTTCATCTATCCAATAAGGCGGGTGGACCGGGTGAGTGGGTAATCCACTGTAGGGGTGAGCATGGGACGGGTACCCGTACCACACTAGTAGAATAAATGTGATGGGAAGCAATTATAGGCAAGCTGTTTACAAAATCCGCTTCCCATTAGATTAATAAAAAAAAAGAGGGAAGTGAAATGGCAAGCGGTTTTGGCGCGAACCGCTTTCCTTTTAACTAATGGCCAACGATTTGGCCTTGAACCGCTTACCATTAGTTAAATTGGCAAGCGGTTCAAGGCCGAACCGCTTACCATTTAAAAAAAAAAAGCGGGATATACCCTTTTCTCCTCCCTGCGAAATTTCACCACTTCAATTATTCACTTCTTCGTTCTCACTTCACTCCTCCTCTCTGTCTCCCGCCTTCACTCCTCTCTTTCTCCCTCGTCCTCACCTCTCTTCTCACTTCTTCAGATTCCGGCCACCACCACCACCACTCCATTCATATTCATTTTTTTTATTTGGCTATTGAAGCTGCGTTTGGGGGTCGTGGGTCGAGGCTGCTGCTGGTGGTGGGTCGAGGCTGCTGGTGGTGGTGGGTCGAGGCTGCTGCTGGTGGTGGGTCGAGGGTGCTGCTGGTTGGTCGAGTTTGCTGGTGGTTGCTCGAGGCTGCCGGTGTTTGGTGGTGGTGCATGTTCGAGGGTGTTATTCAACCGAGCCCAAGCACGCATTCTTAAATCTTCAATCTTTGTCTTTCTCACTCTCAAATTAGGGTGAGTTCTCGCTAAATTTCAGTTTCATATGTATTAATTAGTATTAATTGTTTGGTATTTCAAAATTTCAAGTTAGGGTTTGCAAGTAGTTAATCCAAGTTTCATATGTGTATATATATTGTTTGAATTTGAGTAGCTTTGAATGAAATTTATGAATAGAATATATATTAGTTAACATTTTAGTTTGTTAAATGTGGTTAGTAAATTGCAATGTATGAATATAATGGATTGCTATATATATATATATATATATATATATATATATATATATATATATATATATATATATATATATATATATATATATATATATATATATATATATGTGTGTGTGTGTGTGTGTGTGTGTGTGTGTGTGTGTGTGTGTGTGTGTGTGTGTGTGTGTGTGTGTATATATATAAGTAAACTTAGTTTGATTTTGTATGTATGTTAATTTAATTATTAGCCCTATTTAAATGAATGAACTTGTTTATTGTTGAATGTCAAATAAATGCAAATAATAATTGAATGCTTGCATCATCATTTGCCTAGATACCCGTTCGAGTCTTTCTCAATAGGAGAAAGTCTTGAATAGTCCCCAGTTGGGACTGTTCTTGGACGTTTAATCTCACTTAGGTAGTGAATGTATGTCTCTTTTTCAATTTTAAGGAATATCCGGGATTCTCATTTTCTCACCATGTTCTCTTGGTACATATATAGGTAAGTTATTACCTACATCGTGTACTTGGAGAACTGGGGGGAAATGCTGCCGGATTTTCCTTAAAATTGAAAAGTTGACATACATTCACTAGTGAGATTAGACGTTCAAGGATGGGTTAGGTTGGAGTGATAAGGACCTTTTGGGAGCATTCATTTTTACGATATATGGATGATATATATGCTATGTACTTTGATTACATAATATATGTTACATTTATCATTGTTTGAAATGTGTTGGTATGTTTAAAGACAATTTAAAGCGTCAATGGATCGCGGTTGGATGTATGGTAGATGTGATACATTGGAATTTTTTAATGGGGTTCAAGAGTTTTGCAAGAGTGCTTCACAGTATCAGCTTAGAACGGGTGTCAATTACCTTTATTTTCCTTGTGTCAATTGTAATAATGTCATAAGGGTCAGTAGTGTGGATACCATCATGGCTCATGTACAATGTCATGGGTTTAGGCCTCAATATCATGTTTGGGTTTGGCATGGTGAGAAGGGATCGTATAGGGAGAATGTTGTTTGCAATGAGACGCATGTTGCAAGTGCCGAGATTCATGTTGAAGAAGAAAATGGGAGTGATGATGGTGGTGAAGGGGATGACACCGAGGATGGTGGTGGTGATGATCACTTGGATGAGATGATGCGTGATGTTAAAGGTGAATTTGGTGATCGACCTGATGTATTTGAGTAATTATCAGAGGCTGCCAAAAAGCCTTTGTATCCCGGGTCCAAAAAATACACAAAACTCTCAGCCGTGCTTACACTATTTAACATTAAGTCTAAGCATAACTGGAGTGACACTAGTTTCACTTCTTTGTTGACTGCGTTATGTGATATATTTCCAGATGGGAATGAACTTCCTAATTCCTATTATTATGCAAAGAAACTAATGTGTCCATTTGGTTTGGAGTATAAAAAGATACATGCATGTCCTAATGACTGTGTTCTGTATCGAAATGAATATGAAGAGTTGGAGGAGTGTCCACGTTGCGGTAAGTCGCGTTACAAGCGATCAAGCTGCAATGCTGGTAGTAAAGGACCTCCTACCAAGGTGTTGTGGTATCTTCCTATTATTCCAAGGTTAAAACGTCTATTTTCAATACCAAAAGACGCCAAGAACCTGAAATGGCATGCTGAGGGAAGAACAACAACAACAACAATAATTAAGTAGTTTTGAGAAAAAAAATAATGACAATAACAACAACAACAATAATAACATCAATATAAATAAATTAAAATATAACTAGAGGAGTGGGGCCCATATTTTATCTCGGCTTCCCGCTAATTTTCTATAAGTTGTATAATTTTATATGATTTTGAGATATAATAATAATAATAATAATAATAATAATAATAATAATAATAATAATAATAATAATAATAATAATAATAATAATAAAGTTGAGTTGCAGGGGCGGAGCTAAGGGGGGGCTAGGGGGGCCATGGCTTCCCCCTTGGCTCAAGATAAATAATAATTTTAGCTTATACTTTATACAAGTTATAGTATAGAGGAGTTGGTTTTTACCATGTGATTGTGGACAAGAGGTCAATAGTTCAAACTTAGCAACTAACATTTTGTAGTTTTCTTTTAATTTTTTTTTTAATTTTATATTTTTGTAGTAAGTGTAATCAACAAACTTAATAGTAGTTGCGATTTGCGAAATTACACATACATAGATATGATCTTGGCCCCCCTCACTTAAAAATTCTGGTTCCGCCACTGTTGAGTTGGATCTTACAATGACGCTTCAATTTCCCGAATTTAAATATAATTTTTTTTAAATTTTTTTTTTGTTTGTAGTAGACTAATAGAATTTATAAGAGAGTAGGAATTTGTTTTTTTCTTTGCACAAAAGAGAGTAGGATTGTAGGAATTAGAGAATAAGATAATAAGAGAGGAGAGATGAGTTGATGAATTGTGAAAAATTTAGGAGGAAGAAATGGGCTATTTATAGGATTTTTGGGTGAGAAAACCAGCCAAACTAGCCGTTTATGGCTGTTGGAAGTAACGACTATTTTTCAACGGCTAATGTGGCACGGGCCATGTCGTGCTGCCCGGCATGCCAGTGCCAAATTTTGAGTTTTGTGTTCATGGCACGGCCCACGACCCACATGTTGGCTGCCGTGCTGCATGCCGGGTTGGCGGGTCGTGCCGGCGACCGTGCCGGTGATCGTGCCGCCTGCCGTGCTGGTGCCAAATTTTGAGTTTTGTGTTCATGGCACAGCTGTAGACACCCATTTGTGTCTCCCCAAAACCAAACCCAGTGATGAGTGCCTTTCACGTCGAATCATAATCGAATGAAACGAAAGTGTGAAAAGGTCTAGTGTTGCGGAAAGTTTTATTTCTTTTCTTTTCACTTCTCTCTGTTTTTGAAAACTTTATTTTAAGAAAACAGCCAATACAGTTTGGTTGGTCCATGATATGGGTCCAATAGTGGTGTAGTTGGATGGGGCTTTCAAAGACCTTTCCAACGATATATTATAAGCCCAATTCCGATGAATATTGAGGAATTTATGGCCAATTTACTAAACTGGGCCCGGTTTGAGTTTTAAGTACGGCCCAATGATCTAGGGGAAGGCCTAATATGATTTATCATTCCTAATGTAATTAGGAATGGTTTTGGTCTTCTAGAACATTCTAGAAGGTTCTTATCATTCTTAATTCAATTAGGATTCTTTAGAGTTTTAATTAGATCAAATAGCATTTTCGACTGAAATTATATTATTTTATCTTCCAGTACGGTAAAATTATCAGATTTTCGAAAACGTGTTAAAAGCCGGTTTGGAGTCCAACCCCAGGCCTTGGCGCCTGGAACCAGGATTGGCGCCAGACGCCAGCCATTGGCGCCTGGCGCTAGCCACTGGTCCTGGCGCCAATGAGCCAGGGCTGGCGCCAAGTTGTTTTTGCGATCTTCAGACTCTGTTTTGATAAATTATCTTTTTTGGCTGATTTTCTCTATAAATATCGTATCAAAAACTCCGTTTTGAGGGACGGATTATCATCTATCATTCACCACTTCTTTTATTCTTAAGTTTTAATAAACTCCGTTTTGAGGGACGGATTACCATCTATCTTCACCATCTACAATCATCATTCATCAACAATCTCTTTACAAAATTATTCATCAACTCTCTTCATCTTCATCATTCATTCATCAATTTTCAATAACATTGATTCTTTAGCATTCTTTTCTAAACCTTGCTTTTTCACATAAAATTCCGCATTCACAAGATCTTGATACACCTAGCCATATTCGAAGTTGCCTTCGCCCTAGACGTGAAAGGTTTTAATTTCTGAGGGTTTGGTCCCAAATCTCTATTTCAATTATTTAATTTAATTGCTTTGTTTATTACTTTCCTTGAAGTTACTAACGTGTGTATTTTGTAATTAGAAAGAGGTACGAGGCATCCAAGTAAGTACTTAATTGATTTTATGATGTAGACATCATGTTTATATTGTTATTATGATATTCTTAGTATCATGTCTAGGGTGTTTTTAATATTAAGCGTGATTAAGAGTATGATGCTTCCTACGTTCTTTCTACCATTTATGATTATGAATGATGATGATTATTTATTATGTTGCTTGATGCATATTATTTTATATTGTTATTGCTTGATCACCTTTTATTGCAGGTTAAAGGGAATTGGTATTTGCAATCACGCTTAATAAGATATTAATAATCTTGTTAGGTTAATTGTGATTTAAATTCAAGTGATCGCCAATAATAGTTTATTTGTGCATTAAATTCAACCAACATAGATTAAACAGGTTTAGGGTTAATCCTATTGATTGCATGTTAGTCAGAAAGCGCACATGAATACGAGCATAATAAAGTAGAGGCCTATTAATAGGGCAGGTTCAATCTCTTTTAGGTTGGATTTGTACCTTCATCCCCGAACCCTTATTTGGTTCATGACCTTATGGAGTTGACGATCTCTTGGATCGTTAAGGGGTGTAACCTTCACCTCGTGAACGGTTTACAAGTTCCTTAAAAACTTGTTGGCGACTCTTTTGCTCTATCTTCTTCCCTTTTGAACGCCACCGTACTTTAGTGTATGATCACAGTGGGGTTCAAGCTAGTGGGATTTTAAAGGCTTGAAACTATTCCCTACAGTTTTTGGCGACTCCACTGGGGAGGATTTCTATTTTAATTCCTGAATTTGTTTCGGCAATGATTTAGAATGAGTGGATGAGACTCGAAAAGTTCTAAGTATTTCATGCGTGTAATTTTGATTAACATTATTATCATATGCATAAAAAAGTTCTCATTGGAAAGACCATCCGTAATGAGTCAAAAACATAGGATTTTACACGTAGGAAATTTGAGAAATGTCTTTCACAACTAGGACTGAAATAACACCGCGCGAAACTGGATGATTTTATCGAGCACAGAAAGCTGCTGAGGCATGTGGGAAGTAGCGTCAGGGGCCAGAGCTTGGCGCCAAGTTTTTAGACGTAGCGCCAGACGCCAGTATTGGCGCCACGCGCTACATTTAAAAGTTGGCGCCAGTCTCTGTTTGCTGGCGCCAATTTCCCCCAATACCGAGCCAGAAATATGCGTTCTAATTTCGACCGGTTTTTTGTATTGTTTGCTCGATCCTACTTCCTGATTGAATTTTTTCTCATTTTTCTGAAACCCATATGTGTTCTACATATGGACATAACCCTCTGGGAATTCATTCTCTATCTACCCGATTGAACGCTCCTGGCAACAAAGGGTACATCTGAGATGTTGAATTCACCAAACCATGGAAGTGAGTTTTTTCTAAAAACTTGCGGTGTTCTATCCACACGTGTTAACCCTTCACGGTTAGGCTTCTACTCGGTGCATCTGAACAATTAACCATGGACCCTATTTGACAAAACCATATCCCGAACTTTAGAGAACTAGCGCCATGGTTAGGTTGCGAACTCATTGCATCATATTGTGCCTACTTGACTAATTGTGCATTATTTGTTGTGCATATATATTCTATGTTCCTCTTAACCGTTTGTTGATTTGGGTTAAGATTAAAATTAATGAATTAAAGAACTTTGCCTAATTAATTAATTAATTAATTAATTGATTCGAGTCAATAAAGTTTTTTCTTTTTTTTAATCGGAATTGACCTAGTACGACTTTAGGCATACCCCAATTGACTAATAATATCGAAAACAGTCCCAGACCGAGGCTCCAGTATTGGTGCCAAAATCTGGGTTGTAGCGCCACTGTATGGTGTGTAGCGCCAGACATTTAATAAAAAGTCTGGCGCCAACCACCATATTGTGACGCCAGTCCTGTCGCTTGGCCGACAGTTCGAATTATTTGTCGAGTCATCACCTAATGTCTAATTAACCAGTTTACTAATTAATTCGGTTAATTTTCGCTGTCAATAACACCTTTTCAAGTCATTAATCGAGTCTTGGTCACATAGTCTAGACACATGGTCATGACACGAGTCTTAACATGTCACCTACACTCACTAGTCTTAGCACACACTTTTAGTACACATCACCATGGCCATGTCTTAGGTTCATGCATGAGTCGGTCTTTTCCGTCATTTGAGTTGGGGTACATTCTATTCCTAATTCTTCATATCCCTCCACCTCCATCTAAATCTTTCTTCACATTCTTCAATCTTTCTTCACTTCCTCCATCCATTGCATGTTGAATAAAGTTTGAGTCAAATAATTAACAATAAGTATCCCCAAATTCCTTTTCACAGTACTTGGTCAAGGAGAGAAGGGCGATTAATCAAGGACAACACCTTTGTTCAAGTCTTACTTTTTGATAAACCGATTCGTTAAAAGAGAAAGGCTAAGAAGATAATGGCAACTCAAGAAGAAGTCAATGAGCTTAGGAACCAATTGGTTACCATGACTGAAACACTGAAGCTACTCACCCTCAAGGTTGATGATCCCGTGAAGCAACAACAGATGAACCTCATGCAAGAGAATCTAAGCAAGCTATCTAGTGACTATAAATTTCAGGGCATGAGTTCACAAGGGGTCTCGCTGGACAAGGAACTTCTTCCGCATAAGTTCAACGCCACTGACATCCCTAAATTCAAGGCAACATATAACCCTTACTTCCACCTAAGAGCTTTCAAAACTATAATGACCATTAAGAGTATCGATAAGAAGGTTTTCCCCTCTCTGTTCTCACTATCTCTTGAAACCGTTTGCCAACAATGGTTCTTCTCCCTTGACAAGGAGAAAACCTCTACCTGGGAATCAATAGTAAACGCTTTCGTTGATAGGTACAAGTGCAATATCCAAGTTGAAACCGATCATAGACAACTTGAGATGCTAAGACAAAAAGAAAATGAAGGCTTTACTTCTTTCTTTAATAAGTGGAGGGAAACTTCCGCCAAGATGATTGAAGTCCCCACCGAAAAGGAATCTGTGAGGATGTTTATCAAGAATCTCCAAGAAAAATATTCAAAGCACTTAAAATATCAATACAACTTGAATACTTTCAAGGCCGTCTATGACATAGGTATCGAGATTGAAGATGACCTGGCAAAGCAAAAAGCTACTAACAATAGTAACCACGGTGGCTGGAAAGGAAAGAAGAACGACAATCCTTCTTCTTCCAAAAACGCCCACTCTAGTAACAATGTTAGTACCTTTGATCTCAGTGAAGTTTTAGCCATAGATAACCAAGGATCTAAGAAGCAACTAAGGAAAGACTTCACCCCCATTGGGATGAGTTACGATACTGCCTTCAATCGACTCCATGCCAAAGGACTCATTACTCCCATTGGACCTATTCAAGATCCTGCACCTGAAAAGAGATTGCCAAGTTGGAATCCAGACGAACACTGCAAGTACCATCAAGGTAGGGGTCATACTACTGAGAGCTGTTGGAAGCTAAAGGAGGCTATCCAACATTTGATTGATAATAACAAGCTTCCCATGCCTCCAGTTAACAAGAAGACTGGGTGATGATGAAGCAAATGACACAAGACAAGAGGCGAGCTTCAACGACAAGATTTCGTGACCTCTTTTTTCTATTTCTTTTTCATCTTTTCTTTCCCCAATAAGTCTAGCATAGCACCTTTTCTTTTCCTTTAAATTAATTTTGTAGATTATTTTCTTTCTTTTCCTTTAATAAAATGAGCACTTATTTCCTTGCATATGATCATTTCATTACATTGCATTCAAAAAAAAAAAAAAAAAAAAAAAAAAAAAAAAAAACCATGTCAATTAAGCACAAGGTATACCAATGATTTGAGGCACCCCTTGTAGCCACATCATATCTCCTTTCGCCTTTCTAATTTACATCCTTTCTTCATTAACCACTTTGAACCTCGTCTAATGATAGACCCTTCTTTTTTCAACCTACATCTACCTAACCTTGGGATGGGATGGCGTGCAACTTATGCAATTCTAAAGAGAGCTTGAGCAAATTCAAAAGAAAGCAATAGCAAAAAATAAGCAAAAAAAAAAAAACAAAACAAGTGTAAAAAAAGGGCAAGCGTTCCAATGTCTTTGATATGAAAATATCTTCGATAAGAACACGTCTCAGATTGCGTCTCTTATTGAGTGCTCGGTACCGTGCCTGAGAAACATGAATGCCAAGTGAGTGATAGACCGCATGATCGGGATTGCCCACACTTACAAAAATAAAATAAACGCTAAAGCAAAAAGAGCTAAAAAAGAGTACAAAACCTCAAGCATAAAAATACAAATATTCAAAAGCAAGGTTGCACACCTTGGGGGCTTATCTAGGGTCTTGAGCCTTTATCCCCTTCTTCTTTAAACCTTTAGCCTAACCAAGTTACAACCCTTAAAAGACCTTTTTCAGGTATACACACACTTGTGCGAGGTTCGGCTAGAGCTACGTTCGGCCTGATTCCTAACGGATACGTAGGCAACCTCACATCGAGGTGCGGCCGTAATAAACATGCATTCATATTCACATTCACACACTTGCACCATGATCATATCAAGGGATCTCCAATGCTCATCCCTATTCACTTAGAGCTAGACTTGGGGGCTTGATCGCTACATCATTAGCTTACCTAGCCCAAGAGTCACCATTATTTGGCTCTTCTAACAATAATATCTTTTCACACACTTAGCTCTTGTGGCCTAACTTTAGTGTCACTATCACACACATCACGCATACATGACCAAATATATTTCCCTTAGGAACCCTTTGTCATGAAATCTTAACGCTGAAGCATGGTTTGTCAAAATCACTCATAATTGTCATTGCATCACGAAGTATGAAGTGCTTAGCCTCCGTGCCTAAGTTACCCAAATACTTTCATCATGGAGTCAACCATTGAGATAGCTTAGGATGGATTAATCCTTGCACCTTGAGAGATAGTATCGAATGACGTTTGACTAAGCTCATTCAACATGCATCTTCAAACTTTTTATTTTCTTTTTCACGTCTTTCTTTTCCGGGAGAAAGTCGGTACCCTCCACAAAATGATGGAAATTTTTTGCTTTTTTGGCATTTTCGAGTCGCACGATCACATTACAATGCACACACGAGTCATGTACACATTGAGTCATGTCGTGCCATATCACTTTGATTTGAGTCACACGTGTCATTTCACTTTGAGTCGAGTCAACCTCGAGTCGGTCAATCACATCGAGTCAAGTTTATACCTTGAGTCGTGTCAAGTCAATGAGTCAAGCAATGCTAAACCTTAGGTCAACCCTAAGATAATTAAAAAGATTGGCAAAGTTCTATAGTCAAAATAAATACAGGTGCAGCAGAACAGGGAAGACCCTATCGCAGCGTTTGTGACGAACAAAGCAAGAAATAAAACGGAAATTTAAAGTGATTCCCGTGCTGGCGCTAGTCCCTAGGCATTGGCGTCACATTATGTGCTTGGCGCCAGACGCCAATTTCAGCGCATGGCGCTAATGCCATAAGTCTGGCGCTGATTGATTTTCAGCGACGCCAAAGCAGCCAGCCACCTGTTGAGGTTGTGCTAGCCTTCTGCAATATATTTTTGGGTTCCTTGGTACGCCAGTTAGCCCCTATAAGCAATATTGACATGATTGAGTAGTCGATTTGATTACAACAACAAATAAGTGATCGACTTGATAAAAGATCGTCTCACTTAGCTTAAGGCGCCTAAGCATTGGCTCATTAACAAAAAGCACCGACATACTGGTTCATTTCCAAAAGGACACCGACGTATAGGTTCAAAGCAACGAGAGCGCCGACGTACAGGCATAGCAAAAACAAAGTTCGAGCAAGCTTTAAAGATCGACAAGTGTTGGTCTTCGGTAATTTTCTTTGGAATATTATCGCAACAACTGAGGATGACTTCAAGTAAAAGTTATTTTCGACAGCGTTCACTAAGATTGTGGAAGTTGTCACCAAAGATTTGAGAAGATAGCACGAGATGGGCAGTCTTCGACGGCATTCGCTAAGATTGTGGAGGTTGTCACCCAAGATTTGAGAAGATAGCACGAGATGGGCGGTCTTCGACGACATTCGCTAAGATTGTGGAAGTTGTCACCAAAGATTTGAGAAGATAGCACGAGATGGGCGATCTTCGACGGCATTCGCTAAGATTGTGGAGGTTGTCACCCAAGATTTGAGAATATAGCACGAGATGGGCGGTCTTCGACGACATTTATGATTGGAAAAGTTGTCACTATGATTCAAGAAAAGGCTCAAGATGTAGCAACATTGATCGACGGCATTCCCTAGATTGCGGAAGATCGTCAAAACAAACAGCAAGATGGCGTTCCCTAGATTGTGGAGGGTTGTCACAAAAACAAAACTGAGAATTGTTTCAAGAGAGATAATTTTCGATGATATTCCCTTGGACGTGGAATATTATCATTGCGGAGAGGATAGTTTCGGGCGAAGCAATCTTCTAATTTGGAAGCAGTTACAAGGAGTAGCAGTTTTCAAGCGGGATGTCATTCTCTAGCTTGCAGGAGGTCGTCAAAATACAGCATGTGGTTACTTTCAGAGACGTGTGCTCGACGGTGCAAGATATGTGTTTCTTAACTCTTTTATCTGTTTAACTAACGCTAGTTTGCAGATATCGGCGTTACAAGATTGATTTAGGATCGCAGAACGTTCTGAATCATTCTCCGTCCCTATCGATACTTTGACTTTCGTTTTTCGAAACTTGTGTTTCTCCAAACTCAGTCAAAGTGGGGGCTTCTGTAGACACCCATTTGTGTCTCCCCAAAACCAAACCCAGTGATGAGTGCCTTTCACGTCGAATCATAATCGAATGAAACGAAAGTGTGAAAAGGTCTAGTGTTGCGGAAAGTTTTATTTCTTTTCTTTTCACTTCTCTCTGTTTTTGAAAACTTTATTTTAAGAAAACAGCCAATACATTTTGGTTGGTCCATGATATGGGTCCAATAGTGGTGTAGTTGGATGGGGCTTTCAAAGACCTTTCCAACGATATATTATAAGCCCAATTCCGATGAATATTGAGGAATTTATGGCCAATTTACTAAACTGGGCCCGGTTTGAGTTTTAAGTACGGCCCAATGATCTAGGGGAAGGCCTAATATGATTTATCATTCCTAATGTAATTAGGAATAGTTTTGGTCTTCTAGAACATTCTAGAAGGTTCTTATCATTCTTAATTCAATTAGGATTCTTTAGAGTTTTAATTAGATCAAATAGCATTTTCGACTGAAATTATATTATTTTATCTTCCAGTACGGTAAAATTATCAGATTTTCGAAAACGTGTTAAAAGCCGGTTTGGAGTCCAACCCCAGGCCTTGGCGCCTGGAACCAGGATTGGCGCCAGACGCCAGCCATTGGCGCCTGGCGCTAGCCACTGGTCCTGGCGCCAATGAGCCAGGGCTGGCGCCAAGTTGTTTTTGCGATCTTCAGACTCTGTTTTGATAAATTATCTTTTTTGGCTGATTTTCTCTATAAATATCGTATCAAAAACTCCGTTTTGAGGGACGGATTATCATCTATCATTCACCACTTCTTTTATTCTTAAGTTTTAATAAACTCCGTTTTGAGGGACGGATTACCATCTATCTTCACCATCTACAATCATCATTCATCAACAATCTCTTTACAAAATTATTCATCAACTCTCTTCATCTTCATCATTCATTCATCAATTTTCAATAACATTGATTCTTTAGCATTCTTTCTAAACCTTGCTTTTTCACATAAAATTCCGCATTCACAAGATCTTGATACACCTAGCCATATTCGAAGTTGCCTTCGCCCTAGACGTGAAAGGTTTTAATTTCTAAGGGTTTGGTCCCAAATCTCTATTTCAATTATTTAATTTAATTGCTTTGTTTATTACTTTCCTTGAAGTTACTAACGTGTGTATTTTGTAATTAGAAAGAGGTACGAGGCATCCAAGTAAGTACTTAATTGATTTTATGATGTAGACATCATGTTTATATTGTTATTATGATATTCTTAGTATCATGTCTAGGGTGTTTTTAATATTAAGCGTGATTAAGAGTATGATGCTTCCTACGTTCTTTCTACCATTTATGATTATGAATGATGATGATTATTTATTATGTTGCTTGATGCATATTATTTTATATTGTTATTGCTTGATCACCTTTTATTGCAGGTTAAAGGGAATTGGTATTTGCAATCACGCTTAATAAGATATTAATAATCTTGTTAGGTTAATTGTGATTTAAATTCAAGTGATCGCCAATAATAGTTTATTTGTGCATTAAATTCAACCAACATAGATTAAACAGGTTTAGGGTTAATCCTATTGATTGCATGTTAGTCAGAAAGCGCACATGAATACGAGCAGAATAAAGTAGAGGCCTATTAATAGGGCAGGTTCAATCTCTTTTAGGTTGGATTTGTACCTTCATCCCCGAACCCTTATTTGGTTCATGACCTTATGGAGTTGACGATCTCTTGGATCGTTAAGGGGTGTAACCTTCACCTCGTGAACGGTTTACAAGTTCCTTAAAAACTTGTTGGCGACTCTTTTGCTCTATCTTCTTCCCTTTTGGACGCCACCGTACTTTAGTGTATGATCACAGTGGGGTTCAAGCTAGTGGGATTTTAAAGGCTTGAAACTATTTCCTACAACGGTTCAGGGCCTACAAGTGGGCCGTTGTGCTGTGGCGGAGTCGTGCCGAGCCCGTGCCGCCCACGTGCTGGTACGGCCCATGACCATCTTCAAGTGTCTCCATATGGCGAACTCGTTAGTTTTTTTTTATCACTAGTTGTTTGTTTTTGTTTAGTTTTCTTTTGTGTGTTAAAGTTATAAAAAAAATAATCATCTTTTGCCCTATTATCAGTTCGTTGGTAAAGATTTGTTTGGGCTGGGGCAGAGCCAGAATTTATTCATTAGGGGGGCCAAAGATAATATATGTATTATTATCTTTTGCGCGAATATAATATTGAAAAAAGAATGTGAGAAGCAAAATAAAATTAAAGCTAAAAAAAATATGTTAGGAGTAACCTTTGAATCTCATACCTCTAAAATAGATTTAGTTATTCTACCAAATGATTTATGACACACTTAACATAAAATGTTGCAATGTTTAATACATAACCAAAACCAAGGGTAGGCCATAGCCTCCGCCACTGTGTTCGAGAATGTAATAGTTGTCGAATTTTCAGATATGTTAAAAAAAATCATATGAAAATCATTCTTACTAAAAGGGTTGTATATTTCAGTGATGTGTGCGAAAGATATACTACATTGCAAGATCTATTCAACAATCATCGCTTTGATGAAGGAAATCCTTATTTAATTCAATTTTGACTTAATTTGACTCGAGGATTAACATATCAAATAGGAAACTATCATCCCTTAATTATTATTTCTTTTCTTTTTTTTTGAAAGAAAACTACCATCCTATTTTAAGTCTTAAGATAATACAATCACGTAATTACTTATCAACAGTGTTATTAATTACTCAAATACTCAATTAAAAAAAAATTACTCTATGACTTCATCAATTATTTTTTTTTAATAACAATTTCTATTTTTATAAATTTTACGTATATACTTTTTGTAAAAAAATTTGTATCAATAATTTGTCAACACAAGTTCTTATATGTGCTCGTCATACGGTGTGGCCAGTAATTATAAGGGGTACTTCGTTAGTGTTATAGGAGGTTACTCGATTAGCGTTACAAGGGTTACTTTTGTCAATGTAATAAGGTTACCCGTACATTATTATAGGGGTTACGCGGTCAGTGTATACTGTATAGGAGCTATTTTGTTGTTTTATAAGCGACCATATGGTGTGGCCAGTTGCACACAAGACACATGTTTTTAAATTTGCACCCATTATTATTCATTCTTTTTTATTAGAATAAAGAAGAGTTTATAGGTTAATGGGTTTCTTATATTGCGCACACATGTAATTGCGTGTGTTTCTTAACTTGTATATGACTAATATGGACAGTTCCTAGTCTTCGTACAGTTGATCAACGTAATTCGTCTATAGTAACATACTAGATGAAGCCCGTGCAATGCACGGTTTGTTTGAATTTTTAAATAAATATATATTTTTTTAATTTATGTGCTAAAATTGGTTATATATTTTGATAAAATTCCTAATGTCAAAAGATAATATTTTAAATTTAATTAATTTAAATTTAATTTGCAAATTTTACTTACGTGGCATTTGAATTATTTAATTATAAAAGATTTTAATAATCTCTTATTTAATTGGCTACAACAAAAATTAATAATCCTACATGGCGCGCTAAGAAAATTAAATCCTATGTGACTCTTCAAAAACTCGGGAAAAAACTCCCCTTTATATATATATATAATTTAAATTTAATTTGCTAATTTTACTTACGTGGCATTTGAATTATTTAATTATAAAAGATTTTAATAATCTCTTATTTAATTGGCTACAACAAAAATTAATAATCCTACATGGCGCGCTAAGAAAATTATATCCTACGTGACTCTCTAAAAACTCGGGAAAAAACTCCCCTTTATATATATTAGATTAGATTAGATTAGGCAAATGTAGGCCGATAATTGACATGTTTCTGTGATTATTGGGCTAGCCCATAACCCTGATTCGTGCATGAACCCACTATTTGGGGCATTTGACTGAACTCGGACTTTGAAATTTGAAGATAAACGTACTGCTTGTGACTTTGAATTGTGACAGACCTGACAGTTAAGGGACTTCAATTCTGCGGACATTTTAAATTTTACTCGTACATTTTTTGTGTGTGTACAAGCAATAGTCGAATTTCCTTAAAAAAAAAAAAAAAAAAAAAAAAAAAAAAAGAGCAATAGCCGAAACTTTTTACTACATCATACTAATTGGATTTTTTAAACAAAAAGCTTTTGTATATATCCGGTTTACACAAACATTAGTGTACATCGAGTAATATAAGGGTAACTTTTAGCTAATTTTAGGGTAACTTTTTGTCTTTTTTTGGGTAACTTTAAACATAATACAATTTTTATATAAATCAACAACAAGAAAAGTTTTATAAAGGTAATTTAATTACATTCAATCACTAATAATTGATTTTTAGTCATTTAAAATGTGATTCTTTACTAATAAAGCGTAGATAATTTTTATTTGAATTGGGTTTCTTTAACGCATATTGGGGTAACTTTTATTTATTTCAGGGGTAACTTTTAATCACTTTAGGTTATCTTTATAATGGATGTACAAAAATTATTGTACACCCGATTTTTTTAAGAGTTTGTGTTTTTTAAAAGCTAATTCCAACAGTTTGAACCCTTTCTAATTAATTTTTTCGGTTTTTAAATGCTTCAGTTCCTTGAGAGCATGAACATCTATAAGGATTTGTATTCTTTTACCTTAATTTTTGGTTGGCTAAAAGGTTCCTCAGTGATAAAGATGCAAATATGCAGTTAGAGCTGAGCAAAACTACCTGAAAAACCGAAAACCCGAAAACTCGTTTCGTTACCGTTCCGAAAATTAGGGTACCCGATCCGATAACCATAACGGTTCGGGTACCCGTTCCGATAATTTGTTATCGGGTATGGTTTTTGGGTATCATTTTAAAATTAACGGTTTCCCGTTCCGTTCCGATAAGCAATTATTTTGTTTTTTTTCCTACTTAAATCTATCTTTTCAATATTTAAACTCTTACGTTACTTCGTAATCACTATATAATATCAATAATTAGTAATGTTATTAATAATTTGGTCAAGATCATGTGGTATTGTTGTTAATTAGTGTTAAAAAATATCATAATAACTTTTTTAAGTTTTATTATCACTATTGGATACTTTATTGGGTACCCGATAACCGTTCCGAAAATCCGGGTACCCGAAGTCCGGGTACCCGAACTTATCGTTTCAGGTTATGGATATCACTTTTAGTGATATTGGTTATCGGGTACCCGAACCGTTAGTACTAATGGCACTAGTAGAAAAAACATTATGGGAAGCGGTTCAAACCCCCAAATGGGAAGCGGTTCTGAACCGCATGGGTTTAGGGGGCTTCCCAATTTCCATGTAAATGGCAAGCGGTTCAGAGTCGCTTCCCATTTGGGGGGAATGGCAAGCGGTTTGGCGCCAAAACCACTTGCCATTTGCACTTCACATAACATTATGTCCAGTGCAAATGGCAAGCGGTTTTGGCGCCAAACTGCTTCCCATTTGTAATTTATTTATTTTTATATATATATATATAATAATAATAATATTATTACTAGTGACCTGTTTTGATATGCACATTAATCTATAATTTTAAAAATTATTATTATTATTATTAATATTATTATTAATTAATATTAATAATTAAAAATAATTAATTAAAAATATTACAAAATTTGGAATAATAATAATTCAATAACAATAAAATGCATAATAATAATAACTGTAGACATCTAAAAATGTCTCCCCAAAACCAAACACGATGATGAACAACCTTTCACCGCCATTATTGGTCGGGTTGAGTATTTAATTTTTGGAGTGCTTAAATCCATATTTCCATTTCATAAACCAACCCAATTCCTAGCCCATTTCCCCAAACCATAACTTATTTTCCTCTTTTCGTGCCTTTAAACCCAAAATAATTCATTTCGTGTCCTTTAAAATCATTCATTTTGGTCCTTTTTATAAAAACGTTTGATCCATTTTATTTTGGTCCATAATATGGGTCCAATGATTAAATAGTTGGATGGGGCTTGAAAAGATCTTTCCAATGATATATTATAAGCCCAAATCCAAGTTATAACGAATAAGTTATGGCCAAAATATTAAACCGAGCCCAAACCGAACCTAAGCCCACCTTACCTACGACCCAATAATCATGTGGAGGGTCCAAATGATTTAATCCCAATCCTAAACATATTAGGATTAATTAGAAGCTTCTATAATTTTCTAAAAGATCTTAATTATCCTTTTTGAAAAGATAAGATTAAATAGTTTGAAATTGAATAAAACTCCTTTTTTTTTGAAAATCCTATTTATATCCGAATTGAAAGACGTTTAAAGATAGACAAATATTATTTTCGTGTCTTATAGTTTTTATCCAAATTTTATATGGTTGGATAGCCCTTGAAATTATCTTTCCAATGATATATTATAATATCAATTCCGAGTTATAACGGAAAAGATATGAATAAAATGTCAAACTCAATCCAAAACTGACACCGTCTCACTATTTCATCCATATCTTTTATTCTACAAAATATTTAATCTGATTTTAATTGGATTATAAAGTAGACTTCAAGATATTTCCAACAATATCTTATTCATCTTATTCCGATTTCTGGATCAAAAGATATGATAAAAACAAAAACCACAAAAAGTGTTGTCTATCGCAAGAGTTTTAATCCGATTCGAACTCGATCTTTTCTTGATTTTGATTCTTCGACCCTCTTTTTTTCTCTATAAATAGAGGTCATATCTCCTTTTTTCCATTCATCAACAATCTTGATCATCAAATCCTTCTCTCTTCCTCTCTTTTACATTCAAATTCTTTTCTCTCTCTCTCTCATATTCTAAGCCTTAAACCTATATTCCTAATTACACCATTTTTCCCTTAAGCACTCCAAGGAGTCCATACAATACCTGAATTTCTATACTTTAACCAAGGCGTGAAATGTATAATTGACTGAGGGTTTGGACCAAATCAAATCTACATTTATTTAATTTAATTTCTATTTGATTTATATTTTTATTGAAGTTACTAACAGTTTATTCATGATGTAGCAATTTAAAGGAACGCGCAGAATGTGAGTAATTAATTATTTCAATTACTCTTATTTTAATATTTATATTGCTAGCATCATGATTAGGTTATTATTATTATTTGATTTGAATAACAATTTATTGTTAAATTGCTTCCAATATTAATGTTTATTCTATTGTTATTATTGATCACAACATTACATGTTTAAAGGGAATATGTAATTGAAAATCACGCCTAATAAGATAATTTGGACAACCGGTTTAGGTTCCTTTTTAATCTTATCGTTTAATCAAGTGATCACAATATTTTAGAATTATATGTTGCATTAATATTAAACCAATTTAGCTTAATAATAGTTTGGAGCGAATTGAATATTTTATTTGTATGCCTTTGAGATCGCAAGAATCACTTTTCACTATAAGAATCGAGTAGAGGCCAATACGGGCGAATGTGACTCCATGACTCACTTCGTACCATCATCCCCGATCCTCCTTTCGTGGTTCCGAACCATATGGAGTTAGTAATATCATGGATTATGAATGGGGTGTAACCTTCACGGGTCAATCGTAGTTGCCTATCGTTGTCCCTTAATCTTGGTTGCCTTAAATGATCCGTGAACGGTTTACAAGTTCCTCAAAAACTTGTTGGCGGCTCCCTACTTTCCTTGTCCCTAATCGTGTCCCTTATCGTATATGTCAATTCCCACTTCCTATGAGTGCCAAGCATATTCACCACATGCTTTTAACGTAGGCACACTTCGAGCGACGCCTACAATAACATATATAAAACTCATAAATAATGTATAGTACTAATTACAAATAAGTAATATAATGTACATATGGATTTAATAAAAATAAAAAAGATATAGTAACTAAATATTAATTGTTCATAAATAATAAAAAAAAAACTCAATCTCATTCATTATCTAACTAACACATACATATTATATGTTCTACCTAGATGCCATCAAATGTAACAAAAAAAGCCCATATGTCGGGAATTTCATCAATTTCTTCCTTTGTCAAAGGGTCTTCCCTTTGAATCTTACAAACCTTTGAAAAGAAAAAAAATACCAAATATTAAACATAATCATTCATGTCAATTACAATTCTACTAAGTTTTTGGACGGCTTTTACCCGAAATCGCCTATTTCACTACTACTTTGCCCGTTTTCTACATTTCTTATCTAATGAGCTATTTATCTATCATAACATGTCAATTACAACTAGTCTTAGGTGTGTAATGTTTGAAATCATAGCAAATTAGCATTCGGCTAAGTTTTAGGACGGCTTTTACCAAAAATCGCCTATTTCACTACTACTTTGCCCGTTTTCTACATTTCTTATCTAATGAGCTATTTATCTATCATAACATGTCAATTACAACTATTCTTAGGTGTCTAACGTTTGAAATCATAGCAAATTAGCATTCTACTAAGTTTTAGGACGGCTTTTACCCGAAATCGCTATTTCACTACTACTTTGCCCGTTTTCTACATTTCTTATCTAATGAGCTATTTATCTATCATATCATGTCAATTACAACTAGTCTTAGGTGACTAATGTTTGAAATCATAGCAACTTAGCATTCTACTAAGTTTTAAGACGGCTTTTACCCGAAATCGCCTATTTCACTACTACTTTGCCCGTTTTCTACATTTCTTATCTAATGAGCTATTTATCTATCATAAAATGTCAATTACAACTAGTCTTAGGTGTCTATTAATTGAAATCATAGCAAATTAGCATTCTACTAAGTTTTAGGACGGCTTTTACCAAAAATCGCCTATTTCACTACTAATTTGCCCGTTTTCTACATTTCTTATCTAATGAGCTATTTATCTATCATAACATTTCAATTACAACTAGTCTTAGGTGTCTAATGTTTGAAATCATAGCAAATTAGCATTCTACTAAGTTTTAGGACGACTTTTACCCGAAATCGCCTATTTCACTACTACTTTGCCCGTTCTCTACATTTCTTATCTAATGAGCTATTTATCTATCATAACATGTCAATTACAACTAGTCTTAGGTTACTAATGTTTGAAATCATAGCAACTTAGCATTCTACTAAGTTTTAAGACGGCTTTTACCCAAAATCGCCTATTTCACTACTACTTTGCCCGTTTTCTACATTTCTTATCTAATGAGCTATTTATCTATCATAAAATGTCAATTACAACTAGTCTTAGGTGTCTAATAATTGAAATCATATCAACTTAGCATTCTACTAAGTTTTAGGACGGCTTTTACCAAAAATCGCCTATTTCACTACTAATTTGCCCGTTTTCTTCATTTCTTATCTAATGAGCTATTTATCTATCATAACATGTCAATTACAACTAGTCTTAGGTGTCTAATGTTTGAAATCATAGCAAATTAGCATTCTACTAAGTTTTAGGACGTCTTTTACCCGAAATCGCCTATTTCACTACTACTTTGCCCGTTCTCTACATTTCTTATCTAATGAGCTATTTATCTATCATAAAATGTCGATTAACACTAGTCTTAGGTGTCTAATGTTTGAAATCATAGAAAATTAGCATTCTACTAAGTTTTAGGACGGCTTTTACCCGAAATCGCCTATTTCACTACTTGCTTGCCCGTTTTCTACATTTCTTATCTAATGAGCTATTTATCTATCATAACATGTCAATTACAACTAGTCTTAGGTGTCTAATGTTTGAAATCATAGCAACTTAACATTCTACTAAGTTTTAGGACGGCTTTTACCAAAAATCGCCTATTCCACTTCTACTTGCCCATTTTTTACATTTTTTTCCGTTTGGAATTTTTTTTCACAAACATTGCCCATAATACACTAACAATGCAAGTACGCAAAAATTACACAAAATTGCATGAGCGGTTCGGTTTCTTGAACGGCTGCTGCAGCTGCCTTGGGTGTTGCCTGGGCTGCTGCAGCTGCTGCCTTGGAAGCTGCCTGGTGGCTGCTGCAGCTGCCTGTGCAGCTCCCTGATGGCTGCTGCAGCTGCCGGTGCAGCTCCCTGGTGGTTGCTGCAGCTGCCTGTGCAGCTCCTAGGCTGCTGCAGTGGCCTGGCTGCTGCTGCAGCTGCCAGGTGGCTGCTGCGGCTGCCTGTGCAGTTGCCTAGGCTGCTGCTGCAGTGGCCTGTGCAGCGGCCTGGCTGCTGCTGCAGCTGCCAGGTGGCTGCTGCGGCTGCCTGTGCAGCTGCCTAGGCTGGTGCTGCGGCTGCCTGGCAGCTGTTGCAGTTTGGTGGTTGGCTGCTTGCAGCTGCCTAGCATAATCTGGGTTCTCACTTTCCTATTTTCTGCATTTTGTATCAAATGATCTAATGGCTTTAGAGCAGACCCATATTAACTAGTGTTGGGTGTCTAAGGTCTGTAAGCGCATCAGAAGAAGGTTTTACTAAGTATTTGGACGGCTTATACCCAAAATCGCCTATTTGACTTCTACTTTGCCCGATTTCTACATTTCTTATCTAATGAGCTATTTCTTTATCATAACATGTCAATTATAACTAGTCTTAGGTGTCTAATGTTTGAAATCATAGCAAATTAGCATTCAACTAAGTTTTAGGACGGCTTTTACCCAAAATCGCCTATTTGACTTCTACTTTGCCTGATTTCTACATTTCTTATCTAATGAGCTATTTATCTATCATAAAATGTCAATTACAACTAGTCTTAGGTGTCTAATAATTGAAATCATAGCAAATTAGCATTCTACTAAGTTTTAGGACGACTTTTACCAAAAATCGCCTATTTCGCTACTAATTTGCCCGATTTCTACATTTCTTATCTAATGAGCTATTTCTTTATCATAACATGTCAATTACAACTAGTCTTAGGTGTCTAATATTTGGAATCACAGCAAATTAGCATTATACTTAGTTTTAGGACGACTTTTACCCGAAATCGAGCCGGAAAAAAGTAAAAACAAGTACCTCCTCAATGTGTTGGGCTTCAGTGCACCTATTGACTATGTCATGCATAAACCTCATCACGTAGAGGGCGCAGTCAACGCCGTTGTCTTGTTGCGCACACTAACATGACACAAAGTTAAAATAGTCATGCATAGCCATAACTCAAGGCAATTTTATTAAATAAATCAATATATCAAGGCTTTACCTTCGCATATTTCCACGTGGGACCCGCAACCGAACGACAATTCAACTTCTTCATAACACTTCAAAAAAATAAAAAACAAACGATTTAGGAACATAGCCACTCAATCACTTAGGTGATGATACAAAACAATATATAGGAAGCGGTATGTACCTATTCAATAGGTTATTCACTAGCAACTTCCTTGGTGGCCATATACGAGCCGAGTCAAAGTAGTAGATTGTGTTATTGGAAACACAAATCACCATAAGGCTCCAATGTAGACTACATGTATATTAAAGCAAATATCAATCCATTAATTGTTATGCGTCAACATCTATACTTAACAAACAAATTAAGAGTGACATATTTAAACTTACTCCTCAAAACAAGGGGCTACTAAGAACTTGTTTCCCGCACGCATTGATTCTCTAATACCCCGCTCAAGGTAATCTATCACATCACGAGGGTTATGCAAGCATTTGGTTACGGAGGTCTGCTCGGGGCATAACCACCCAACTGCTGTTTCACCATCGGGTTTACTAGCAAGGAGCTCCAGTAGTGACCTTCAAGAAAGTAATGTGTGAAATTAATTACTAGTTGCATTGTTTTGGTACGAAAATATCAAAAATACAATATGTTTAGAAATAGTCTCGTTAATTTACCTCATGAAAGTTTGAATGATGGAAATTTTAAGCATGAAACCGGTTAGAAATTCCGTCACATCCTCTCTAGAAATGTATGCGATCGCATCCTCGTCATAGTGGAACAATGCCTTAGGCAAGTTCACTTGAATGTGTACCCGTAGGCAACTCACTAACACGGTTGTGAAGAAAAGTACATGCTTTCGAAAGCGACCTAAGGACATTGGCTTGTACGAGTGGAGTACATGAAGCTCTCGAACTCTTCTTCGACATTTGTCCTTGTTCCATCTTCGGAGGACCTTCTTCCTTGGATTTTGGCTTCTCCACCTTCTTCCTTTTAGCGGACTGAATTTCCATAGTAATCTAGTAGCATAAAAGAACATGGTCATTGCACAAAGCACATGGTAATCTTGTTACATACAAGTATTTACATACAAGTAGTGTTTACTTACCCCTTCTACCAACCTCAACCGATCACGTGGCCATTGCACAAAGCTCCCGGTCGCGTCACGCAGCTTAAAAAAATCATATTCCTCTCTAGGCACCGGTAGTGGTAAGACCTCAAACCCAGAAACTATAGAATCGATCCCGACCGAGATGTAATGGGTGCTAATATTAGACTTAAAATGGACCTTGTCAACTGCAACTGTCCACCGGTGTTTTCCCCGTGGTGAAGAAGCTCACAAGGCGTCTCTTCCTATATATTTGGTTAGGAGTTAGGACATAAGTTAAGAAATAACAAACAAAAGCCTAACATAAGAAAAGCTAATTACGTAGTGAAGTTCACCTTAACATCTAGGAAAGGTTCAGGCATTGGATTTTCTCTCTTCAGTGACTCTGCATCCATAGGACTAGGATCCTGCAAAAGTAAAATAATTAAACATGCAAACGACCTCATTAGACGAACTTTATATGACGTAATTCGTAGTTGTACTAAAATTACCTCTCTCTCAACTACTGGATCGTCCTCGAGGCCTCCTGGGTGACTACATCAGTCTACTGGGGTACTCGAGGGAAATGGCAAAGGCGACAAGTTCATGTGCCTCATAATGGCATTGAATTGACTTTGCATCTGTTCTTGCAGCTCCGCGCGTATCTCCGCCTTAATTGATTCCTTTTCCTTCTCATCAATCCGATGTGGCGAATTAACACTTGATCTGCTTTTTGCTGATTTAGTGTATTCTGAACCCATCACCTTCTCCCACCCTAGTTGTTTCCCGCCAAAACCAATTACTCACCCAGGGTGGTATGGTTTTCCCAAAGCTAAGGTGAAAGGATCATGTTCGATGCTTGGAGTCAGCTTGCCTTCTATCACTTCCGAAGTATGCTCGAGCTTTAACAACACAAAAATTTATCAGATCTAAGTACAATGTACTTGACAAGGAAATATAATTAATAAGTAGAAAAATTTGCTTACAAGTGCATCTGCTACTACTTTCTTATCCGGTTGCATGACATACTTGCCGGTTTCCTTGTCCATCCCATGCATAGCACACCACCAGTCAATTGCACGATTAACCAAAGTTGTGACCGTGGAAGAAAGTGGTTTATCAGTTGATGACATAATGGATTTGGGGTATAGACAAGCTTTGACCCACTTTGGTCTTGACTCCGCAAAGGTCTTACAACCCATATGATGGCTATACAATTTCTTTCCGGCATTGATTCTAGCTTGTTCGCTTTTTTCCTACACATTCAGAAATATATGTTAGCATCAGTCATTGTAAGAAACTAAATGTGAGTAGCCAACTCTATTGATAAATAAAAACATACAAGTGCGGTCCTAGTGGAAGACTTTTCCACAAACTTCTCCCAATCATCCACCGTTATTTGTGGATATAAATCCCACGGTTCCTTATCAGGTTTCTCTTCTTCTCCATCTGCAGGCACATTTTTCTATGGTTTTCTCTTTCTTCTCTTATGGATCCATCTTGTCCTCAAGTAACCCTTGAAGTTTTTGAATCTCTCTTGTACAAAAGCTTCAAAGACTTTTCTCTTGGCCGGCTCATCAGGAATATGGAACATACTCTGTAATTGGCGCAAACATCCACGTTAGGCAAGAGAAAAAAAAAAGAAAAAAAAAGGGGGAAAAAACCCGGGAATCAGGTAAGGCAGTAGTCGAGGCAGCTGCAGCAGCCCAGGCAGCAGCCCCGGGCAGTTGCAGCACCCAGGCAGCAACCCCGGGCAGCTGCAGCAACCAGGCAGCAGCCTAGGCAGCTGCCGGCTGCAGCCCTCGGGTTAGGCCCGGGGGAGGTTTTTGCAATTTTTTTTTTTTGGCAAGTGTGATTGAAATAAATACTTACCATAGTATCGTCCCAAAATGTTTGAAGCAACCGTGAGGTATATCGACAAACTCAAGTGTGATTGGTATTTTACGAGTTAGAATGCCAACTTGACTAGAAAATTTGTCGCGCCATTGGCCAGTAGGTTGACCTAACTCGTCAAACTCAAGCACCATAGGAACGCCGGGTTTCTTGAAAGCTTTATTAGCACCCCTACTCCTTCTGTTCACCGGTGGCTTTACCCCTCCTCCACCACCGGTGTTTTTCACTTGCCTTTGCATTTGAGTTTCACAATGTGAATCACCTACAACTTCGGTAACCACATTATCATCAATAGGTGGGGTAGTTTCAGCTATACGCTCAAATTCATCAAGCTTATGTTGGAACTCGTCATAAGCTTGGTCTTCCGGTTCCCCCATATCCGTCTCCTTATTAACATCATACAACTCGTCACCATCATCATCATCCATATCCTCATCAGAATGAAGGTTCTCAACAGGATCCATGATATGTGCACACCTACAGTAAACAAGTAAAGCATGTTGTTAGTCATCAGTAATGGCAATCAAATCTGACGCACGAAGAAAGACAAACACTTACCCAACTTCTTTGGTTTCATAACAAATTCACATATAATCCTCTAAACAATTCATATATTTAGTTCATATTACATGCTTATACGTTGAAAATACAAAAAAATAAAACACTTCCCGAAATAAACAAAGTTGTTGGAGCATAAGATATTTAGTAAATAAAACATGCATTAATAAAAGTACC
Organism: Chenopodium quinoa; assembly: GCF_001683475.1. NCBI lineage: Eukaryota > Viridiplantae > Streptophyta > Magnoliopsida > Caryophyllales > Amaranthaceae > Chenopodium > Chenopodium quinoa. Next base: position 195,150 of record NW_018742275.1, on the reverse strand, counting down.
TCATTCGTGTATTCCCTCATTGTGGTCAGATCGAATATAAGGTCTATCATCATCTACATCAGTTGCTACATCAAGTGTAGGAGCAGTGAAAGGGGGAGAATCATCAAATGCATCATATTCTTCTTCGTCCTCAACCTCTCCAACCCCTAATATTCTCCTTTTGCCAGCCAGGAAAATGGACCATCTTGGATCGGACGGGTCAGTTACTTGCTTAGTTTGAGATGCAAGGATGAATGGCTCAAGACTATCCCGCAAGTGGCCAAGATCTACAAGAGTGAAGTCATCATTTCTCACGTTGCGCTTATTATTATCGACCTATTTACACTTGAATAGACCAACCTTGAATTCACGTTAATCTAGTTCCCATATTTCCTGAATTCGTCCATAGTATGATAATAGTGCGTCAACTGGTGATGTATCCTTCGCACTTGCAAACTCTCTTGATGAAGCCACAAGAGTGACACCACTATTTTGAGTCGATGAGGATTTCTGATCCCGACTTTCAGTCCAAAATGTGTACCCATTTATATCATATCCCTCAAATGAATGAACATCTTCCTTTGGACCATAAACTAGCCACTTTATTGTATCAGACACAGTCTCATCCAATTGACGCATCACACGATCATGGAACCACTTCACAAACATCTTATTATGCAATTGCATTAGTGCTCTTTCCCCTTTTGATGGATATTCAACACGCAAACTATCCATGTGCTCTTCTAAATATGGGTGAACCTCCGCAATATGATGAAGCACAAATAGGTGAGCTTGCATGATTTGATCTCGAGCAGCCCAGATCCTTTTTGACCCGATTGTGCCATGACCATCAAGTCTCCCTTCATGTCGGGAAGTGGGAAGCCCAGGTTCGGCAACGACAACATACTCTGCCACAAAATTCCCAATCTCCTCGGACACAATTCCTTGTATCATACTGCCTTCCGGATGGGCTGGATTTCTTACTTTATCTTGCAGTGTACCCATGTGTCGTTCAAAAGGGTAGCACCACCTCATAAATACTGGACCGCACAACTTAATCTCACGAACCAAATGCAGAATCAAATGCACCATTATGTCAAAAAGTGAAGGTGGGAAAAACATCTCAAATTTGCACAAAGTTACCACAACAGTCGCCTGGAGAGCATCAAGTGTAAAGGGATCAAGAACTTTGCTGCAGATAGTATTGAAAAACCCACAGAGGCTTGTTATAACTTCACTCACGTGCTTTGGTAAAATACCACGAAGTGCAATCGGTAGGAAAACTCGCATCATCATGTGATAATCATGGGATTTCATACTTGTCAACTTCAATTCTCCATTTAAGGAAACAAACCTTTTCATGTTTGACGAGAACCCAGATGGAAGCTTAATGTCATATAAACAAGCACAAAACCTCCGTTTTTCTTCCTTTGATAATGTGTAGCAAGCTGGAGGTAAATACACCTTTTGGTTCTTTCCTTTTCCATCACCTTTCTTCTCTGCGATACCCGTGGCCTTTTCCTTGCGCTTCCCCTTACGGTTTTGACCACCATCTTCGTTTCCCTTTTCCTTAACCTTCGCCATCCCTACCTTAGCTTGAACCCACAACTCCGGATGAACACCCCACTCTTGCAAATCTAACCGCGCACTCTTGCCATCCTTCGTTTTTCCAGGAATGTTCATAATTGTCCCCATAATTGCATCACAAACATTCTTCTCTATATGCATCACATCGAGACAATGTCTAACATCATGTTATTTCCAGTACTCAAGCTTCCAAAAGATTAATTCCTTTTTAAAGAGAGCGTATGGGTCAATTGGTTTCGTTGTTTTACCAAAAACACATGGAATACCCTTCACTCTCTCATAAACCTCCTTTCCACTCAATGGCCTAGGCGCAACCCCCTCCTCAACTTTCCCATCGAAGGCCTTTTTCTGCTTACGATACGGCTGATCGCGCCTAAGAAATCTTCGGGTCCTCACGTACACATCTTTGCCATAGTGGTCAAGGTACACGTTCGGTGTGTCATCAATACAAATGAGACATGCTTTATGCCCTTTGTTCTTGTACCCGGACATATTTCCATATGCAGGAAAATCATTGATGGTCTACATAAGGGCAGCACGCAAAAGAAACATCTCGTTCTTATGGGCATCATAAACGGTAACACCTTCGTCCCACATCTTTCGCAAATCATCAATAAGGGGCTCAAGGTAAACATCAATGTCGTTTCCAGGTTGCCTTGGCCTCGTTATCAAAAGTGAAAGCATTATATATTTCCGTTTCATACACAACCACGGAGGCAAGTTGTAAATCACTAAAAGTACCGGCCATGTGCTGTGTTTAGTACTAAGAGTACCAAATGGATTCATACCGTCCGTGCACAACCCAAGACTTAAATTTCTGACTTCACCACCAAATGCCCTAAACTTCATATCAATGTTCTTCCATTGTGGAGAGTCAGCAGGATGCTTCAACAAACCATTTTTCTTTCTTCCCTCAGCATGCCATCTCAGGTTCTTGGCGTCTTTTGGTATTGAAAATAGACGCTTTAACCTTGGAATAATAGGAAGATACCCAACACCTTGGCAGGAGGTCCTTTACTACCAGCATTGCAGCTTGATCGCTTGTAACGCGACTTACCGCAACGTGGACACTCCTCCAACTCTTCATATTCATTTCGATACAGAACACAGTCATTAGGACATTCATGTATCTTTTTATACTCCAAACCAAATGGACACATTAGTTTCCTTGCATAATAATAGGAATTAGGAATTTCATTCCCATCTGGCAACATATCACATAACGCAGTCAACAAAGAAGTGAAACTAGTGTCACTCCAGTTATGCTTAGAATTAATGTAAAATAGTGTAAGCACGACTGAGAGTTTTGTGTATTTTTTGGACCCGGGATACAAAGGCTTTTTGGCAGCCTCTGATAATGACTCAAATACATCAGGTCGGTCACCAAATTCACCTTCAACATCACGCATCATCTCATCCAAGTGATCATCACCACCACCATCCTCGGTGTCATCCCCTTCACCACCATCATCACTCCCATTTTCTTCTTCAACATGAATCTCGACACTTTCAACATGCGTCTCATTGCCAACAACATTCTCCCTATATGATCCCTTCTCACCATGCCAAACCCAAACATGATATTGAGGCCTAAACCCATGACATTGTACATGAGCCATGATGGTATCCACACTACTGACCCTTATGACATTATTACAATTGACACAAGGAAAATAAAGGTAATTGACACCCGTTCTAAGCTGATACTGTGAAGCACTCTTGCAAAACTCTTGAACCCCATTAAAAAATTCCAATGTATCACGTCTACCATACATCCAACCGCGATCCATTGACGCTTTAAATTGCCTTTAAACATACCAACACATTTCAAACAATGATAAATGTAACATATATTATGTAATCAAAGTACATAGCATATATATCATCCATATATGGTAAAAATGAATGCTCCCAAAAGGTCCTTATCACTCCAACCTAACCCATCCTTGAACGTCTAATCTCACTAGTGAATGTATGTCAACTTTTCAATTTTAAGGAAAATCCGGCAGCATTTCCCCCCAGTTCTCCAAATACACGATGTACGTAATAACTTACCTACATATGTACCCAGAGAACATGGTGAGAAAATGAGAATCCCGGATATTCCTTAAAATTGAAAAAGAGACATACATTCACTACCTAAGTGAGATTAAACGTCCAAGAACAGTCCCAACTGGGGACTATTCAAGACTTTCTCCTATTGAGAAAGACTCGAACGGGTATCTAGGCAAATGATGATGCAAGCATTCAATTATTATTTGCATTTATTTGACATTCAACAATAAACAAGTTCATTCATTTAAATAGGGCTAATAATTAAATTAACATACATACAAAATCAAACTAAGTTTACTTATATATATACATATATATATATATAGCAATCCATTATATTCATACATTGCAATTTACTAACCACGTTTAACAAACTAAAATGTTAACTAATATATATTCTATTCATAAATTTCATTCAAAGCTACTCAAATTCAAACAATATATATATACATATGAAACTTGGATTAACTACTTGCAAACCCTAACTTGAAATTTTGGAATACCAAACAATTAATACTAATTAATACATATGAAACTAAAATTTAGCAAGAACTCACCCTAATTTGAGAGTGAGAAAGACAAAGATTGAAGATTGAAGAATGCGTGCTTGGGCTCGGTTGAACAACACCCTCGAACATGCACCACCACCAAACACCGGCAGCCTCGAGCAACCACCAGCAAACTCGACCAACCAGCAGCAGCCTCGACCCACCACCAGCAGCAGCCTCGACCCACGACCCCCAAACGCAAATTCAATAGCCAAATAAAAAAAAATGAATATCAATGGAGTGGTGGTGGTGGTGGCCAGAATCTGAAGAAGTGAGAAGAGAGGTGAGGACGAGGGAGACAGAGAGGAGGAGTGAAGGCGGGAAACAGAGAGGAGGAGTGAAGTGAGAACGAAGAAGTGAATAATTGAAGTGGTGAAATTTCGCAGGGAGGAGAAAAGGGTATATCTCGCTTTTTTTTTTAAAATGGTAAGCGGTTCGGCCTTGAACCGCTTGCCAATTTAACTAATGGTAAGCGGTTCAAGGCCAAATCGCTGGCCATTAGTTAAAAGGCAAGTGGTTCGCGCCAAAACCGCTTGCCATTTCACTTCCCTCTTTTTTTTTTATTAATCTAATGGGAAGCGGATTTTGTAAACCGCTTGCCTATAACCGCTTCCCATCACATTTATTCTACTAGTGTTTCCTACCTGGGATCTCATTGACCCAAATAATCTACTATTATTATTATTATTATTATTATTATTATTTAAAAAAAAACTTAATTTATATAAAAACTAGTTTCTATTCTTATTGTTATTATTATTGTTGTTAATTTGTTATTATTATTTGTATTATTATTGTTGTTCTTTTTATTATTGTTATTGACTTATTATTATTATTATAAATATTAATCGTGGCATCAAACCCGAACGCTTCCTCCTCCTCTAGGAAAGCTAAGTCAAAACGTAGGGAATCATCAAATCCAAACTCTTCAATGCCCCCCCCCCCCCAACATACCCTTTCCCTCCCCTAACATGCCCTTTACCTCCCCTAACATGCCCTTTCCAAACACTCTTACACCCTTTTCTTTCATCCCCAAACTACGGGAGGGTTTGAACAAATGGATGATATAGCTCTTTGGACTATGTCTAGTTTGGGATTTCAACAAAACCAATTCTCACCTCATTTATACGGATCACAACATGAATTTTCTATACCTACTAGCCAAGGTAGCCAAACACAAGCCTCAGGGTCGAGTGAACAATCCACCCAAATGTCAAACACCCAAATTCCAAACCTATGAGATGAGTGGTGTACTGAAGAGGAATTTTCCCAAACCAACCAAAATACTACGTCCGTTACAGGTTATGTGCAACGATTAGACATTTTTCCTCTCTGCTTTATGTCAAATCGTTGCACATAATCTGTAACGGAGGTAGTAGTAATTTTTGGGTACATTATTAATTAAGTAAAGATGGACTTAAAGCCAGGTGTCGGACTTGTAGGAAAACTTTCTCGGCCAAAACCAAGGGAGGGACGGGACACCTTAGTAGACATGCAAAAAATGTGGTGGACCATCTAGTGACCCAACCAACCCAACCCAAAATTTCTCATTTCCATCCACAAGGCTTCACTTATAACTATGAGAGAAATAGAGATGAACTTGGGAGAATGATAGTCCATTCCAAACAACCTTTTCTTTTCGCCGAAAATGTTGCCTTTAGCAATTACATTAACCGAGAACTTCAACCCCAACACAAAAAAATCTCCCAAAAAACCGTTCGTTCTGCTGCCATGAAGAATTTTCAAGAGTACAAATTGAAATTAGAAAATGAATTAATCTAGTAGAATTTCTTTAACTGCCGATGCATGAGATAGTGGTTACGGACTTCACTATTTCTGTGTTACTTGTCATTGGTTGGATAATGATTGGTTGTTACAAAAACGCATCATTCATTTTATAATGCTTGAATACCCTCATACCGGTCTTATCATTTCTCAACATTTAATGCAAGCTATTGATGCATATAGTCTTAGGGATAAAATCATGTCTATGAATTTTGATAATGCAACTTCTATGACATTTAGTAGAAATTTGGTTAAACCCTAATTAACCGATGTAATATTAGATGAAGGTGCACTTCATATTAGATGTATTTGTCCTGTTCTTAACTTGTGTGTGAAGGATGGAACACAAGCAATTGATCCATTTAATCACAAAATCAGAAGTGTTATTATGTCTATCAATAGTTTTAACTTGAGATATCAGGAATGGAAAGGTTTTTGCAGGAAACACAGGGTAAAGGCTATAAAAATAGCACCGGATTGTCCAACTAGGTGGAACTCCACCTATGAAATGTTGAGTAGGGTAATCGAGTACAAGGTTGTTCATTTAACACATTTTTATAATTAAAAATTTCCACAATTTGGTTTACTAGAAGATGATTGGGGTAATTGTGAAAAATATATTCAGTTTTTACAATTATTGATAGTATGACACATTGTTTTTCTTCCGTATATAATCCTTGTTCCCATTCTTTTCGATCTTGGCAATGCATGTTTACTTGCACAACTTTTTGCCGAACACCGATCACAACACGATTATGATGGATATCTTCCATCTACGGAAGAAAAATGGCGTAAATATTACACTACTATTCGTATGATTTATATTTTTGCTTCTATTTTAAATCCTAGACAAAAGTATGATGACACTTTTTTATTAATTGATATTTATTATACTAACATGGATTTAGAAGATGATGTTGAAACTTTTAAAACTAAGGTGACCAATGATTTTTTCTCTTTATATAGAGTTTATGAGTCTAAATATGGAGCCGTATCTCGATTTACCCCTTCTCAAACGTCCAAAAACGTAAGTAAAAGGGTCAAAGGTTTATTTGCACAAACTGCTAATATGATGTCTAAGTGTAATTTTCAGTTACGGAATCATCATCTAGGAGAACTCAAAGCGATGTTTCGGAGTGCAAATGTACTTAAGTTATGACTTCATGAAAGGCATGCACGATGAAGAGAAGTTCGGCCTCGATATCCTTGATTGGTGGAAATCACAAAGCACAAAACATCCAATTGTGGCGGCAATGGCTCGTGATATTTTTGCTATCCAAGTCTCCTCCGTTTCCTCCGAAAGAGCTATTAGTGCGTTGGGACGAGTTTTAGACGATAGAAGAACAAGACTAAAACCCGAAACACTTGAAATGTGTGTTTGCTTCAAGGATTGGTTGGATGTCGAAACTCGTTCCCAAGATCGTATTTATGCACAAAACGACGACGATGAATTGAAGGAACGTAGGGTTCTACTAGTTCTCAATCAATTCAATTGGCCGATGAACTTGAACAAGAAGAAGACAAAGACGAAGACAAAGATTAATAATTACATATTTACATTACATACTATTGTACAATTTTTGTATCCGTATAATAAAATGAAGTTATTCACCAATTATTGTACGATTTTTAATTATCATTAAGTTTTTGTATTATCGATTTATCTTATCGACTACTGGCATGTAATAAAATAAGTTATCCATAATTTTTTGTGTTATCGGCTTATCGCACTCATAATTTTTTTATAATTATATGCATTATAATTTTTTGCTAAAGTAATAAAATTATGTATATAAACTTAAACATAAATTATTTATATAAACTTAAACATAAATTATATATATAAACTTATTTAATTAAGGTTGTTTTCCCTAAAAAAATTAAATTAAGGTTGTTCAAAATAAATATATTAACATTAACATATTCATCAATTTTTTTTATTTATATATCGATTTTTTAATATGCATTTATATTTAAAAAAACGGGTTGGCCCGCAGCCCAACATGGCACGGCCCGCCAGCCACGTGGGCCGGGGTGTACCAAATCTTGGCACGACATGGCACTGCCTGCCAGGAATCCGGATCGGCACGCCCTCCACGCCGGCACGCCCAGGCACGACCCGGCATGGCACGATGTCCATCTTTAGAGACACTCCACCACAGGGAGATGGATGAACATCTACACTACACGTGTAGATTTATTGATGCCTGAAATGTAAAACAAAAGAAAATAAGGGAGAAGTGTCAGAAAGACCATTTCTGGTCTAAACGCAAAAAATTAGAAAACCCTAGAAGAGAGGAAGAAAGGATTAGAGGAGATGAGAGGATAGATATACAAAAGTTTCATTTTTAGTTGCTGCCTCGACAAGTACAAGTCCTTGCAAGCTAGCTTACAAGTAAAAAAAAATGGAGAAATTATAAAACAATCAATGTAAAACTTGGACACCTACACCCTTAAATTCACACTCATCTCAATCATCAAACTTGTATTCAATTGTCTTATTCAAATTATTCATAATTTTGGATCTCATAATTTTCGTTCTAGCATCACATTGACATGAGAATTTCTCGACCGAGAGCGTCCCAAAATACCGCATTTTGTTACCAATCTTCCCACTAACCCTAAGACATCCTTTAATTAAGACTGTCCCCTTCCTACAATTGAATTTTCTTACTAGAACTAGAGATTAACTTCACATGACATGACTACACTAGCCTGCACGATCCTTATTTCTTATCCATAGAATATTCTCATCCTAGGTTTAGGATATATTTTGTATAAGATTATCTTTGATATCTGTACATATCTTATAGTTACCTAATATGATTAGGTTTCTCATTGTAACCCTATAAATATTGATCAATGGAAATCACTCTAATAAAGGAGTTTATATTATCTGACATGATATCAGAGCTTAGGTTAGATCTTGGGATCATATACAAAAATTCTCACCCTGCCGGTGGGTTAGAAAATTAAACCCACCGGCGGAATATACAAAGTTTTTTAGGCTTCCGCAAACACACATATAGATTTTTTTTCTTTTCTCAAAGTTTTTTTTTAAGAATCTTTATGTAACCTTGCGCCTCCTACCAACAGTAGCAATCGCGAAAGTCTCCTCCATCGTTGTTGGCAATCGCATACACTACCGCCTCCCCCTACTGGCAGTAACCACATCTGTCAACCTACTCCATGTGCCGCACTCTATTTCCACCTCCCCATGACCAACAATGATTCTTACATTGCCTCATTGGTTTTTTTTTTTTACACATAATCACATAGATTTTGTTTTGGTGGTGGTATATCACAATAAGGTCAACTTTTGCAGATCTCTTTTGCTATCAAGTTAGCTCCTTTTAATGTTGCAGCACTTGGAATCCTTGTGGAGTATTAATTCTTGCTACCTGGTTTCTCTTTTGAGAATTGATTAATTTCAAGCGGTGGGATTTAATCTTTTCTTGCGCAATTTTATTTGTTTTTCTTCAACTGTGATTTCACGTAGTAGTGTAGTGTCTTCTTCCCGATGATGGTTTGATCCCTTAGCTTCTTCTTCTCTGGATCTGCAACTTAGCCCAAGTCTGTATGCGGCTCTTCTCCTTCTCCTCCGGCCTAGCAGTGCTTATCTCTACTCTATGTAGGTCGTGGCTGTTGCTTCTCTCGTCATCATCAGCACATTTCTACTACTTTCTCTTTTGATCATGGGTTACTATACTATCCTTACCGTTCGATGCGTGATTCAGATCCAATCTGAGCATCCGATTTTCTCCCGCTCTAACTGCGGGGGTATGATAGAGAATATCCATAGAATAATCTCATCCTAGGTTTAGGATATATTTTGTATAAGATTATCTTTGATATCTGTACATATCATATAGTTACCTAATATGATTAGGTTTCTCATTGTAACCCTATAAATATTGATCAATGGAAATCACTCTAATAAAGGAGTTTATATTATCTGACATTGAGCATAAAGAAGTTAAGAATAAATGATATCTTTATTTTAAAAAATGAAAATATTTCTTTCATTAAAACAAAAATGAAAACATTTCTAATACAGGCCAATTATACGAACATTTTTAGAGATTTCTTGGAATTCGAGTGAGTTTATTGAGCGTAACGTTGATGGGTCTTCTACCTAATATTCTGCTTCAGCACGACTGCACGAGTCATTTTGAGGGACCATCTTATTGCTAGCTCATGGAATTGTAGTCCTTGTAGGTCATGTAAAGGGGGCTACAAAGTGCTACTTTTATAATGGATTGGCCCATTATTTTAAGAGCCCAAATTTCTATTATTACTTGAGAATTAATACAAATAGTGTCAAATACTGCTCTATTTCTCCCTATAGGTCGGGTCATTTCGAGTCGGGTCAAGTTCGGGTCAAAAGTTATCGAGTAAAGTTCGGGTTGGGTCATTTTGAGTTTCGGGTTGATTTCAAATCAACTGATAATCCGGTCGGGTTGGGTTTGGATCGGGTCAAGTTTGGGTCGGGTCATTTTTTGGGTTGGGTCAATCTTTTGGTCCAATTTTCGAGTATGCATTGGGTTAAATTCAACTCTATATATATATTTATATATGTTTTGACGAGAAACTCACTATATTTATTAATTTATTAATGATACTTTTTTAATTCATGGAATCCAATAATTGTTTGAATTTAGATTATTTTGTAATTTCATTTGGAATTGAACATTATGTTATGTATACATTATTATTATTATTATTATTATTATTATTATTATTATTATTATTATTATTATTATTATTATTATTATTATTATTATTATTATTATTATTATTATTATTATTATACTATTTTTTTTCTAGACTTGTGAGAATTGTGACTTTTATTTCGAACTTTAGTTATTTTTTTAAGCTTATGGACAAACTCAGTAGAATAGTCGTTAAATTTCAATCTTTTTACGAATTTTTAATAACTTATAGAGATATAATGCCGAAGAAATCGAGAAAAGTAATGCTCAAAATATGTAAATTACTTACAGTGTTACACATTACAAATTAATAAAAAAATTTAAGTCAGTTTGATTACGGTTTTTTTCTATTTCGTTTTGCTCAGGTCAAGTCTTTAGCTTAAATAAATTCTGGTCTTAAGGTATAAGATAATTTTGGATCAGGTCACTTTGAGTTTCGAGTCTATTTGGGTCAATTAATTCAAGTTAAAGGTCGGGTCACTTTGGGTATCGAATCAACTTCGGGTCGTGTCAACTTTGGGTCTCGGGTCACTTCGGGTCAAGTCATCTCGAGCTGGGTCGTTTTGGGTGTGGTCATTTTGGGTTTCGGGTTAAGGTTAGATCATTCCACTTCGGGTCGGGTATGGGTTGATTCAGGTTTTGGGTCAATTTCGGGTCACTGTTTACGAGTCGATTTCGGGTGATGGGTCGGGTCATCGGGTCAGGGTCAGAATAGTCAGGTCTATTTCTTCCTAAATAATTAACACATTTGACTTTAAAGGGTGGTTATATCAAATATTTAAAAAAAAAAAAAATTGAATCAATTTTTGGTGCTTTAAGAGGTGATTATTTATATATTTTTTTTTAAGTAAGAGGGGATGATTTTTTTTATATATATATAGTAAAAAAAATCATAGATAAAATGTCATACGACACCTATAAAAAATATTCGATTTTAACAAATACATAAGATAATGAATCAAATAAATTTTCATTCGTAAAAATTAAAATTGTCGAGTAGATCTTTCACTATGTAAAATCTCTCGCTTATATCATTCGAAAATACAGCCTTGTTGGAAGGATAATATAACGATCCTTTGTAGGCTTGTAACAATTGTATATGAAAACCCTTTTCACGAAAGAAACACTAAGGGCCTGTTCTCATACTATTATTTTCGGTTCATTTCAGTTCAGCTCTAATCAGTTTAGTTCAATTCAACTCTAATTAGTTCAGTTCAGTTCAGTTTAGCTCCTAATTTCCTTCTCTTATAAAATATTTAGTTCAGTTCAGCTCATTTTAGTCAACGAGAGTATACCCTAAATATATTTGAAGATATCAATCTAAAGTAGGGGATATTAGATGATTTACATATATTAGCAATTGTATTTGCCGCATGATTTACTTTTCGGTATGACAAATATTCCGGTTGTCAAACGGCACGATGACTGCATCAAGGTTGTTAATGATGTACTTAAGCGTTACGAACAGTAAAATTTCATTTTGTAATTTTTATTATGCCTTAACCCTGAGCTAGAGTTATATCATAATGGAGAGTCGTGGTTTATTAGATAAAGGTTGTTTTAGAGCTCAACTTATGAGCGCACAATAGTTGACGAGGAAAATTTGAACATTGACACCGATCATGAGGGTTTTTCCAAATCGAACTGTTATATGGACTTTAAAATAATGGGAAAAGGAGCATCCCATATCGAGGATGATTTAGTTTACCTAATTCGTTTTTATTTATAAATTGTGTAAACAACCATTTACGAATGATGTTAAAAGTATTAATTTGATTTAAATCTTAGAATGGCTCAACGCAACAATATTTGGTACAATTATTTCACTCTTACATCACAAAAAACAATAAATATAACTCCTTTATCACACACAACGATACAAGTTAAATAATGCATTTTAGATATATCTTCCTTACTCCCTATTACATTTTAGGAGTAATGCATCACCGGACTAACTCTGCCGTAATAACTCAAAACTGTCGCAACAAGCTATACAATATATAGCCGTTGTAATAACTCAAAACCGTCGCAACAAGCTATACAATATATAGCCGTTGTGTTAGCTCATGTCACTGCAACGTTGATAACATGTTAGTTGAAACGAACACTACAAGAGGGGAGGAGAATTGTAGGTGAGTTCCTAGTGACTACTTTTGCAAAATATAAAACAGAATATAAAGGAATTTTGCAATGCACACAGGATTTTACGAGGAAACCTTCCAGGGTCCAAGTGGAAGTAAAATCTCGACCCTTCTAAGGGATTTCCAAATCAAAATCAATTCACTATAATAGGGCAAATACCAAGTTACAAACCTATTATAAAACAGACCTTTTACACACAAGTTCCAGATTGAACTTGCTACACAGTAGGATCCTATCCTACCCAGCTCAAGTTCCACACTTGAGTTCACTCGTACTATCACAATACTACCTCACAGCTTTTCACTCAAAGCTCACACACCTGTATGCAATATAATTTTCACACACACACCTAATAACCCAACCAATACAGAATGTAAACACCTAGAATATGTTAGGCAAGCAATGCACGAAACCCGAAACTAATATGACAAGATTAAAAACTTGGCAAACTTACACAAATTAAGCTCAGAGATTTCTTCACGTAAAACTCACAAAAACTTATGATGATAATGTGATCTCTACTATTTATACAAGATTAACTCGTATAGTAAGTAGGGTTTTTCAAAAGAGCTATAAGTTAATTTAACTAAATCACAAAATATAGTTTTATGTAAATCTTTTTAAAGAAAATCTTTTCGGATAATAAGATAAAATAAGTTATAGCAAAAAGAATAATATCTTTTGTTAAAACCGATTTTAAGAAATAAAACAACTTGAAAATCTTTTCTTAAAATCTATCTTTTATCTTTTCCGTTAATTAAATTTGCCAAATAACTTGTCATGATTCTATTAAGTTCCGTGCATATCTACTTAACATATTTAACGATAAATCTAGAAGATAAAATCTTAACTAAATAAATAATATTGTTGTGCCGCGTTTCTGTACTTTTGGATTACTTGGGCTTCACGCAGACTATGACCAAGTTCCTGCTGTCATTTTGCTCCAGTCTTCAATTGGAACTTCGCAGACTATGACCAAGTTCCTGCTGTCATTTTGCTCCAGTCTTCAGCTTGCTTTCTCCAAGTTCCTGTTAAGGAACTCAGTTCTTGTTAGAGAACTCTTCTTCTACTTTGTTTGACTTTTCTTCAAAGGTCTCTTCATGTTTTCTTAGCTTGAGTTACTCTTCCACCATCATGGTCTACTTCACCTGTGCTAATCAAATACTTGAAAACCTTTATGAGTTGAGTTTGCTTTAGTTTAAGTTCATCATCATCAAAATCTTTAAGCTTCAACACATGTTCATCGTTAAACTCGATTATTGCAACGGCATTGCCTTTTCTCATTGCATTATCCTTATTTCAATGATTGTGTTTGATTAAAATTGTAGCATTAATAGATTAGAAATGAAGTACTGATTAATAACAATATCTGTGTTTTTTAATTATTTTATAATAATTGCAATATTTTTCTTATCAATGAGCGGTTCAAGATTGATCCTTTAACCTCTAAATGAAAATTTAAATATTTAACCAATCATTCTTTTAAATTTAATATCTCAAAACAATTACAGCTATATTTAAGGTGATAAATTCAGGGCTAGACTAGCTCCTATAAGTTTCCATGAAAATTCTCTCTTAATTGCTTACTTTTGTAAAGAGTAGACCTTGAGATCTTTAGGTAAACATTGAGAAAGTTATGTAAGAGAGAAATAAGGTAAGCAAAAGATTTAAGTGAAGATACAATTTAACATGAAAAACCCTTGAAGAGTGGAAAAATACCCACGAACGATAGCACCCAAAAAAATCCAGTATATATTAAATAGGAGAGTGCATTAAACCCTAACTTATTACGAGAACCAATGCCAATATTTATAGTTAAATCTTGAATGGAGGTTGAAAGAAATGGCTATAATTATTCTTGTACCTCTATTGTTGTAGAATTTAACAAACCTTTGTTTTTAATTAGTTCCTTCCAAAATCAAGAATTCTCTAATGTTCAACAAGCTTGCAATAATACAAGATTGTCGATAAATCTAGAGAAATAGAAAATCATGAGCAAATAAACATTAACCTTACTCAGTTGCTTGAATTATATGAAAGGTTTTTAAACACGCACAAAAACTTTACTAAGATATTAAACCAATTCAAGAAAATTTGGCCCATATCCATTATATTATACAATTATCCTTTTGACGGTTTGACCTAATAATGTCAATTTGGATAAATTAGGTTTGATGAGATTAGATCAAGTCGAGTCCAATTTAAATTTAAGTCCTTCATACTCCCACTAAAAATTTCCAAAAAAAAAAAGAATAAACCATGCACACACATACAAGCTAAGTGTATGTAGTCCCTCTCTCTCAACATTATCAAAACTTTTATTTGTTTTTAAGGAAAGCCGAAAATGCCTTTTCAATCCTCCACTTTCTCTGATTATCCAAACAAAGGAGTATGGAGAATTATGGAGTGAGGAAGATCTCAAACATAAAAGGAAGCAAAAACCAAAAATGCTTTGGGAGGTTAAAATGCATGGCACACTTGCCAGTTGCCGGTCATGAGAAGGTGTGCCATGAGCCATTCAACCCTCCCATGTGCTTTTGGTAAAAATAATACAAAAGCAAACTTCAAGCACTTGCTTAACTATCAATGTGTTGGGAATATCTCGATTTCCATAAACTAAATTACTAAATTAATATTATGATTAGTAAAGTTAAGGACACATGATCTAGTATAATGACATTAATTTATTTATTGGGTTTTTGAAATACCATGTTTTAGTGAATAAACAAAGGGTTAATTTTAATACTACATACAATACAATACAAGTAGTTAGTTTATTCCCCATCATTGGATGTGCAGAAGGCTTCTGCAGTTGCCCTAAGGAATTGGGCCTTACTGTAAAATGTAATCATCATATTTACAGAAACCAGGCACACCACCTCTGCTATTGCTGTTTGTTTCAGGTTTGGCCTTTGTGCATTAAATCTAGGTGCTATGTGAGCTATGTTTTTCACAAATTTTGTGTATCAAAAGGATGAACAACAAACTCCTCATACCCCTAAGTACCTAACAAATTTTTGAAATTTTTGAAAAGTTTAATTGGTTGTTGGTAAGGGCAACTTTTATATGGATGTACTAAACGAGTGTTAACATTTACTAGTATAATTTTATGTGAGTACCAATTTAATAAATTAGCTAAATATCATTGACTAACATCAAGTGTATCTTGGCTCATAGCTCATAGAGTAAATTTTTATTTTTTTTTTATAATTATTTTGTGCACTATATATTATACATATTATACCATTAGATTATATGTTGGCTCATAGCTCATATATATTATACCATTAGATTATATGTTGTCTTAGTAGTACTATTATATCATTTGATGTATAATTTACATATACTTAGGGTATGTTCTCATTGATTGAACTCAGCTGAACTAAACTGAACTGAACTGAACTGAGCTGAGCTGAATTGAACTAAATTGAATTGAACTGAAATGAAATGAATATTTTATAAGAGAAGGAAATTAGGAACTGAACCAAGCTGGACTGAACTGAACTGAACTGAGCTGAACTGAACTGAATTTCAACGTAAGAGAACAAGCCCTTATTTGTACCATTAGAAAAATATTTACATCACCACAACATCTAATGGTTCTTTTTACCTTCTTGATTATACTTTATACTTATGTTAATATTTACAACTTAACCATCATGTAAGGAATATGTCTTGAATCAGTGACCGAATTAGTACACGATCGTGTAGTTCGTGTTTAATACACACGACCCTGTGGTTCATGATACATAGTCGTGTAGTTCCGCTACTATAAGACATATCACATGGCCATGTGGTTAGGGATGTCAACGGGGCGGGGCGGGGCGGGTTTTTGCATTCCCATCCCCATCCCCGCCTCACATTTCCATCCCCATCCCCGTCCCCATCCCCACGGCGGGTCTGAAAATTATCCCCATCCCCGCCCCGGCGGGTCCAACTCCAAAACCACCCCCGCCCCATCACCACGTGGATATCCATCCCCGTCTCAACCCCACGTAATCCCCGCCCCGTACCCGCCAACTCCCCACCTTAAATCCACCACAAATAACATATTTAAACCATTATAAAAAAAATAAAAAAATATGTACTACAGTCTACAGGCCTACAGTTAACAGCTCAAATAAAAAATAAAAAAAATTAGCAGTACATACTTAACATAATTAAAAAAAAAACACAGTAACTAATATAATACACTCTAAACAAATAAATGTAACTCTAAATTGTCTAAAGTCCAAATATTAAAAATACATAATAATAACTCTAAGCCTTCAATTATTCTGTGTAGTGCAAACTTCACTTGTACTGGAATCGATATCTCATGTTTCAAATTCTTCCACTAATTCTCCCACCAATTTAGCATATTCATCATCCTTGTATTCTCTACAATCTGAAAATTCAATGTGACTTAATTAAAAAAAATAATAATAATATTATTAATTAAATAAGATTTATAACCACCCACAATTAAAGAGACCAGAACAAGGGTAATAAAAATAAAAGTATGCCCTCTGTCCAGAACTTCAAATTAAATGAAATTATCAAAACATTTTCTAAACTAATATCAATATCATGCAACTCAAAAGTACAAGTAATTACATTATACTCGGAGTAGCAAATTAGCAACATGTATATCCTATAAACTAAAATTTGTAGTAACTCATAAATCATAACACCAAACAATTCAAAGTATCAGACGAATTAGAGTCAAATTAAACATTCAGAAATAGATTAGTTAGAATCTAGGACAGAATTATGGCTAATCAATTTCTTAGTTGATTTGTCAAATTCTTTTTCATCAATAATTGGGGAAAAAATAATTGGGAAATTAAAATAAATAAAAAAAAACGAGTAAGAGAGATTGAGATAGTACCGATTATATAGGAAGAGGTAGGGATTATGTAGATCGGAGTGTTGATCAGCGCACAACTCAGCGGCGAGATTCAGAGGTGGTGATTGTCTGATTGATAGAGCTTGAGAGGAGAGGAGAGGAGAGGAGAGTGAATGAGTGATAGTGTCGGCTAGGGTTGAGAATGAAAATGAATATGGTTTTTTTTTTTTTTTCTTCTAGAAGTCTAGTGTCTAGAGACTTCCTTAATCAAGTCAGTAACATTTTTTTTTGCTGTATAATATTTAACGAAATATGTTATTGCATTATATGGGACGGGTCGGGTATAATGCGGGTATGGGTCAGGTGTGGGGTTGGTCAGGCGGGGCGGGGCGGGGCGGGTATGGGGTGGGTCAGGCGGGGCGGGGCGGGGATGGGGCGGGTATTACTTTAAATCCACCCCCGCCCCATCACCCATGGCGGGTATGGATTTTAGACCCATCCCCGCCCCGCGACCCGCCAAAGCTAGACCCATCCCTGCCCCATCGGGGTGGGGATGGGGCGGGTCTCCTACTAGACCCGCCCCACTGACATCCCTACATGTGGTTCAAGGTACATACACAGCCGTGTGGTTTTCCACCCTTGTGGTTATTGTTTGTCTTTGACCCAAATCCAGATTTTGTTTTGGAGAGTTATAAACACCACTTATGGTTACTCCTAGCCGAATATGTTGAATGGTTATCTGGAAATCTGGGGGTCATTTAATTTGTGTAATTTTCATCCGTGAAATACAAGAGAGATAACATTAGAAATCTAAGAGATAATCAACTGTTTTTTTTTTTTTAATGATTGGTCTCAAATCTATTCTAAATTTGGAATTTGTTTTCCCAAGATCAATAAAACTATTGCTCTCGCCTGCCCATGGACATAGCCAACACATTATTGGTGAACCACATAAATTTGTGTGTGTTTTTCTTGTTAATGTTGCATTCAATATTTATTATGCATCCATTATAACAAATTGGTATCAAAGCTTAGGTTTGGGGCCGGGCCTACATACGGTTTAATTATGGTGAAAAAGATGACTATTTTGAATGTTAAAATTGACAAATTCACAAGGAGAAATTATTTTAGTCTGTGGCAAATTAAGATGCGGACCTTGTTGAGGCAACAAGGATTATGAGCGCCATTGACAAAGAAGTCACTGGGTCCGGATACCTCTGAGATTGCCGTCTTGGAGGAGAAAGCACACTCAACAATTATGTTGTGTCTTAAAGATGATGTTATCAATGAGGTCGTAGAGGAGGAAACCACATCAAGTCTGTGGTTGAAGCTGGAGAATCTATATATGACGAAGTCTTTAACCAACAAGTTGTTATTGAAGCTACATATGTATGGTCTGTGAATGTTTGAAGGTACATCCCTTAGAGATCACTTAAATCAATTAAATTCTATTATGTTAGAATTACGTAATAACGATGTTAAGGTTGAGGATGAAAATATTGCCTTAATTCTTTTAGTGTCTTTCTGGTGTTATATGAGAATTTTGTGTAGTATTGTATTATTGGTAAAGAGACAATTTTTCTAGAGAAGGTTAAATCTGCTCTCCATACTAGAAAGAGATGATCAGTTTGCTAGATTAGTATCCTATGAAGGTAATGGACAAGGGAATTCAAGGAGAAAATGCAGGAAATCATATTCTAGGGGTCCAAACCTAGTGATGTCTATAATTACTATAAGGAGAAGGGGCATTGAAAATCTGAATGTCCCAAGAAGATGAGACAACAGTAAAATTATGAGTTTGTAGATATTCTAGAGGAGACACCTATTTAGAAGAGGATCATGTCTAGATTGTTGATGAACATGCGCATCACTATGATGTGTGGGTTAGAGATTCCGGGGTGTCTTATCATATGTGTTCACACATAGAGTGGTTTACGAACTACAAGCAGGTTGATGGAGGCGTTACTATGACCAACAACGAAGTCTGCAAAACAGTTGGTATAGGGTCCATTAGAATTGCACCTTATTAAGAAATAAAGGAAGCTTTTGTGAGACATTGATCAATATAATCAAGTTCGAAATAATTTACAGAGTATGTTTCTATTGTATCATATTTGGATTTTTTTTCAGTAAATAATAATGCCCTATACGTTTCATAATAATTGTGATAGTTTGACTATTCACATGCCAATGCCAGTCCAATGCACACCTTTGACTATTAATATTTGTATTCATATATTTGTAAAAAACTATAAAATTTTGATATATTAAAAGTATACATAATCCAAAAATATTTCACGCTGCAACATTTTTTTTAATATATTGGTAAAATATATAGTCAAAGTACAATACAATTTTATAAATGTTACGACCTATTACACTATACTATCTCCGTTGGACTTTTGCATCATGTTGTTATACGGAGTACTAGATGTTATTTTTTTTACTATAGCAACATTAATTGTTTCTATATTGGTAGAACATTTAGTTAAACACTTAAACATAACGTAAAAGTCACATTATTACGATTATTATAAAATAAAGACATGTGTAACAGGTCATAACGAGTATTGTAATGCCAATTGTTATGCTTTGTTCTTTTGAGTTGTCTGCTCTACTAAAATCTGCTCTATTTTGCTAAAATCTGCTCTATTGAGCCATACTTTGTTGACTCAATTTGCTATACCTTGCTCTACTGACTCAGGGCATGTTCTCATTGACTGAATTCAACTGAAATGAACTGAACTGAATTGAGCTGAACTGAAATGAATATATTATAAGAGAAGGAAATTAGGAGCTGAGCTGAACTGAACTGAACTGAGCTGAGCTGAATTGAACTGAACTGAGCTGAACTGAACTGAATTTCAAAGTAAAAGAACAGACCCTCAATCTACTTTTTTTTGCTCTACTGAAACCTACCCTACTATGTTCTACATGCCTAAAAGCTTAAAATAAGGAGGTCGTACCTGCACTTGTATTATCCTTCATTCTTGCAGTTTAAAATTGAACAATACTCTGTAGTTTTGATTGAGTGAACATGTCAATGAAAAAAAAAAAACTGCACTTTCATAAAGGTCATTTAGAGTTGGGAGTATGGTATGCAAATGTAATGTAACTGTCAATATTAGCATGGTAACAAAGCATAGGTCTCTTTCTCTCTTTTTCTTAGCTATTTTAGATTTTCCTACTCCTGAATTTATGCCTTTCTTTGTCACATCTCCCTATGTAAAGATAAAAGGAAAGGGAGGGAACAGCCTGCAGGAGTTATCTTCTCTGATTCAAACAAAATTCTAAATTTTTTATTAAAAAAAAAAAAGTTGTACTCTGTACTCCATTTCATTTAATTACTGCAAATCATTAAACGCCAAATTCAAGAAATGAGAAAAAGTGGAGAGGACTTGAGTTCGAGTTCTATCTTTTATGAAAAATCAAAGACAAAATATTGATAATCCGTAGAAATTACAATGTTATACTCTTCTCATTTCTTACAAGTATTATTTTCCCTGTCACATATATATTTGATTAAAGTTTAGGTCAAAATTTTGCAAGTGAATAAGATTTGTTTAAGGAACAATTCAATTAAAAGAGTTAATGGTTAGTGTCTCAAAAAGTCAAAATTACTTCGTAGTTTTATACTTTGGACTTATTTGGTACGGAGTAATTAATTTTGTTTAAGGATCAATTCAATTAAAAGAGTTAATGGTTATTTGGTAATGTCTTTTTACTTTACTTTGAATATAGTTAAACAATCAAAATATATGTTTTTTTTTTGGGTGCTAAAAAACCAATTTTTCCACCAAAAAAAAGTGTTTTTGTGTGGGCTATTAATGCTTACAATTACAATTTTGTGTTACATAAGTAGCCAACAACCAACTTTATCAAACTTATATATCTAGGTCCAATAGCCAAACAACCAACAAAAAAAGTCAATACAAATAAGTAATCAGACCAGCTAAGAGAAACAACCAAGACACACATGCCAAACAATGTCTTACTCCCTCTATTCTTATTTTATTTGCCTCATTCCAAATAATTGAATCCTCTTAAACTGTAAATTCTCTTTAATATATAAGAAATAATATAGTCAAATGGGGTTTTGTTGGATTCGTCTCATCATATATTTTATTAATACCTAATTTATAATTTTACGAAGTTATAAGCGTTTTAAGACACGTCTTGTAGACCATAAAAAGTCAAATGAAATAAAAAATAGAGATAGAGGGAGTATTAATCAAAGCTGTTAATGGGAGCAACAAGGTATATATATAAACATGGGCAATGGCCCGTGTCGTGCCGCCGCTGGCCGTGCCTGGCCGTGCCGCGGTGGTGGGCGTGCCGTGCCGTACCGGCTTCGCGACGTGCCGTGCCGTGCCTTAATTTGGCACACCCCAACCCACGGCGTGGGATGTGCCGTGCCGGGCCGCGGGCCAAACCGTGCCACTTTTTTTTTTTTTTTTTTTTTTTTTTTTTTTTTCTAAATGAACGTAAATAAAAAACGATATATAAATATTTTGTAGTACAACTTAATTTTATATAAATAATGTTATTAATTTATGTTTATGTTAATGTTAATATATTTTGTTTTGAACAAACTTTATTTTAATTAAAGTTATAAAATTTATTTATCTAATTATGTTTAAGTTTATATAAATAATTTTATTAATTTAGCAAAAAACAACAATACATATAATAAAAATTAAATTACCACTGCCGTGCCAGACCGTGCCACGTGTCGTGCCGGCGTGCCGACCCACGGGCCGACCACCGTGCCTCGTGCCGATTCCCAGATTTTTGTTCACGGCACGGCCCACAGGTGGGCCGCCGTGCCGTGCTGTGTCGGCGATCGTACCGTGCCGGGCCCGTGCCGCCCACGTGCAGGCACGACCCATGCCCATCTATATATATATACAAATAAAGACAGAAAACGTTATTCCCTTTGTTTTTAAATACTTGCTTTCATTTTTGAGAGTTTTTATAAACTTGCTCTATTTCCTTATTTGGAAAGTTTTACAATATTTAATTCATTTCTTTTAACTTTTTTTTTTTGAGGAAATTCATTTCTTTTAACTAATGGACCCAACATAAGTTTTTTTTTTTTTTTTTTTTTTTTAGGACAATGGACCCAATATAAGTCATATTGCCTTTTATTTTTTATTTTTTTTCCTAATTTTTAATTTTTCACCTAACCCACTACCTCCATATTTTATTATTTTATCTAATTTTTTCAAAAACTCTACATGTAGAGAAATGAATCAACTATTTAAAAATGGAGAGAGTATTGATTTGAAACATCTTTAAAACAAAAATCAGAAATTAATTAAAGTAGAAGTAATTAGTTGAGTATTAAGTCAGTCTTCTCTCTCAACTGTCTAGTCTGACTATTGTATCTTACTTCACAAGTGCTCTAGAGTCTAGACTAGAGACTCCCCTTTATCTCTCTACTTTCTCACACTAAAACACATCTTTCTGTCTACCGTTGCAGTGTGCATTTACCTGCAAAAGTTATAAAAGAACCCACACACCCCCATCTGCCACACACAATGACACAAAACTTGTAAAAAAACCCCCAAAAATCTAACTCAATTAACAAACAAACACCCCCACCAATTACCATAAATTCAGCTGATTTTACAACTTCTAAACTCTTTCCTCCTCTTCTCTCTCTTTCTCTTTCTACTTTCTCTCTCTACATGGACTTCATTCTGAAGCAATGGAGAGATCAGCAGCAGCAGCATGAGTCAGAGGATGAACATCAGCAAAACTCTGCCAAAATCCCAAAATATTTGCTCCTTGATTCTCCCCAACAACATCACCACCACCAACACCAGCAACAACAACAAGAAGTTGCTGCTCTTCCTTTGTTTGTGTCTTCTGAATCCCAAGACAATAAAATCACAAACACCCATTTGTCTGTTTACCCTGATCACCATTCTTCTACTCCTCCCACTGCAATTCCCACCAGATTTCCAAGTAATTTTTCCCATCTTTATCATACTCTGTTTTCCCCTGTTTTCTTTGTGTTTTCATGGATCAAAAGTATCAAAAGATTACATTCTTATTCTATTTTTCTAATATAATATTTGTGTTTAATGATGTACATATTGCCACAAAATTTATCTTCAAGTATTTGTCAAGCTGAACACATCAATAGTCTACTCCTAATAGTGATGATCAGTTATTCCCCTCTTTGATTATTACTCTGTTTTCTTCTGTTTTTACCTTTCCACTGTTCAGTTCCTTGTACAAAGAAAAGTGTCAGTACTTAGAAGCTCAAACCTTTGCGGAAAATTTCTTGGGTTTCACAAAACTACATTATTTCTCCCTCAATGTTATCAAATCAGTTGCACAAATTTAGTTGTCACATCACTAGTTCAAATTACATTATCAATGCGACCAATGATTCCGGACCATTTGCCGGATTTCTATGACTAATTACTACATTTTGGATTTTGACCATTTTATTGTTGTTGTGAAAATAGGGTCCGGAGGAAGGTATTCATTCAGCTTAGCACAATGGCAAGAATTAGAGCTACAAGCACTAATATACAGACACATGGTTGCTGGTGCATCTGTTCCTGCTGAACTTCTTCAACTGGTTAAGAAGAGCCTCTTTACTTCCTCTAATGCACCTTATTATCTCCATCATTACTCACCTCATTTTCAGCCTGCTGCTGCTTGTGAGTTTCTACTCTAATCATTATAATATGCCAATTTAAGCTCATTTATATGAAATTATTTTGATAATAAGTGCTTTTTCCAATGTTGTCTGTTGGTGTATGTGCAAGAAAAACAAAAACATGAATTTGGTGAAAAGTGTGAACTTTTTATATATTTCATGATGATATATTGGTTGGGGTCATTTGGTTATGATTTCTTGAATTTGTCATCTTTTCTTGATTTTGAGTATGTGTGTATATAATGATTAGTAGTGCTGCAAGCAGGGTATTGGGGAAAAGGAGCAATGGATCCGGAACCGGGGCGGTGTAGGAGAACAGATGGGAAGAAATGGAGGTGTTCAAGGGATGTGGTAGCTGGTCACAAGTATTGCGAGCGCCACATGCACCGTGGCCGCAATCGTTCAAGAAAGCCTGTGGAATTTCCTGCTGCTGCTACTGCTACTGCTTCTGTTTCTGCTAGTAATGCTCTTGTTGGATCACTGAATAAGCCTTCTGCTGCTGCTACTGCCTTTGCTGCTGGATCTGCTGGTGCAGAAACTCGGTTTTCGCTCTCTAGATCAGGGGCTTCGTCTCTTGATGCCTTCCACCTTAATCCAGGGTATGGACTATTCTGTTACAATGTTTTCTTGTTTTTTTGGATGATTTCGAAATCGAGTTATTATTGTACATACTTCATTTTGATCATAGTAATTGGTCCAACTTGCTGATGCAATGAATTGTTGAGTTAATGGTGCCAAATTATGGTCCCATTTAAGGTTTTTAGGATGGTTTTGGCTTAATTCTGAAGTTATTAAACCCTTAATTGATGTTAGTGGTTATTCATTGCCCTTCATTTGAGGTGCACTTTTTGGTCGCATAGTAGTACAAAGAATAGCGTGCTTAACATCCTCTTGTGCTGTACTAGTTGATACTTTCAATGTGGTCCGAGTAATAGAGAGATCTACTTCATTTTCTACATTAAATATGGCTTGTTGTGTGACACATGTTGGTAGTAGAAAATATAGGAATCACTGGGGACCATTATATTTATGCATAACTCTATATGTTACGCTCCGTACGTATATTTGCATAATCTATTATATTTATACTAATTTAAGTATCAATCAGATTGGATTCAGATCAAGTTGTAATTATTTTGATTTGGTTTTTGGTTGAGTCGTGTATAAGTTTGAGTTTGTCAAGTGGCAATTTACTTATACTCCATAATAGAGATCTACTAATTGGAGTCTTAGTACTTCTATAATTGGAATTGTTCGGGTTTGGGTTAGGTCATCTCAAGTCATGTCAGTTTCCACGGGTGTAATTCTGTGACTTTTTTTAAAATCAATTAATTTTTGTGGGTGGGTGATTTTGTTCAGGCGAAACTTTGATAGATGTACAGGATGATTTTTAACAGCAGGAAATTTGATTCTGCATCTCACTTTGAGTGGTGGGGGAAAAGGGGAGTGGCAAGGCTGAAGAAATCTATGCTAAAATCTACTGGACAAGAAAATTTGATTCTGATAAAACCTGACTTAAGCCACCTCTTTCAGGAAGCAACTGCCATTTGTGCTTTACTTGTACTGTACTGTTAGATTCCCTCTTGTTTTTTTGTTTTGTTCCTTGCTTTAACATATGGTCTATCATCTCACATGTTGTTTTGTTTTTTTAGTAGGTCATCTGACAACAAAGCTCTATTTGGACCTCAACATGAATCATCATCAGCATCTGGGGATGGTGGAAAATCTAATGCTAATAGCAGCAAGGTGTTAATGCAATTCTTTGACGACTGGCCAAGATCTGACAATGGCGAAGGAAACAATCTTTCATCATCGACAGGACTTTCAATATCAACACCGGGAAACCCAACATCGGATTTCCTGAGGTTGTCAACCGGGAATGGCGATGAGCAGGGTCTGAGGGATAGTTATGGGAATGACGAGAGAGAACGAGCTCACCAATTGAATTGGAGTGCCGGTGGGTGGGGAGCAAATCCTGTGGCTTCAATGGGAGGTCCATTAGCTGAAGCCTTGAGATCATCAAGCAACTCATCTCCCACTAGTGTTTTACATCAGCTACCTCGTTGCTCTGCTCCTGACACTAACTTTGTCAGTGCCTGAAGATGATCCAGATTTCATTTTTTTTTTTCTTTTTTTAATTTTCTGGAGAATAAAAATAAAGAGTTCTTTGAATTTTATGCATAATCTATTGGTCTTTTATTTCCCCATCTTGTATGTTTAGGACAGTACAACACTAAACTTACCCCACAAGACATAAACTGCAGCCTGCAGGTGTGTAAGCTGCTGTTTTGGCTCTTGTATGATGTAGCAGAGTTCGCCACATCTGTATTTATTATCTGCATCATACCATTTTAATTTCACCTGAGTACATTTTAGTGTCATCTATGAAAGATTAAGAAATCACAAATTAAATAATATCCAAGAGTAATCTGATTGACATTTTTTTTTCATGAATGTCAATAAATCTTGCTTGTATGATTGAATTTTCAGCCACTACAAGATCAAGTATAATAATACTAAAGGATACAAATGAAAGTCAGTGACAGATTTAGCAGCATGATGCCACAACTTGAGCTTCCCTAAATTTGAAGTACTCCATACTTGATGCCCTGAATGCTTGTTAAAACCGTTCGACGTCATGGAAGAAAAAAGGAACGAGATGTTGCTCTGCCAGATGGTATTATCAGAATAATTACGACGTTATATTATGCTATAAAAAGAATGATCCTGAAGCAAAAGCTATGCCTTGCATAGATAATAGGATAAAAGCTCTAAGACAAACTTATTCTGGTATTTCTAAAACCCTATTTTTTTTTATATATATATATATCCTTGACATAATTTACATAAAGATACTATAAACATTTACAGAGGCTTATAAGGGCAGAGAACAGCCTTCTAAGCCCTTGCGCTCATTCTGCAATGCTTCGTTATTTTACTTCTGCTTTTTCGAAGTCTTCATTCTGTATTTATGAAGCAGTCTATCAGTGGACTCACAGCAACTACTGTAGCCCCTAAATGTGATTTTGAGTGCAAGCTGCCATGAAAATGCCCACAACAGAACCAAGACCCTTCTTCTATATCCCACTACATTATTCTAGATAATAAATCTGCAAATGAAGCTTAATCTTCAGCTGGTTCTGCGTCATCTTCAACTACTAGATCCTGCATAGCTAGTACTGTATCATCTTCTACAAGATCATCTGAAGCTGTTTCTGCATCATCTTCTACTAGAGCATACACCACTGCAGCCCTACTAGGAGCATATACCAAGAAGGAACAAGGTCGATTATCATACGATCCATCCTGCACACCGTGTTTTAGTAAGTTTCAATTGACACGAGAAGTAAGTTTATGTAGCATGATTAGCAATGGATATCACTACTGCCTTTGAGAGAACTCAGTTCACATAAAAATTCACTTTCACCCCGCCCCCCAAAATTCCAAAAATAAAAAATAAAATACAAGAAACATGCTTGTACACAAAAAAATATCATCTTACAAAAGTGAAGTGTTCAGCATTGTGGTCAATTCTGTTGAATCCACCAAACAATGGATCATCTGAATCCAAAACAATCTGCAAAATAACAGCACAGGTTTAACCATCTAGTTATGACAGAACTTTCAGCAATTCTGAAGAATGATGAGAACTACACTTCTCTGAAGATTTACCATAAGATAAGCTGCTTGAAAATTTTAAATTATACTAATTCTTGCAGACATAAGAGGTCATATAATTCCCTTTCATAATGACCAAGATCTTTTAAGCCTTCAAGGAATAATATTTCTTTTGATTAAGAATGTAAAGTTACACTCCAGTCTCAATACCACAGCCAACTGAATAAATGTATGCTATTTCAAGATTCTATGAAAATTTAATGATGTCCCACTACAAAAAAATAAAAAATAAAAAAAAATAAAAAAAGGGGATAAAATCAAATTGAACGGTTGAACCTAATGCAGCTAGTTGAATACACAAGAAAATTCTTCCATCATAAATTATGCTTTGCCAAACAGTTCCTTATTCTAACTTGGCAATTCATTAATGAACAATCGAAAACTAACTCCTTTCAGAAGTCTATAGAAGGTATTAGTCTCATACACTAACAATTGAATGGGAGTATTATAAGAAACTACAAACTAAATTAGAGTAACAGAATGAACAATCACATATCCTAAATTCAGAAGCATACCTTATATTTCCCTGGCTTCAAGCAACCAATCCGGTAATCAAAGTAGCTACTCGACCAGTGAAAATTGAAAACAAACACCAAATTTCCCCTTTCAAAGACTATGATCCTATCATCTTCGGCTTTACGTGATATATACTGGTGCTCTGAAGTCATGAACTGCAAAAGATACAGAAATAATCTATAATGTTGACTTCATTGTCATGTGGTTTTCCTTAACCAGGATATGCAACATATTGGAGAAAGAATAGAGCAGAAGCTAATATGCATTAATCTTAAACAGAGACATATCAATCAATCAATCAAAGCCTTAATCCCATAAGCCTTAAACAGAGACATATGTACAAAAAATCAGTTTCTAGCAGCTAGGTTTGAGGCATGTGTATCCCATGCACTTACTAAGTGTTTTTTTTTGGGACTCTTAATTCTTAAATCTCAAGATTAGATCTGCTAGAGGCAGGAAGGAATTCATGCAATTCAAAGTGTAGCAATATGGGGCTCTTTTGGATCACACATCTAGAAACTGTTAATGAACATCTCATAATTGCTGAAGGAGGGGAGGGGGGGGGGGCATTCAAAGGATCATATAATTCAAAACCACTAATAGTGGTGGATGTCTACAGATATTGGCCATCCCAGGGGGAGAGGGATCTCTACTGTCTCCTTACCACATCCAATAATATACAAAAACTCCCTCACCTCACAAAAGTATTGTTCATACCTTTGATTGACAAAATCTTCAACCAAGTCATTTATAGGTCTGTTAACTTCCTTTCAGATGCTAGTACGAGTAGTACCAGTTCTATAATAATTCTGCTACTTGCATTATATTTTTTACCGTCCCTCATAATACTAAAAATGAATCAATCAGCTTCCTTCTGTAAAGGCCATTGAGGGGAAGGAGCAGAGCTGTACCCAATCTGGTCTTCTTCCTAAACTCGTGTCCAAGACTTATGAGATTCTATTTTTCTGCTGACCCAAAAAGTTATTACAGCCAACAAGAAGATACACAAGGACTTTTTCTTTGGGACTAATTAAGATAGAATTTGCAGAGATAAGACAAGTGCATAGAACATTTTAGTTGGTTGACGAAAGACTAATTGCTACGACATCTGATTCCTGAGTCCCAATCAAAGCTTGGTATGGATAAGGTGATTAAATACCTATCATCACAGATCACCAGAGGGCAGGCTAATATTAGCCAACATGATCCCTGGATTTGAAAAAATGTGACAACTTAGCATTCAATTTGAAGACAGGGGTTCACGCATTTCTTATGCGGTCAGAAATGAACGTGTTTTGTGTTGTTCAAGGTAGGTATGCTAGACATGGGATTAAGGATAAATAATAGCTTTGCATGAACTTATTGATATAAAATAAGTGTGTTTAATGCATGAGAGTAATGTACGCTTCTAGTATTTTCTTTCCAATGTTCTTTTGCTGCAGCAGCGTGGTCCGAGGCAGTTCATACAAAATGTGACAACTGTTCACTTATCACCACAATGTACCAAATGTTCAATGATCACCATAATGTGGATGTGGAAAGATTAAATGGAAAAGTGTTCAGCACTTCTATAAAAGTCAAAGAATATACACACACAGTGTGAGCTTGGTGTGTGTGTGTGTGTATAGTCCCTAGTTTTGGGTAAGGTAAAGGTCATCCACTATAAATTGTACGAAGTATATTGTATATGATTCCCCCATCCCATCCTATTCCTGGCTTTGGCTATGGTATAGATCATCCCTGGTATAGACACAGAATGACATCCTGTTAAGCAAATAGCTTTCTTTAAAAGAATATGTAAGAAAACATACACCATATTTTTCTTCCAGATGCTGCATAGCTTGATCAAATTCTTGCAGTCCACGATATCTAAGATAGTCTGCATCACCCTGAATACACCAAAAAATAAAAAGCTATTAGGATGGATAGATTATAGCACATATTCCACAAACAGGCAGAACTTCATTTGCTCAAAAGTTTCATCTCCTATTGAGTTTCATCTCCATGATATTTGTAACAAAGACCAATCTAGTTCCTATCCTAGCTTGTTTTGCTGTAGAACACTAACAACATTTTCTACTTTCTTGACAGCTTGTGCAAAAATCAATCCCCTTTCTCTCCTCTCTTATAATGGGATTCTGTCAAGGAAATTTTAGCAAAAACTTTTGAAATTTCAAGTTGAGTTATGTTCTATCATTCATCACTCTTTATTTCAGTAAAAGGAAGGGTTGCCTCTGTGAGTTGCAAAGGCCAGTTAAGTTGAGTCATGAAGGGATTATCAATAATTACAGTTTGCACCTAATTTTTGTAGTATATTGCATCATCTCCAACGCCCAAAGACACCACCGTACAAAATTTGACAAAACCCAATCAATCAATCAAAAACACAAGCATCAACTTTGTTGCTATTGTTTCAGCTAACCTGAGCACTAGAACTACTATTAAAATTGACAATTTCCAATTTCATAGACATTAAGAAAATTATCTCTTGGCCAATCAATTTTATGTGCTAAACAGATAGTGACTTATGCTTAAAATTCAGAAAAAATGAATAATACTTGATAAACTGTATAGAAGTCAACATTGTCCAAAATACAACAACAACAACAACAACAACAAAGCCTTAGTAAGAAATTATTTGGGGTCGGCTAACATGAATCGTCATAAGGAATCATACCAAAATGGCTTATAGACAAACAAAAATGTTTCACTACAAAATGAAGCTACTGTAAGTTAGGAATATACCAAGTCAAACCTTCGCCGACATTTATCATAACTGTTATTGTTTCCTGGGACAATTTTACCAGTTGGAAGATGTTGATCCCCTCGTGGAAAATCTATCCACTCTGAAATGTATCAAAAGTCGAATCAGCGACCGTACAGAACTTAAAGATCCGATGTGAAAATTGCAAAATTCGATCAAATGTATACTAATACAGTAAAAAAAATCATCAGATTTACCTGGGTGGCCAAATTCATTTCCCATGAAGTTGAGATATCCTTCTCCACCCAATCCCATAGTAATAAGTCTGATCATCTTATGCAATGCAATTCCACGATCTATTCGTGGTGTTGATGGTCTATCCACGGCCATAAAATCATACATATCCTGAAATCATTAGCAGATCTGCATTAAATCTGCTTGTACGCTGCAGACATTGACAGGAAAGCCATGATAGGGTATCCGTGTATGACAAATTATAAACATCTGACATCTAATATAAACTGCAAGGGATATATTTTTAAGGATGAAGAGAATGACTTGTGCATTAGGGGTACTAATCGACAAGGTTGAATAAAATATGCAATCAGCAGGGTAGGATATCTTCTAGTCTGGAAAGGACTATATATAGGCTTACAGGAGTTATAGTCAACAAAATGGCAGTATATGGGACATTCATTGCTGTCATTATTGTAGCTGCTATATCAGTGTCATAACCAAAAACATTTATTCCTTGAATGTTATATTGTTTCTTCTCCAATGTTATACAAGTATCGTTTTTTTCTCCACTAGGGTACAAACTTCATGTTTTCACCATAGTATTTTCATCTTATAAATTTTTGAAACATTGCAAAGACTGTTTATCATATTCGTGTTTCCAGACAATAACCGGTAATCAGTCTGCCATCCAATTAATAAAGCATTGAAACTACCCCACCCCACCTACCCCCTACCCCAAATGTAAAGTAAAATCCCCGAAAGCCCAAAATAAATAAGTCTCTGACCAATCTACACATTTAACAAGAAAAAATATTTTAGTACAATAACCAAACTATAGTGTTAATATGACTATATGAGTAGATAACCACGGGGAAGGAGAGGATCAATGAAGTCCTGTATTGCTTCTGCAGCCGAAAGGCATAAAATTAAGAGCACAAATGGAAATCTCACTAAGCAGGATTTTTATTATTTTAGTCCATCCAGAAATGACAGTAACAGGAATGGGATCAAAGCTGCCTTTTGATCTCAGGTATGACAAGTCAAATTAAGGGAAATAATGTGATAGTTATGCAAGCACTTAGAGGTCAAATCCACAATACTTGGGGGAATCTACTATCTACCGAGCTATTACTTTGAAAAATAATTAAAATAAATAATCACCACATAAGTAGCCTGAGCCCAGAGGTATAGACTTACAGTGATATTACTCAAGAAATCATACATGTTAAGTAACGTATGTTTGATACATAGTATTCATTGATTATTAAACATAATAATTCAATAACCTTACATATCACCAGCTTGTTACTATGTAGATGTCATCTACTGCAAATTTGAGCATCAAACCAAAAGGGGGTTTGACATGGAACCTTAAGTTTTTGTAGTTTAGCTTCTATAACTATAAGAAAGATACCATATGATGCATCTGCAAGAGAGCGTAAAGAAACTGAAACAAATCTGAAACAGTACTCATCTAACCTTGTCCATCAACCAAAATGCAATCGTTTTGTCACCGACAAGAGCTTGGTCATGACTTTCAGCATATGATACACATTTCTCAGCCCATCGCCGGTTGGTCAGTGTGTGAACGATGTCACCCATTCTCCAATCTTCATCTCTTAATCTGCAGATGTGGTTGTCATACAAAAATGTCAATATCATTAATCAATTCATGTTTAGATGAAAAAACACTTAAGAAAACTTTGCACCTTTCTAGCAAAAGCTAATAATATTTGTTAGTAATAAACAAAGATTGATCCTAGATAGTGTTATGTTAAATAAAAATAAATACTAAAAAAGACTCATTCTCAGATTATTGGTTGGTAAAATTGAGGACATGGAACGAATTCTTTCTCACAAACTGAAAGTATAATATTATACTTCACAGTTAAGATATTACATACAAATCTGTTAAGAGAGAAATAAAAGCATGTCTCCTAATATACAAAAAAATATCAAGGCTGCCTAAACTAGTTGATTCTTCTTATGTTAAGCCACAGCAGACAAATTAAGTTCCTTAAACATTGCATAAACAAATAAAGACTGAATGGATTAGACTTTACTTCAGTATATGCCCTGGAAAGGTTTTAACTGTTCCCCTACAAATCAAGTTGACACATATTTTAACTCTGTTATATAACCTCTTGACCACTTCCAAATCCTTATCCTAACATTAATGAATGGATAGAAGTCCGTCTAAAATGTGGTTCTCAAAGAAAATACAGAATTTGATCACATATGAATACAAGTCAAACATGATCACACATGCAAGTCCTATCAACAACTGACATAATATGAATATGATACAGGTCAGAACATACTGGAGAAGCTCTATCCATTTATCAGCAATAGCCATATGGAGACGGTAATCAAAACCAACACCACCATCTTGCGTTGGAAGGCCGAAAGTCGGCATTCCACTGACCTGTAAGCAGCAGGCAACAAATGTCTTTAAAAACATAATTTAGGAGAATAAAATACACCAAGGTTAGCAGAATACAGCTCTTCTTCCCTTGTTCAGGCCAAAGACAAGCCCTTCCACAAATTGCTAGAAAAGAAAACATGATGATAAAGTTACATACAAAATACATAATTAGAAAAGGGTTTTTTTTTTTTTTTTTTTAATTGCAGAGGTACAAGAACAATATTTTCATCGCCATAATAAGCAAACTTCAGACTATGCTCAGTTCTTTCACCTTCCACAAAGCTAAGCTTGTGCTATCTTGTTAACAATAAGTATACTTATTGTAGTTGTGAACTGAACTTAGGAAGTCTTCATCTGATCGTATTGGAATGGCATCAAATCTTATTTTTCATGAAACTTGCTTTATATTAAAACACAACATAGGAAAAATAATTTTGATCTCATGAAAAAGGGGGGAAAAATTATTGATAAAAGAATTTCTTTTAAAAAAAATTAGACAAATATACACTACATCAAACATTGAGAAAATGAGTGATATTAATGATCAAAATGTTTGTCCCCAATAATTTCTAAATAAAATAATTAACAAAAGTTAAATCAGCATTTTTGGTAATTAGAAGTACACAAGGAATCAATTCAGACTTTAAGTGATCAGCAACAAGTGTTAGAACTCAACAAAATAGAACGTTTTATTTAGGCTAGAAGCAAACACCTATCTCCTCGTAGCCCTTGTTGGCAACGAAGTTCTAGCAATAGATTGCGAATCCAACAAGACTCAGAGACAACATTTGCAACACCTACTAAGCATATATCTTAAAAAGATGAGTGACATACATCTTCACCAATGGCTATAGCCTCAGGAAATAATCCGTGTATCATGTCATTCACCAGCATTAGGTAATTCACAGCATCCACATCGGTTGCAAAACCAAAATACTCTTCGTAATTTCCGGTAAATGCTACCTACAACAAACAAAAAAAAAACAGAAAAAACAGCTGTCAATACATGATTAGAGACCATCAAAGAGAAGGGTCTACCACGGAAATGATGCTAACAAAATAATTTCAAATTGAAGATGAAATGCAAGTTTTTTATATGATAAAATCTGGTAATTTCTAAATAGAAGATGAATATAGAGCAAGAACACAAAATACATTTTCATGACATTTGAATTCTCTAGACAAAAAAAACAGTATATTGAGCAGAGTTTCCATATTTTTACTTTCCACAGATACTAAAATTAAGATCAGAAATCTTGTTGTCTTCAAGAACAAATTTGAATTTAATGTCAATAAGATTATAATTTGATGTGATAATAAGTAAAACAAATAAGCGAAGTGCAAATTGGAGTTCTTGAAAAAGGGAGGTCAAGTTTTACCTGCAGCCCATGATGAGTGTACATCATTGAAGTTACACCATCAAATCTGAAGCCATCAAATTTGTATTCTTCAAGCCACCATCTCGCATTAGATAGAAGATACCTGAGCACCTACTGAAGATGACACATAAATTTACACAGACCAAAAATGGAACGGAAGCATACTATTCACAAAGTGGAGGAATACTTACTTCCCAACTTCCATAATTGAAAAGACGAGAATCCCACATCCAATGATACCCACGTGATCCAGAGTGAAAGTAGTGGCTATCAGTTCCATCGAACATGTTCAGCCCATCTAGTACATTGTTTGATGCATGGCTGAATTTCACAAAATATTAAAAAAAATATAGCGAGAATCGTACACAAGTAAAATCATTATGACTTCCATACTGAAGAAACCTCAAAGCTCAAACTAATGTTCATAAAATCAATTACAGTTTTACCTGTGCACAATATCCATCAAGACGACGATACCAAGCTCGTGAGCTCTATCTATCAAGGACTTGAGATCTTCTGGAGTACCAAAACGACTGCTTGGTGCAAAAAAATTTGTCACGTGATACCTAGGAACAAAATATGAAACATTAATACATATACAGATACAGCATATGAGACAGATATTGAGGCATAAAAACGTATCCCGAGCATGCAACCACCAAGCTTAAGAAAGAATATAAAAAATATACGAGCAAAAGTATTTGGAAAAAGAGAATCAATAAAGATGTATTAAAGGTACCCAAAGCTAGCATAATAGGAATGTTCCTGAATAGCCATTATCTGAACAGCATTGTAGCCCAGTTTTTTTATTCGAGGAAGCACATCATCTCTGAAGTTTGCATATGTATTAATGATTGGTTCCTGCAACTCACATAGTACAGCTTTCAGAAATACAAGTAACTGTAAAAGAAACATGTGAGGAGAACTAAATAGTTAACTTTGTCACAATTCTAATGATGAATTGATGACTTAAGACACTCAAAGAGGAATGGATACAGTGGACTAGTGGAGACTGTTTGTTGGATGACTTGACAATGACAATGAAAATGGATGAAAGCAATGATCTGAAGTTTCATGTTATCATCGAAATAAAATAAGATTGCCTTTTAAGTTGACGAGAACATGAACTGACCCATGTCTAATGGAAAGCGCAATGTTGGGTAAGACTATATAAAGTTGAATCAAATATGGAGTAATACCGATGGAGAACATCTCATTCTGAAATTATAAATAAATCAATACCCCATATTATTACTAAAAAAGACTGCATTGAGGGATTGCAAGCTAAAAACTACTTGAAGAATAAGAAATGAACATCTCCAAATGACTATCAAATAAGCTAACACCTCTATTTTTGATTTTCTATTTGGAATGTGCACACTTGACCAGTTTTTACTTATTATATTTTCTTCTTCGAGACTATTGTGAACGAGTAAAAAAAAAATCCCCTTTTTCTCCTAGTTTTCGACTTTTGACAAATATTTAAAGTGGAAGTACATCTTTCTTGAATGTCTTTGATTAATATGTTGTAGAATACACACACACACATATGTTCAGATAAAACATACGAGCAGTATTATATTACACTAACAACAACGAATACAAGGGAAGATCAGCAGTCCCAAGACTATAGTAGAAGCAAGTACAACTAACAATCTCTTTGAACATCTGACAAGGAGACCACTGGCCAACATCTACATATTCACTCATTTTCACAATAAGGTTAATCATGAAGGCATGGTGTACGCCTTCGTCGTAATTCCTATACATTGTTAGACTGTACTGCAAGTATAAGAAAGTTAACACAGTTAAGAACTAAAGAACTACTCAGATACATGATAATAGACTATTAGTATGTCTCAATACCTTAAAGTAAAAGCATTTAGGTAATAAACGTAAAAATGAAAAAAGGAAAAGAAAAAAAAAAAAAAAAAAAACCCTATCCCTAGAGTTATTTAAATTTTATGTGCATCACCGTATAAGACACATAATATCCAAGTTTTACAACATTTAGTGATCATGTGATTAAGAAAGTTACAATTCCAAGGAAATTATTACCTGTGAATTGAAAAGGTATTTTAATATAACTATAGGATAATGGGAGTAGGACTTCCCAAAAAATAATTCCCCTTGCTCGGTAGGGAGTAGGTGAGTCATCTCATCTACATTATGGAAGTGGAACTTCCCCCAAGAAGTCGCACTTCGTATGTTTTATCAATCAAACAGCCTTGTACCTTTCCACTGGTCTGGAAATTTTATAACCTATGTATTTACATGTCCACTAAACAAGCACTTAATTGAACAGAGAATAGCATCTCATACATCAAGGCAACAACTCAGCAAAACATCAAAAATATTAAGTATTTAACAAAAAAGAAAAATAAAAGAGAGATATTAAGAAAATGATTCAGTATTTAACATCGTCATTCCCAGGGAGAGAAGAAATGCGCACCGTACTACTCATGCCAATATGTGACTCATAAATTCTTAGTGATTTTGGTCTCTTTGGTTGAGGGTGCTTGAAAACGTACTTTTCCTATAAAAATTACAACACAGAAAGTATTACTTCACTGATGGAAACAGAAAATAAGAAATGTTAGCACAAAAGCAACAACTCTTACCATATCTGATATTAAACAGTATGTCTTACCTCTTCTGGTGGATCATAATAGATCCCATTGTATGGGATTTCACCTGGTGCCTGTACAGAAAATTTGATCCAAGCGGGGATAGAGTCTTTGATTCCAGAAGGAGTGTCCATGTGAATCTAAGAAATCAAATCAAAATTTAAGAAAAAAGCCATATAATTAGATATTCAGTATACAATTTCTACAAGCTGATGTGTCAAAGTTTTCTCCACAAATAAGCTGGAAAACCCATCTCCTACCCCACGATCTATTCTATAATGAACAAACATTACATTAGCACATTAATTTACACAAGCTCTAGTTCAAACATTACCTTCACCCGAGAGCCATGAGGGATAGCCGATGAACCATCTGCATTGTTCGGCAAAAAGATTTCCCAAACACCAAATTCATTCTGCATTCACATAAGCAATTGTGGAAGTTGAAGCAAAGGAAGTAAAAACATACCAGTACACAGTAAACAGTCAGGCTTTAAACTCATTCTCAGATACTAGCCAAGACCAAAATCAGCATTAAAAAAAAAAAAAGAGAATACCTACTTTAAAAAGCTCTTATCTTACAGGGCACAACAATAATTTACCCTTAAAGACACTAGGATACATACCAGAGCACCTAATATTTTCAAAAACAGAAACCAAAGTAATAAAGAGGTAGAAACAGAAGGTTATCTTATCAGGATCCCAATCTCTTTTAATATAAAACAGGACAAAAGTAGAGCAGTAAACAGCTAAACACATGCTTCCTCTAATCTTTTAGTTGTTTTGACCATCACACTGGCCAATTCACTACTTTTACCATCTATATTTTTAATGATATACAGTATCAATTAAAAAATTGTAAAAGGTTGATATTTTCAAAATATACATTGCAACTAATCCAACAATCTATTAGAAATTAACATTTTTTTTTACAAAGAAAAATTAACATCTTTTTAATATGAGTAAAAAAATATGGTCAAAGTAGGGTGTATGATAGTACAAAAGTCAAAACATTGCATTTAAACTAGAACATACAAAATATTACTACACATGTTTTAGATAGACAGCAGTTCATCATAAAGCTCATTCTCCATGATTGGAGTTTGAAATTGGTATGGCTTAAGCCAGAGCTTCCACTATCATGATTTACAACTAGTTATTCAATGTTTTCATTGGATCTTTTTCTTATTATTTGAAAAAAGATGGGGAGGGGAATGGGTAAGGAGATTAATAATTCAGCGATCTGATCATTTTTGATTTCTCATAGACACCACCATTAGGAAATTGGATTCAACAACCAGAGTTCCACTGGGAAGGAAGCAACTATAGCAACAAAGAAGTTCAATAAAGACGTACATACATCAGTAGCACATCAGATGGGTCAATAATTTATCTTTCTTGCCTCCCTACCTTAACAAGACCTATCATACAGACATACAGCATTCCATAGATGTAGTGGCCAAAAAAAATTAAAAAAAAAAAAAAGCACTGAGCACAATTTTCAAAAACAAAAATAGCATCATGGTCAAGAGGAATAGCATACCCGAGTCATAACATCAGCATTAGGATTCCAATTGTTGAAGTCTCCAACCAAAGATGCTGACTGTAAACAAACAGAAAAATGATGTACATGCAGAGAGAAGAAAAGAGGAGGAACAAACAAGTTCCTTAACGACAAAATTCAAGAAAAAGGGTAAAGGATACCATGGGTTCTTATTTTATTTTACTGACCAAAACAAGAAAATAATAGTTTTTTTTAAAAAAAAAATAAAAATAAATAAATAAATAATATAAAAAAAAAATTAAATAAATAAAAGAGAGAGAGAGAAAAGGACAAATGTAGTACAAAAAAGCCAAAGATGACATTGCGACCAAGGCAGTATCAATAACAGCTCTCAAAAGCCCACAAATTCTTCCCCAATACAATTATATAATGCACAAAGAGTAAATTATTACAACGAAAAAAGATAAAACCCATGCCAATACAGTTGAGAATTGCCACAGCGCCACTCAAATGCTACCCTGACCACTTATTGCTAGCTTAACTGCTACCTTGCCAAATACATTTAGTTTTTTTCTAACTAGTATTTTAACCTGATTAAAATGCTAATTGATACCTAAAACATTACTGCTGAACAGGGCCTAACTCATTGCATTGGTACAATAACTTCACCATTACTGCAATTGCTACACAAGTTACCTACATCAATTTGGCTGGCCGCTCAGACCAATTATGCCACAATGCATTTACTCAAAAAGGTTAGAAGTGAAGAATTCTTTCTTTTTATGTTGTAAAACTAAGATACTGCTCCATAGATATGTTAATATTTCACAATGACATTACCTTAAGTCTTTAATTGTTTACTGGCCACAATAAAATCCTTCAAATACTCTTCAGGTTACAAAAAAACCTCTCTAGGTACTCTTATATTCATCTAGTTCCCGCCTATCTTAGTAATCAGCATTAAACAATCTGTACAAGGTAGTTTCACTCAACATAATAAAACCATAGACCATTTGCACTATGCATTTTTTTCTATGTACGTAAGCAATGACCAAATTAGATACAGAGTCAAGGCAGAACAAACCTTTGCTCCAGGTGCCCATTCTCTGTATGTTATCCCTGCAGCACTGCGTAATATTTAACATGAAAATTAAGAGATGGAAATTAAAAGCAAGAACACCTCAACAAAAGATGACATCAGTCACTTCACACGATTATTTGTGATGTAAGGAACTTGATGGACATATAGTAATGAACTCCAGCATCTAGACATTTTGTAAGTGATTTTCTCAATTTTAAAGATAGAAATAAAAATTTAAAAAAAGAGGGGGGGGGGTGGGGTGGTTTAACTGATTAATTTAGCAATAAAATAGCAGGGCACCAATGTCATAGCCCCAGAACAAATAGAGAGTTTGTTATATACACCCGGGTGCACCGTACACCCATGAGTATTTTGTTCTCATTTTGATGATTGTTTTAACTTTAATCATCAAATGAAAAGCAAAAACTAACCTCGGGTTAGTTGGGTGTACAGTGCACCTGGGTGTATACAACAAATTCCAGAACAAATATCATAGTCGCAAAGTTAATTGTCATTACTTATAAGGGACTACCATAAAACTATGCTACAAAATGATGATCAACGAGCAGAAATATTAATAGATGACCAGGACCACAGTAAACAAGTCATAAAAGAATCTCAATCCACATTCTTCAACAGCAACCAGATCCCAATCATAAACTCGTTGACAAAATCCTATGGTCTTATAGGTAACAATTGCAAAATTCTGGCTTCCTTGAATACTTCTTTCCAAGTATTTAAAGTCTTTCAAACTAATACTAACCGGAACACTCCTGCCTCCAAAATAAATCATAGGGAATTGTATACAGCCTTACACCTAGGATAATATATAGGTTTTCATCAGGGCCGTCTTAAGTATTTTGGGGGCCCTGTGCTAATTTAAATATGGGCCCTTCGAATATTAACATCTTAACTCAGCAATGGTTTATTTATCTAATTACATATTTTTTTACTCTTTTTTTAAAAAAAAATAATTAAAATCACGATTCAATACTTCAATCATTAAAAACAGTCTATTAGAAAAATATTGGACCAAAACTTGGTGACAGATATCTAAAGCAATAGAGTTTCAATTAAAAAAAAATTACTGCATACTACTTTCACCAAATTTGAAACTTACAATGAAGATACATTACTAATTATTCTGAAATTCAATGTAAAATTGTAACCTTGTATATAGATGATTATATAAATCTCCAAAAGTGAAAGGCATAGATAAAGTTTGCTTAGTATTAAAAAATAAAAAGTCATACAAAACAACTAAAGCGCAGAACACATTCTTCAATTTTTTTTATTTTCCTCTAATGAAAAATAAAAATAAAATTGTTGAAGATGGGAAATGCATGAAAGCACTGATTGAATTTTGAGAGTTGGGTAGTTATAAATTGTAAAAGAGGTGAAGAACTATTGATACAATTAATTGTTGAAAAGTTAATGTAAAAGAGGTAATTGTTGTAAAGTTAATGTAAAGATGAAAGGTTGAAAAGAGAGAAGAATTAAAGGCAAGATGATTTAGTTATTTAAAAACAAAAAAAGACTTCTTAAAGGAGTCGATCCCGCGACCCACGCTGGCCCAAGGATATTCTAACAAATTCAGTTCAACCACTCCGACATTCACCCTATATTGGGTAAAAGTTGCAGGATATATTATATATACACAAAAAGAGAAGAGGCCCTTTTAATTTTGGGGCCCTGTGCTAAGGCCCACCTTGCACACCCTCTTCTACGGGCCTGGTTTTCATTAGACCTTTGATCCAAAACACAACAGCTATAAACCATCTACCACATCGCAAAATAAAAAATTGACGCACAGATACACAAGTCATTTGAATTTTATTTCCTGTAACCCAAAGTCAAAGAAAAGTAAACTTAGGCTAAGTAGATTAAAGACAAATGATTGATTTTACGAATGACAACTTCCAGTACTTAGAATCACAATATTATACAAGCATAATATATACCCCATTGTAGGAGTAAAATTTAATAATATGCTGGACACCATTATGATATCATCTAAAATCTGAAACATTTTCAAATTTCAAAGCCAAATTCAAAGCTATTAGAGGATGAAAATTGGCCAGATAAGAAGTGACTAAGTGAACATAGGGTTTGAGAGGAAGGATTCAATTAACTAGTTATCTAATTTAATAAAGTACCTTTAAATAATACCCTTTATCTATTTCTTAAACTTAAACAACACAACCATAACAAATCCATACTGCTTCCAAAATCTTATTCAAGCATTGCTTCCTCCACAGTTGTTAGAGCATTTAGTCAACTTCAATTACTCCATTACTTGACATTTATAATTCCAATGTGCTATAATTCAGCAAAAAAAGCCAATGTAATACTCACATTGCCATTTTAAATTACCAATGCAATATTACTTGTTTGCTTTAAACGCCAAATAACAAACAACTCCTTAATGTGTGCATAACTTCAAAAGACACTTATTATGAAACATAGGGAGTAAGATGAATTTCAAAATAAAAAATGGTTAGGAAACAAAAAAAAAAAAAAAAAAAAAAAAAAAAGTTAAACAAACTACATTTCTTTAACTCTAGGTTTCCCTAAGTTATATTCAATAGTATCCATACCTGCGAGTGAAACCCATCTTTTCATATCCGCGAGAAAATTCCTCCATGCCACCTTCATACTTGTTAATTTCTTCACGCAATTTTCTGTACATTGAATATCTACAAAAGACAAGCGATCAACATGTAAGTGTCCATATAATTTTAATTCTTTTTATTAAAAGTGAGCAGCAAATAAACAACTAAAACAAGCCAAAAGGAGCGTATGTTAAAAGACAAAATTATACCACTTACTATTTAGTCAAATGTTCTCAGGTAAAAAGGAATATTTATAATTAAAGAAAGTGATAAAGTTAGCAATGTAAGTATAATAAGAAAACTAATTCAACTTCTTAATGGATCCTATGAAACAACTCCAACGTCTTTATTTAAACATGAAAAATTACGGAAAGAATCATAGCGTGACTCCTAACCCAAATCTTATTATTGGCATAGTTGCATGTACTTGCACTGAAAATTCCCTCCATTTTGAGATAATGCTTTCCTGTGAGTTTTAAGGCCATAAGTACTGCCCACTTCAATCCAGTGCATTTGTTTTAACATAAAATAAAGAATACATTTTATCGGTTAAAAAGCAACATCTAGTAAAATCTTTATTTCTTTTGTATTGTATAAGCTATGTAATCCCAGAGATTAAAGATTTCAAGTAGATGAAAATAAAAGAGAGTTTTTGTATTTGACTGTAAGAATAGCCAAAATCAGCTGGATGTAAGCAAGGCCACAATCCCACACACACACTACACAGGCAGCTTCTTTTAAATTATATGGTTTCAGGAGCTGGAAAAAAAATATACTGTATATATTCAAAAGAGGAAAAGGAAAAAACTCACACAAAAATTCACCATCCCTCTTCTTTCCCTCTCATATATATATATATATATATATATATATATATATATATATATATATATATGCCAACCATATTGTTGAATGATTCTTCAAAATGCATGAATCAAAAAAACAAACCTAAACCTCCACTCTTCTCTCCAGTGACACTCTCTTAGGCGTGAATAAAGCAACCAGAATCACATGCATAACAAAATATAAACATA
Organism: Chenopodium quinoa; assembly: GCF_001683475.1. Lineage (NCBI taxonomy): Eukaryota > Viridiplantae > Streptophyta > Magnoliopsida > Caryophyllales > Amaranthaceae > Chenopodium > Chenopodium quinoa. The sequence continues at coordinate 151,042 of NW_018742275.1, read as the reverse complement.
GGGGAGAAAATCTCACCGGTAATCAAGATGTGTACGATAATTTTTCAAAAGTGGATCGATCTCATATATTCTCTGTCCATTACCAGGTGGAGGAACTGATCTTCTGGTGACAGAATCTTGCACATCTATATCTTCGTGAGTATGAATTTCAGCCATAGATTTCTTATCAGCCACACTATCTGTGCCTCCTTTCACAGTTTGTACATGTAAATCATGGACACCCTACAGAAAGAGAAAAAACAGATGCACATTTAAGTTGAATAAAAGTGCATATTACAGGCAATCAGAATGTGATTTAAACCATAACCTGCCCTACTAAGCATGTAACCTTTGGAAAATTAGAAAACACATACTATTGCATGCCTAAAGTGCAGTGGGCTTTCAGACAGCATAACATAGTTGGGAAACCAAAATAGTTACCAGATAGCAGCCAAAATAAATAAGTAAACTAGAATAAAAGATTTCCATTAAGGTTGCAGAGCTTGCAACTTTATATCTCCAACTTATGCACAACTGTATGAATAGTTGTTGATCAAATTAATCCTGACACATTGTGGCATAGGTTTTAGGATTTAAGAAGCTGGTTTTCCCTCCTTTAATAGTAACCAACTATATATGTTTCTCGATAGCAACTACATTGACTGGTGCAGATGATTCTTGCCATCATTTTTCTTCCCCTAAATTAGGAAGTAAAAGGCATACCCAATTCAATCATCAGCTAGATATTATTAGGGGACACAAAATATTGACAAAGAAACCAAGTTCGCACCTCAGTGTCATTCAAATTTGAATCAGAACTTAAGCCTTCATCAGATGGAGAACCTTCAGCGTCACTGCCTGGAACAAGTACTTTTTGAGATTCTGTCAATGTTGCTGATGAAGAATCAGAATCATAGGGCTTCTGGGCGTAAATCTTCCCTAGAAAAAAGGCCAAAGATAAGAAGTTAAGAGGCCAGCATATAGGGAGTGGTGATAGTAAGAGGAACAAGAATGAAAATTGAACTCCTGCCCCTAAAGCCCCAGCAAACAGATATTGAACAGAACAAAGCATGAAAGACATTAAATAGACAAATAAATGTGCCGATTAGAAATGAAATCTGTAATTATAAAAATCCTCTGTATCTTATTCCCCCTCAAAACAATTGATGCTTGCATTAATAATTCACTTAAGCTAAAGATCTACACCTTAAATACAATTGTTAGATATTACACTTTTCAAACAGCACTGCCATCTGCAATCTCAACAGTCCCATAAGAGTATTTCCCTTGTTATGTATATCTAGTGCCTTTACAGTTGTGAGATGCAGACTTGTATCTCAAGGGATGCTTCCCAAGTATGTAAAGCATGGTTAGCAAGCATTATTCATCCCATTGACTATGTTTAGAGGCCTCTCCTCTATTATCATAACTCTTCGTTTTACTGCTCCACTTTTTCTTTCTCAAAAAATGACTCAAGCCTAACCTTCAATTATACCGAAAAGAAAAGAAAAAGATTTTCAAAGAAGAAAGAATTATGGCTTGTTGTTGCCATCTGACTTCTAAGTGCATCAGTTAAAAAGAAAATTTGGTCGTCTGCTATACCACTCTAGATCAATCACTTCAAAGACGCCATAAATTATGTCCCGAATCGGACTTGTCCTCTATAGCATTTCCTACTACACGAGATCATGGATCCAACTCGTCAACATGCCTTGGACTGTAAGATAAGTATGCCACTGATAATACACAAAAAAAATAAGACATGGTCATATCAACCAACAACCCAACCTCTCATTGTATGAATCAATCAAACACAAACAACACCTCCAAAATCCTACCACTCCTACAATCAAGCACAAACAATTGCGAAGATCAGAATTGCCCCGTCCTAATCATTACTCATTAAATTTCTTCACGAACTAAACCAATATACTACCAATTACCCAAAATTCCTCAAAATTAACATAAAATTCGAAGAACGACTGAGAATTTCCACAATTTCTAATGTCATGTGTACCATCAGCCAACCAGACAACATAATAACAGAACAAAGGCTCTAAATTGCGAAAAATCATGATATAAATCATTACTATAATCAAAACTTTCAAACTGTCATAATGCTTTCCCAAATATCATAAATGCAACGCCAAAAATCCTTAATATCCCAAAATCATCCATTCAGCATTCAAAATGTCCAACACAATCATGCAATTTAATACTAACACCAAAAATTGATAACAAAAACCACTAATTCTCGATTTTTCATGAAATTCACACAACAAAATCAATGTACATAAAAATCAACAATGCAGAAATCAAACAAAAAATCAAATTCAACAACACAAAAATTACATTTCCAAATATCAATCAAAAATCATCAAAACATTTCCAAATTCCAATCAAAATTCATCAAAAAAACAGCAATAAATCAGAGAGAAAAAGTGAATACGAGAAAGAGAAGCGGAATTCTTGTTGTTGTTAAGGAAGACAGAGAAAGACGAACTCCTCCGATTATCGCCATGAAAACAGCTCGACTTATGAATAGAAGGAACAGTAGTCGGAAGACGAATTCCAGAGATTGTATACACCATTGTTGAATGCTCGATTTCTTCTTCTTCTGAGTTAGGGTTTCACATAAATGGAGAAGAGGAGAGAGAAAGTAGAGAGAGAAAGAGGTGGAGAGAGAAAACAGGGTCGAGCTTGGAAGTGAGTGAGAGGGAGTAGAAGAAGGAAGAGAGAGAGAGTATCGAAAACTGCCAACCAAAGGAGGGAAGATCTCACATGACACAGAAATCAGAATTAATCAATTTATTTTATTATTTTATTGGAGTACTAAAAATGGAGAAATATTAATTAATTTATTTAAATTTAAATACGATGTAAGATATTTTTAGTTTATGGAAACGTGTGCAGCAGAGATTGCATGGAGATTGGGTGACTACTCGGTTTGTTTGTTCCTACTCACTCTTTTTTCACCTTTCTTCATCCTCCATCGTTTATTTTTTTCTATTTTCATCTATACTTGTTTTAATTTGATCCGGCATTTCTAGTTTTATTTTACCTAAGTTTAGACGTTTATGATACTTGCTTGAACCTTCTGTTGATTTTTTTTACTTCCTCCGTTTCATGATGTCCGTGTTTCGTAAATCGATGTATATTTTTACCTATTTTTTACCGCAAATATCTTTAATCTCACATTAGCAAAAATTATAAAAGTTGAATCTTAATAATCTATTCACCAAAACGAATTGAACTAATCCCACATGACTATATTTGTTCATACAAATTAAGATAATTTCAAAAGATTATCTTTTTAAAAAAAATCAAAGATTCCAAATAAGAACATCATTGTGGAACTGAGGGAGTACTACGGAGTGATATAAATATGTTATTTGAGACGTTATTATAATAGCTTTGATTTTAGTGGTAATGAAAATGTTATTGTGATTCAAACGTTATGAGATCTATTAGAATAGATTTTTCATACTACTTTATTTGTTTTTTATGTTACAGTTATGTTAATATTTGATTCATCCTTTCACTCAAGAACAATTTTATGACGATTTGTTGTAATATAACATTTCTATATCTAATTGTTACTCCATGTGCGTTTTCAAGAACGTTAATGGACCTGTCCACACACACACACACAAAAAAAAAAAAAAAAAAAAAAAAAAAAAAAAAAAATATGTTAATGGTAATACTCTAATACAGAGTATTTGTACCTCCATCTCACTAATCTTTTTACACTATTTTTATTTTATAATACTTGTACAATTATATTTTGAACACAATTATAGGAGACACAAGTGTGATGTACATAGAAAGTGATTTTTTAATGTGCAATTGAGCTAATTGGACGTATTTAAAATATACGTGGAAGATAAAAACAATAAGAGAAAGAGTGCAACTAAAGTTGGTAGGAGATAACAATCAATAATAATAATAATAGTCACATATTTCTACCTTTTAAAAAGTTTAAATCTTATAAGTTATAACAATGTGCAGACATTTATACCCTTTAAAAATTTTGATTTTTACTTTAAAAGCAAACTCTTATGAATTGTGTGCAAAATTCATATTGTGTATGAATTGTGTAAAATATTTGTTTACTTATTTGTTCTCATTTAATATTAAGTGTGAACAACTAAGTTTGTGGCTTATGGCCAAGCTGAAAGAGGTTCCATATATAACTAGCTATGACGTGTGCATTGCATACATTGAGGCACCCTAGCTAGTTATAATAAGAAGTGTTTGAAGCACTAAACATCTCTGCTAAAAGAATACAGTGTTGCAATATTTTGGAGTAGAGTAATGTATGATCAAATTTGTCAAATTCCACCATTTTTTCTATTATTATACTCCTTTCGTCCTTAAAAGATTGTTCAATGTATTTTGGCCGAATTTTAAAAAATGACCATAAATACATAGTGATATAAATCCAACAAAATTTCACTTGAATCATTCATGTCATTGTGCATTTTGTTACAATTAACTTTTTTATATTTTTGCATGTGTGAAAATGAAAAAAAAATTACAACATAAGAACTCCGCCCACCTTTTTTCATCCATCAATATTCAATTTGCTCACACTAACACTTTTTTTTTCCTTTGAAGGATGTCATTGGCGAAGTCAAGATGGGAACAATTGTCCTTCCACTTTTTAGGATAAATAATAGTTTATAAACAATTTGAGTGGAGTTATGTGATAAAGGAAAGGAGCTAGTCTCGTGGTTAATGTGTTAACAATAGTTGTTAGGAGGTTATACGTTCAATCCCTCAATAATTGTTCATTTTCCGATCCTTATTGATTCAACTAGTGATAGTATTATACTATTATTTACTGAAATCAAGTTCTAACTTCTAATTAAATTATCTTAGCAAAGGTATTCAATCCTATTAAAATATCTCAATATAAATCAAATTGTTTTAAGATTTTTAGAGGTGTGGAAAATGACTCAGGTGGATCCACGCATGAATCAAATATCACGACTTCCCAAAATCACAAGTGAGTATGAAAGATAGAAATATATATACTTCGTATTTAAAAAAATAAAAATAAAAAATAAAAAATAAAAAAAAAAAGAAAGAAAAAGGCATTGGGTCCCCTCACTACTTCATCTTCTTCGGTGCCCATCAGCCCATGTCCTTTCCTTAAAGAGTATCTTTTCGCTTTCAAGGTTTTTTTTTTTTTTAAAAAAAAAAAATTAAATTTATTATTATTATTTTTATTTTTACATTGTTTCCCTTTCAAGTTACTCCGTGACTCCGTGTTACTTTCACTGGTTCAAACTTCCTTGGTTATTTGGTTGATTTACAAATTTGACTTCTCACATTATTTATAAATTTCATTTTAATTAAAGAAAATAGGAAACATGTAAAAGAAAATGAAAATATTAATAATAAATTGATTTCAATTACATTGATCTATACATGATTTTATTATGAATTCCAAATTTAATTTTATTTTAGGAAATATATTTAATGTTTATATATAAACTTAAGGGTTACAGTACATATATCATTATCCAAAAAAAAAGTACTCCCTCCGTGTTTTAATAAGTGTTACATTTTGACCAAACACCCATGTCGAGATAGATTTTGACCATTAATTTATCTAATTATATGTTAGTAAAATTATAGGGAAATTGATATTATAAAAGTACACATTATAACAAATCCAACAATGTATTATGCAATAACATTTGTCTTTTATATATTAGTAAATTAATCTGGTCAAAACTATTATTTGAATAGTTAAAAAATTCAAAGTGTAACACTTATAAAAACACGGAGGGATTATAATGTATTGTTGACCTATTGTGAATTTGTGATCATGTGCTAAAAAGTTAATGTTAATTCTGATCTTATGTGTCAACTTCTACTAGCTTAGTATTAGGCCTAAGGGTGTCAATTCGGGTAAATAGTTCAGGTTTAGGTTGAGTTTATCAGTTTCGAATTATGACCGGTTGAAATGATTAACATGTCGGTTTTGAAAATCATCGAGTCAGTTTAGGTTTTTTTTTTTTTTTTTTTTTTTTAAAAAAAAAAAATTGCGGTTTCTATTCGGGTTGGGTTCTATCGAGTTGGGTTGTAGTTGGTTCGGGTCATAATTAGTTTGGGTTCAACTAGGTCGGTTTGAAAACGAGTTTAGCTAGTTTAAAGTGGGTATCGGTTCAAAATAGTTCAGGTGTTGATCGAGTCGAATTGTAATCGTTTTGGGTCATAATCAATTTGGGTTAAACTAGGTTGGTTTGAAAATGGGTTTTGATTCAAAACAGATTGGGTAAAATCGAGTCAGTTCATTATATATCAGTTTAGGTCATAATCGGTTTGGATTGAACTTGGTCGGTTTGCAAACGAGTTTAACCAATTTAAAGCGGGTTTTAGTCCATATCATATTGGGTTAAAATCAACCAACATTAATCAAGTTGACAGAAGAACGGGTCATGTTATAATCAAGTTAAGTCATAAATAAGTTTGGTTTATTGAGTAGTGGGTTTAAAAGGATCTAAACATAAACATACTGGGTTATGGGTTGTAAACTACTTAGTCATAACAGGTTAACGATCGTAAATGGTTCGGTCTCAACGGGTCGTAAAAAGTTTGGTCTCAACGGGTTACAAGTTGGAAACAATTAGGTCACAACGGGGGTTACGAGTTACAAATTGATATTTCCGATGGTATACTACAAGAGGGGGGTGAATTGTAGTATGTTTCTAGTGCCTAATTTTCGCGGAATATAAAACAGTTATAGTTAGGAACTTAAAGAGTGAAAAGAAGATTTTACGAGGAAACCTTCCAGGGCCTAACTGGAAGTAAAACCTCGGCCCTTCACGGGACTTTCAAACAAACTCCACTATAATAGGCAACTCTCCTAGTACAACCTATTATTACAGACCTGTCTTGCAAGTTCCACTAAGGACACTTGCCACTTGATAGGAACCTATCCTACCATACCCAAGACACACTTAGGTTCCTTTCACTCGACCCAAGACATACTTAGGTTCCTTTAACTCGACCCAAGACACACTCAGGTTCCTTTTACTCGACCCTAGACACTCAGGTTACTTTAACTCGACCAAGACACACTTGGGTTCTTTTAACTCACTGTGCACTCACAGCTACCACTTGAATTTAGAGAAGACACACTCCTCAACGAATTTTAGAGAATTCAAACTCATCACACCCCAATACCCAAAATACTCAAACCCTTTTTCCCATTACAAGATCTCATTGAATAACTCTAAATACATATATATGAATAAAGAGATAAAACTAATATGTTGGACGCTCGATATCTGTCTGGAACTCACTGAACGTATTGTAACCAAAACCTGATAGGAACTTTGACCAGGAGGACTGACTTAGCTTCGTGGTGAAGGATAAAACCATTAAGCACGACCACTACACTTCGTCAGCCTCAACCTTAAATGAATATATATGAGCATATTTATAGTACACTCGAATTATTCATTTCATCTTGAAAAAGATAGGTTTTATGTAAGTTTAAAAGATATTTTCGAAAAATAAGTTTTTCGAAAATATTTCTTTTTATTAAGAATAAAATCTGTCAATAATAATAATAAGATATAATTAATATAAAAATCAGATTTTATTCAAAACTTATCTTTTTGTTTAATAAATACTTTTTAAACAAACTTATCTTTTTCCAAAAGGGATTTATTAGAAAATAAATATCTTTATACAGTAAAACCAAATCCCTAAAAGATATGCACGTATTAGATAAACATATATCATTAAAACCGACTTTTAAACACGTGCATACTTAAGTTCCTATTAGGTTCGAAACTCTGACCGTCTCTAAGTTCCTGACAATTCAGTAACTCTAATTTTATTGACTGTCTGGAGTTCACCTTGGTTCTATATAAACTTGTTCCAGACCGACTTTTATGTCCAACATACTTACATGAATCCTAGAGCAACATTCTTCTATTTCTCCATCTTCATGTTGCTTCTCTGAAACTCTTGTTCTGGAATCCTGTAGTCTTGATATATTCTGGATCTCAGTTTTTTCCCCAGCATTACACCGGAACCAGGTACAAACCGTTGATATGTTCCTGTCAAGAAACACCTTTTCCCCAGCATTACACCGGAACCATGTCATTACAACCCATTGATATGTTCTTGTCAAGGAACACCTTGAAGTTCCATTTTTGGAACTCTTCTTCTGCTTTACTTGTCATCCTTAGTCTTCTAAGGTTCCTCTGTTTCAGTCCTCACTTCAACTCCCAGAGTTTACTTATCCTGCAAACATCAAAACACTAAAAGACTCTTATTAGATAGAATTTTTCTCAATCATTAACATCATCATCAAGACCAAGTCAGGGTCAACAATTTCCGCCTTTTTTATGATGAAAAACTGAGCAAACTTTTGAGGATAACAGAATAAAACAGATTTTTATTTATAAAAACAATAAAGAAAACTAAAACAAAACCAAACTAAGCTAGAGCTAGCAAACTGGAAAACTAAACTAAATTAATTAAAAGACTCCTACACATACATGACCTATATATGCATAGGATACTTACCTCGTGAAGCTAACATATGTAAACACCTATTTACATAGTTACCTTCATGGTTCCTTCGCCATCATCATGTTCATCAATCATCACTCTTTTTTTTTTTGGTGTTCTACCCGGTTCACCCTTTGGGCTAATCCGGATTCGGGGATCAGTTCTGGGTGGTTAGGTTCCAGTCCCCTCCCAATTGTTGTTGCGGGGGATCGAACACATGTTCTCCCTACCAAGTGTAGTCCCAATCACCACTACACCAACACCCAATTGGTATCAATCATCACTCATCATTGCTCTCTTGTTCCCTCTATTGTTTATCATATATTGTTCAAGTTCCTTATATATATGTACCTGTCATTACTCAGGTTCCTTGTACCCTGTTCCAGCATAACTTGTTCTTTCTATGCACAACTAAACAAACATGTTAGATAGATAATCATCATTAATTTATAATCATCAAAACCTAATTACTCAACACAAATATTTTGGTCACAATGGGTTATGGGTTAGATCAATTCAGGTTTTTCGACTTTTCCTGGTTTAAACATTTTTCAGCTTAAAATGGGTCGGGTTATTATCGGGTTAAGACGTAATCGGTTTGGGTTGTAATGGTTTGACTTGATAACCAGTCGTTTTAGTAACGGTTCACACAAATTTGGTTCACAGTTCAGTTTTGGGTTAGAAAAAATTGTGACAGGTCGGTTTTTGGTTTCCAAAAAATAGGTTTTTAACGGTTTAGTTTTTTTTTTTCGGATAAGTTTGAAACAGTCAGGTTTAACGGTTCCAGTTACGTGTAGGATTTGCATAAAAAGCACTCACACCAGGATCAAAGTGTGAGTCACGCCACTTCAAAGCTTAGCTTAATAAACATTTGTATCATGCGCAACAAAGTTTTTTACTCCTTAGTTTTGACTCCAAATACCATTTACTTTTGGTTTGATGAGGGTGTTTTTAAAAAGTTCAATTCACCTTTTACAATTCATTTCGGTTTCGGATAAATTTATTTTATTGTGTTACTCCTCTAAACACACTTGTTACCATTTTTCACTCATTCTCTCCAAGCAAGTTAAAGTTTAGAAAAGAAAGGTATTATACTCATGTTTTGACTTGAAATCTATAAATATTTCAAATAGTAGATATTTTTTTAGCACAAACAATTGGGTGCGGGCAACAGTTCGTGCGTCCGTAGATGACAATGTCGATGAAGACGACGATGATGATGATGGTTATGGTGGATGACGATGACGATCGGCGATTGAAACCCTAGGTTGTAGTGGTTTGTAGCGGGGATGGAGGGGTGGTGGTTCGTAGCAGGAGCAGGGGAGGGGTCGTGGTGGCTCGTAACAAGGCAACAGCAGGTTAGGGTGGTGGCGTGAGGTTAGGGTGGTGGCTGGTTGGGTGTGGCGTGAGGTTAGGGTGGTGGGTTAAGGTGAGTGAGGTTAGGGTCGTGGTTTGTTGGCTCTTGGGTGGTGGCGTTAGAAACAATGGGTGGTGGCGTGGGAAACAATGGCTTGAGAAACATAGAGAAACAATGGTATGAGAAACAAAGAGGAAGAGGAAGAAAGAGGAGGGAGAAAGAAGTATCATATTAGCCAACAAAATAACTCATATCAACCATGCATCAAAATGTACATATCAGCCAATTGAGGTATGATATCAGTCAATATTAGGGACATACGTAGTATGAGATATTAATAAAAATTGATCAGTCAATACAAGAAACCTATCGGCCAACAAGAGTAATATATCAGCCAACAAGAGTAAAATATCACCAACAACAGGTACTTATCAGTCAAAAGACGGAACATATCATCCAGCAAAAGAAGCATGCCTGCCAACTAAAGGATGAAATCAGCAAATAAAGGTACAAATAAGTCAACAGAAGGAAAATATCAGCCAACAAATTAAATGAATCATATCAGCCAACAAAAGGATGAAATCAGCAAACAAAAGCAACAACCAATAGGTAAGCCAACAAAATAAACATATAAGCCAACAACTAAAATATACATATCAGCCAACAAAATAAATATATCGGCCAATTAAAGAAATATATAAGCCAAATAATGTCTGATATCAATCAACAAAGGGAATATATTAGCCAAGACAAAAATCGTATAAGCCAACAAATGAAACATATATATTAGCCAACAAATAATATATATGAGCTAAGCCGCCCGCACCAAACAATTTGTGCTTCCGTCCGCACCCAATACCTTCTCTTTGTTGATATTGTTGAAAGACCAACTCAACCAAAATTTTAAGCTTATGGTTGAGGCCTAAAATTATGTTTTATACTCTATCATGCCCCCTCACACGAGAGCTTGTTGGGCTTGAAGTGTGGATGCAGTATGAGCCCTCTTTATACTCAACGCTTAATATCACCAGTAGAAAAAGGCAAGAAGGCACAGCTCAATTGCCACCAGTTTTTAAGAACCGGTGGCAAAAAAAAGGGAAAAATGGGTGGGGATAATATTGCCACCGGTTCAAACCGAACCGGTGGGGAAAAATTATTCCCACCAGTTCAAAACCGGTGGCTTTCTAATAAAAAAAATAAAATCGGCCCTCTCTCCACTAAAAGCCGCTCCACTTATAAACCCTAGCCTCCTTTTCTCTCCCCTCTCTCCTCCTTCATTTCGATCTGTCTCTCTCTCCTCTCCCTTCTCTCTCCTCTTCCTTATGCATGTCTCCTTCTTTGATTTCATTTCAATCTCCTCTCTCCTTCACTCTCGTCTCCTTGTCGTCCCCTTCTCCTCTTCTCTCGTCTCTCTCTTCGATCTCCCTTCTCTCGCCCACCACCGCCGCCGCCGCACTACCACCAAGATCGACATCAACAACAATTTTAAATTAATGAAGCGTCGCCGGTCGTCCTCCCTCGTCGTCGTTGTTTGGTCATCGTCAGTCAGTCGTCCTTCCTCGTTAATCAGAAATTTAAAATTTGTTTTTTTTGGGATCTTTATCTTTACGCTTTAGTTCACTTATTGATCAATTTAGATATGTAATTTCGAAATGGTTGTGGTTTAATTTGGTTGTTGGTGGTTGTGGTTTAATTTGGTTGCTGGTGGTTGTGGTGGGTTGTTCCAAATTAGATCTTTAACTTCGAAATTCTTGCTAGGTTATGATGAATATTTTTTTTTATTTTTTTATATGTTAATCGATTTTAATTCTTTTTATTTTTTTATTTTCTGTTTTTTTTTTATTTTAATCCATGTTTTTTTATGTTAATCGATTTTATTTTGTTTTTGTTTCTTATTTTCTGGGTTTTTATTTTAATCGATTTTTTTTTATTTTAATCGATTTTATTTCGGTTTTTTTTTTATTTTCTGGGATTTTTTTTTATTTTAAACAATTTTTTTATAATTTAATCGATTTTATTTCATTTTTTGTTTTTTATTTTCAGGGTTTATGTTTTAATCGATTTTAATTCTTTTTTTTTTTATAAATTTTCTAGGTGTTTATTGTAATTTCTTTTAATCGATTTTTTTTTAATTGGTGCAGGTATATTGATGCAAGAATCAAGATTTAAGTTTATAGATTTAGATGTTGTATGAGGTTAATTTGATTGTGTTGTTGTAATATTTTTTTTTTATTTATATTGTAATTTTTTATTTGATTTATATGTTGTAATTGATGTATTTTATTGATCTATATTGTAAATTTTTTTTTATTATATATTGTAGAGATTCGATTATATTGATTGATATTCGATTTACATTTTGTGTTCTTATTTATTATAGTTTATTTAATTTTTAAGTGAAAAAGGCAAAAAAAAATTAATATTTTGGGCATTTTACCGGTGTCAAAACAATGAAAAAAAATTTTGGGGTCATTTTTGGCACACCGGTGCCAATAACCATTTTTGCCACTGGTTTGAACCGATGACTTTTCATCCAAGTAATTAGCACCCCCACATTGGCACCGGTTCAAAACCGGTGGCATTGAGGGGTTTTGAACCGGTGCCAATTTTGTTTTTCCACCTAGTGTATTCAACTTAAAGGGGGGTTGATGAGATTTGAACCCGTGACCTCTATGTCACGTTGGCCCCGATACCATGTTGTGTTAGTGGATCTCAACTGAAAGATTAAGCTTGTGATTTTGGTTGAGCCCCATGATTATGTTTTTTATCATGCCCCCTCACACGAGAGCCCGTTGGGTTTAAAGTAGGGATGGGAAAAAAAAACTGTAACCGTTAACCGGTATAAGCGACTCGTTTAAACGGTTAATTTACCGAACCGTTTAAATTTTAAGCAATCGTTGAAATAAATATATATTGTTTTATTTAATTTTTGTAGGAAAAATATATAATAATGCAACTTGATCTTCTAGGTTTCTTGTCCACCAATATGCCATGTTCTCAATTTGAAGATATAATTTAATATGTGTAATGTCATTAGATTGTATGTCTTGTTATGCTTGTAAAAAAACTAGTAACTAAAACATTGTAATGTATTTGGTTTATCAGATTATTTTCTTAATTGGAAGAACATGAATTTTTTTGTTTATTTCAAAGTTTGTATTAAAATATAATGTTGATTTAATATTTATTAAACAGGTAGCGGTTAGCCTATAACCGCACTGTTAAGGAACGATTAACTGTAACAGTTAACTGTTTCTTAACGGTACGGTTACGGTTCACATTTTTTAGAAACCGACATAATGGTTAACCGTACCGTTAAGGCAAACAGTATAGTTAACTTATTGTGCCCAACCGTAGCTAGTTTAAAGTGTGAATGCAACATGAACCTTCTCATACCCAACGCTTTTCCACTTAAAGGTGGAGGGTGGAATAGATATGAAATTCGATCCCATGACCTCTATGTCATGTTGACTTCGATACCATGTTAGTATACAAATTTAACCAAAAGCTTAAACCGATGGTTGAAGTCCATGAATATGTTTTAAATTATATCACACCCCCTCATAGAGAGCCTGTTGGGCTTGAAGTGTGAATAGCAATATAGCATGGGCCCTCCGCATACCTTGTGTGAAATATTACATTTGAAAGTGAGGGGTGGATGAGATTTGAACTCGTGACCTTTGTGTCACGCTGGTTCTGGTAATATCATGTTAAAGAACCAACTCAACCTAAAGTTTAAGTGGTTGAGGCTTAGAAATATGTTTTTATACTCTATTATGCCCCCTCACATGAGAACCCTTTGGGGCTTGAAATGTGGATACAACATCCCCCCCCCCCCCCACCTGGCGCATACCCCGTGCGAAATATTATACTTAAAAGGTAGGGTAGATGAGATTCAAACCCATGACCTTTGTACCTAATACCATTTTAGTGGACCATCTCAACTAAAAGCATATGATTATATTTTTATACTCTATCATATATCATCATGAGATCTCGTTGAAAATTAAATTAAGTTAGTGACAAGTTAATGTATAGGGTCGATGTGCTCTGGTTTGGGAGCTCGAGGTATCAACATGGTCCATGATGGGGGTTCGGGGGCGACACCTTCAAATCTTACAAGTATTAAATTAGTTATGTATATGAGTATAGACAATGATTTTATATGCACTACTACAAAATTGGCCAAAGAGACCCGTTTAAATAGGCCAAAGAGGCTGCCTTAGAGGCGGTCTCTAGCTAAGTGGTCTCTTTGGCAAAGAGACTGCTTCATTGGAGGCGGTCTTAATTTTTATAAAAAGTGAGACCTGTCATCTAGGATAGGCGGTCTCATTGGGTAATTGTGGATCTAATAAATTAAAAGGGAAAGAGACCCGTGCTGTCAGATAAACAATCTCTTTTTTATTTTCACATAGACTATATTAGATAGGCGGTCTCTTGCAACATTTAATTTAAAAAAAAAATTCCAAAATAACCAATTTAATCATACAATTGATAACGTCTACGTGTATAAATACTTGGATACTATAATACGTAGTGAATAGGTACAAAATTCACATACAAAAATCCACACCAACACTTTAATCTGTATTAATATGAATAAAAAAAAGCAATTCCACTACTATTTTGAGTTCAAAAGGGAAAGGCGGTCTCATTGGGTAGTTGAAATCTCATATTCTATATTATAAAATCCCACCATTTTCGAGCTTTATGGAGAAACCCAGAAGTGATAGACCTCTAAAATTGCAGATGATTTCTTGAACTTGTCAAATCCGGGTAAATCAAGAATCATCAGATCAACTTATAGAATCCGGGTAGATGTATTCAAATACAAAAAATTAGGAGTCATATTACTCATATATAAGCATAAAAATTAATTAACAAAATCAATTATCACAATACTTTAACACAAACAGATCTGAAAAACTAAATCAAAACATAAAAAATATTTAAATAAAAAAGAAAAAGTAGGAGTCGAAAAGAAGAGATAACAACAGTTGTAAACAAGTTCAAGATTCCTGTGAAACTTTGAACATTAAAACAAAACAAAATACTCATCATCAAACATTAAAAAACAAGAATTATTATAATAGAAAAGATCTGCAATTCCATAACACAAAATAAATTTCTAATTTATAAGAATGGTTAACGCCCTTAACGGTGTAAATTCACCATTGTTTTGCACCAGATCTAAAATTCCATAACACAAAACATACATACAAATCACGATTATCACAAATATCGAACAACCTATCGTACTCGGTTGTTCACATAAATCAAATTAAAGTTTTAACACCATGTAGGGAATATTTCAAGCGTTAATCTCCTAGCTTGAACCCCACTGTGATCATACACTAAAGTACGGTGGCGTCCAAAGGGAAAGAAGATAGAGCAAAAGAGTCGCCAACAAGTTTTAGGAACTTGTAAACCGTTCACGAGGTGAAGGTTACACCCCTTAACGATCCAAGAGATCGTCAACTCCATAAGGTCTTGAACCAAATAGGGTTCGGGGATGAAGGTACAAAACCAACCTAAAAGAGATTGAACCTGCCCTAATAATAGTCCTCTACTTTATTCTGATCGTATTCATGTGCGCTTTTTGACTAACATACAAGCAATAGGATTAACCCTAAACCTGTTTATCGATGTTGGTTGAATATTAATGCACAAATAAATTTATTATTGACGATCACTTGAATTATAATCATAATTAACCCTGACAAGATTATTAATTATCTTATTAAGCGTGATTACAAGTACAAATTCCCTTTAAACATGTATAAAAGGCGTGATCAAGCAATAACAATAAGTTTCAAGCAACATAATAATGATCATCACAATTATTGTAACAATTATAATCATAAAAATAATCATGTTAAAGCATAATAATAATAGCAAGATCCTAGGCATGATACGAACAAGATTAATAACAAATCCTAGCATGTCACTAGTCAATAAAAATCAAAGCTTTAGCCCTAACATGATACTAACAATCATAAATATTAGGAAGAACATAAAAGGCATCATACTTTTAATCATACTTAATATTAGAGTTACCCTAGACATGACGCTAGGAATTTATTATTGTCACCCTAAACATCAAATTAAGGAAAACATCCTAACATGATACTAGGAATCATAATAACAATCTAAGCATGATTTCTATATCATAATATCAATTAAAACAAGTAAAGCACTTACTTGGATGCCTCGTACCTCTTTCTAATAACAATATACACACGTTAGTAACTTCAAGGAAAATAATAAACAAAACAATTAAATCAAATAATTGAAAGAGAGATTTGGGACTCAGAAATTAAACCTTTCACGTCTAGGGCGAAGGCAACTTCAAATATGGCTAGGTGTTTCTAAATCTAATGTATACAGAATTTTTGTATATTTGTGAGAAGGCTACTTTAGAAAAGAGAGGGAGAGAAAGAGATATTGTAGATTAGAATTGGTGAATGAAAACGGAGTTTTACGACGTTATTTATAAAGAAAATCAGCAAAAAAAGATAAAATATCAAAACAGAGTTCTGGTGCAGATAAGAATTAATTAGCGCCAACGCTGGCTATTGGCGCCAGACGCCAACATTAGCGCCAAGCGCCAATGCTAGCGCCAGGCGCTACAGCTGGCGTTTGGTGCTGATTCAGAAATTCACGCGTTTTCTTAAATCAGATAAAAATTGCCGTACAGGAGGATAAAATCGTATTTCCCTCAAAAAATGTTCTTTGATCTTAATTAAAACTCTGAAAAGTCAACAAAAGTCAATTTATCAATGCTAATTGAATTACGAATGAAAAAAACCTTCTAGAAGAATCTAGAAGACTAAAATCATTCCTAATTGCATTAGGAATGATAAATCTATATTAGGCCCTCCCCTAAATCATTGGGCCGCATATAAGGCTCAAACCGGGCCCAGTTTAGTAAATTGGCCATAACTTCCTCAATATTCATCGGAATTGGGCTTATAATATATCGTTGGAAAGCTCTTGTCAAGCCCATCCAACTACACTAATATTGGACCCATATCATGGACCAACCAAACTGGATTGGCTGTTTTCTTAAAATAAGTTTTCAAAAACAGAGAGAAGAGAAAAGAAATTAAAACTATCCGCAACACTAAACTTTCCACACTTTCACTTCATTCGATTATGATTCGACGTGAAAGGTATTCATCACCGGGTTTGGTTTAGGGGAGACACAAATGGGTGTCTACAGAAGCCCCCACTTTGACTGAGTTTGGAGAAACGCAAGTTTCGAAAACAAAAGTCAAAGTAGCGATAGGGACGGAAAATGATTCAGAATGTTCTGCGATCCTAAATTATTCTTGTAACGCCGATACCTGCAAACTAGCGTTAGTTAAAACAGATAAAAGAGTTAAGAAACGCGTGTCTTGCACCGTCGAGCACACGTCTCTGAAAGTAACCGATTTGTTGCTGTATCCTTGTTTTGATGACCTCATGCCAAGAGAATGCCACCCCGCTTGAAAACCGCTACGCTTGTAACTGCTTCCAAATTAGAAGATTTCTTTGCTTGAAACGATCCTCTTCTGCTTTAATAATATTCCACGTCCAAGGGAATACTATCGAAGATTGCTTCGCTTGAAACAATCCTCTCCCGCTATGTGACCATCTTCCACATCTAAGGGAACATGATCGAAGACAACTTCGCTTGAAATCACCTTCAGTTGTTTGTGACAACTCTCCACAATCTAGGGAACGCCACCTTGTTGTTTCGATGTTCACTCGTCTCTGAACAAAGAGCTTTTCTTGGATATGTTCACGCGTCTCTGAACAATAGAGCTTTGATAATAGGATGCCCACGCGTCTCTGAGCAAAAGAGCTTAAAAGAAATGTCCACGCGTCTCTGGAGCAAAAGAGTTTGATGATATGTCCACGCGTCTCTAAATAAAGAGCTTTTGATGATATGCCCACGCGTCTCTGGAGCAAAAGAGCTTGATGATATGTCCACGCGTCTCTGAACAAAGAGCTTTTGATTGATATGCCCACGCGTCTCTGAGCAAAAGAGCTTGATGATATATCCACGCGTCTCTGAAAAAAGAGCTTTTGATTGATATGCCCACACGTCTCTGGAGCAAAAGAGCTTTGAAAATAGGATGCCCACGCGTCTCTGAGAAAAAGAGCTTGAATAATATGTCCACGCGTCTCTGAACAAAAGAGCTTCGAATAATATGTCCACGCGTCTCTGAACAATAGAGCTTCGAATAATATGTCCATGCGTCTCTGAACAATAGAGCTTGAATAATATGTCCACGCGTCTCTGAACAAAAGAGCTTCGAATAATATGTCCACGCGTCTCTAAACAATAGAGCTTGAATAATATGTCCACGCGTCTCTGAACAAAAGAGCTTCGAATAATATGTCCACCCGTCTCTGAACAATAGAGCTTCGAATAATATGTCCACGCGTCTCTGAACAATAGAGCTTGAATAATATGTCCACGCGTCTCTGAACAAAAGAGCTTCGATACTTGAACGTTTGTTGCGATAATATTCTGAAGAAAAATTTCCGAAGACCAACGCTTGTTGATCTCTAAAGCTCGCTTGAACTTTGTTTCCGCTATGCCAGTACGCCGGCGGTTTGCTGCTTGTGAACTATTATGTCCGTGATAAGCCAATGCTTAGGCGCTTTAAGCTAAGTGAGACAATCTTTCGTCAGGTCGATCACTTATTGCGACTGTAATCAAACCGACTACTAAATCATGTCAAACTGCTTATAGGGGCTAACTGGCGTACCAAGGAACCCAAAATTTCTGTATGAGGTCAAGATCACCTTTCGAGCTCTGTCGCTGCTGAAATATCTCTGGTGCTAAGAATTGACTTTGTCGCCAGACATTGGGATCTAGCGCTAGGCGCTAAAAATTGTTGCCAGACGCTAGATTTTTTCGTCTGGCGCTGGAGTAAGGTCTTCCATATTCTGCTGCACCTGTATTTATTTTTGACTATAGAACTTTGCCAATTTCTTTAATTATCTTAGGGTTGACCTAAGGTTTAATGTCGCTTGACTTATTGACTAGACATGACTCAAGGCATAAACTTGACTAGCTGTGATTGACTCGAGGTTGACTCGACTCGAAGTGAAACAACACGTGTGACTCATGACCCGTGTGTGCATAGTGTTGATTCAATGTGACTCAAAAATGCAAAAAGCAAAAAATTTCCGTCATTTTTGTGGAGGGTACCGACTTTCTCCCGAAAATGAAAGACGCAAAAAAGAAAGAAGCGAAGTTTTTGAAGGTGCATGTTGAATGAGCTTAGTCAAATGTTATTTGATACTATCTCTCAAGGTGCAAGGATTAACCCATCCTAGGCTATCTCAATTGTTGACTCGATGATGGAAGCATTTGGGCAACTTAGGCACGGAGGCTAAGCACTTCACACTTTGTGATGCAATGACAATTATGATTGATGAGTGATGTTGATATGACAAGGCATGTTTCAGCGTTGTGTTAAGATTCCATGACAAAGGGCTCCTAAGGGAAGTATATTTGGTCATGTATGTGTGACGTGTGTGATAGTGACACTAAAGTTAGGCCGTAAGGGCTAAGTGTGTGGGAAAATATATTGAAAAGAGTCAAATGGTGGTGACCCTTAGGCTAGGTAAGCTAATGATATAGGGATCAAGCCCCCAAGTCTAGCTCTACATGAATAGGGATGAGCATTGGAGATCCCTTGATATGACCATGATGTGTGAATATGAATGTGAATATGAATGCATGTTTATTACGGCCGCACCTCGATGTGAGGTTGCCTACGTATCCTTTAGAAATCAGGCCGAACGTAGCTCTAGCCGAACCTCGCACAAGTATGTGTATACCTCAAAAAGGTCTTTTTAAGGGTTGTAACGTGGTTAGGCTAAAGGTTATAGAAGAAAGGGATAAAGGCTCAAGACCCTAGATAAGCCCCCAAGGTGTGCAACCTCGCTTTTGAATCTTTGTATTTTTTTTATGCTTGAGTTTGTACTTTTTTTTAGCTATTTTTTGTGCTTTAGCATTTATTTTAGTTTTATAAGTGTGGGCAATCTCGATCATGCGGTCTATCACTCACTTGGCATTCATGTTTCTCAGGCACGGCACCGAGCACTCGATAAGAGACGCAATCTGAGACGTGTTCATATCGAAGACATCTTCATATCAAAGACATTGGAACACTTACTCTTTTGTACACTTTATTTATTTATTTTTTTTATTTTCGCTATTTATTGAATTCATTCAAGCTTTTGAAGTTACATAAGTTACACACCATCCCATCCCAAGTTTAGGTAGATGTAGGTTGAAAAATAAAAGGTCTATCGTTAGACGAGGCTCAAAGTGGTTTATGAAGAAAGGATTGTATATTAGAAAGGTGAAAGGCAATATGATGTGGCGGCTACAAGGGGTGCCTCAAATCATTGGTATACCTTGTGTTTAGTTCGACATGGATTTTTTTTTTAATGCAATATAATAAAATGATCATATGCAAAAGAATAAATGCTCATTTTTATTAAAAGGGGAAAAGAAAGAATCTACAAAATTAATCTAAGAGAAAAGAAAGGTGCCTATGCTAGACTTATTGGGGAAATGATAAATAAAGAAAAAAAAAGATGTCATGAAATCTCGTCGTTTGAAGCTCGCCTCTTGTCTTGTGTTGTTTGCTTTATCATCACTCGCTCTTCTTGTTAATTGGAGGTATGGGGAGCTTGTTATTATCAATCAAATGTTGGATAGCCTCCTTTAGCTTCCAACAGCTCTTAGTAGCATGACCCCTACCTTGATGGTACTTGCAGCGCACATTTGGATTCCAACTAGGCACTCTCTTCTCAAGTGGGGGATCTTGAAGAGGTCCAATAGGAGTAATAATTGCCTTGGCATGGAGTCGATCAAAAGCATCATCGTAGCTAATTCCAATAGGGGTAAAATCCCTTTTTTGTTGCTTTCTAAATCCTCGATTATCCATGGCTAAGATCTCATTAAGGTCAAAAGTACCAATACTGTTACTAGAGTAGGTGTTTTCAGAAGAAGAAGGATAGTCGTTCTTCTTCCCTTTACAGCCACTGTTACTATCGTTACTAATCTTGGCCTTCTTGTCGCGCGGAGGAACATAAAGAAGATTTGAATCAATGAAGTCTTGAACACGATCCTTGAGGGCGAGACACTTTTCGGTAGTCTGACCGCGACCTCTATGGTATCGACAATAGGAATTTGGATCCCAATTGGGAAAACGTTTTTCAGGTGGAGGGTCTTGACTGGGGCCAATGGAGTGAATATGACCTTGATCATGAAGACAGTCAAAAGCTTCATTGTAAGTCATTCCTATTGGTGTGTATTCTTCAATGGTCCGTTTTGCCCGTGGCTTAGGAGCATTGAGTTCTTCATTAAACCCTTGGCGAGAATTTTGTTCGATGACCATCACCCGATTTGCTAATCCTTCTACCACGTTCAAGAGCATGGCAACGACATCTTGCAGTTTTCGAACGTCCTCTTTCAGATTTGACGAGTTTTCCTTGGTATTATCTAAGAAAAGACTTTCATCCTCCTCAATCATGGCCACTTCATCGAGGGAGGTTATATAAGATGTCTCGATCATGGGTTCTCCTACAGGTGTGATAAGAAGTGATGGATCGAAGGATACTTGATCTTCTTTGATGGCTAGAATTTTGGAAGTTTCATTGTTATCGATCAGATCTTGAATATCTTCTTTGAGTTTCCAACACTCCTCAGTGTCGTGACCCTTTCCTTGGTGATACTTGCAGTGGTTATTAGGGTCCCACTTGGGTGGCCTGGCTTCTGGAACTGGATCTTTGATAGGCCCTATGGGCATGACTAGTCCTTTGTGATGTAACTTCTCGAAAGCTGTTTCATAACTCATACCAAGTGGAGTGAACACCCTTTTTGATCTTTGGATTCATGATTTAGAGGCGTTCGTGGTATGTACCTCATTAATGGGAGAGGAAGAAGAAGGATGTTCGTTCTTCTTTCCTCTCGCACTATTATCTTTCAGAAGGTCGTCTTCAATGTCAATGCCTATGTTATAGATAGCCTTGAAAGTATTCAAGTTGTGTTGGTATTTTAAGTGCTTTGAATACTTCCCTTGGATATTCTTGATAAACATCCTCACAGATTCCTTTTCAGTGGGAGTTTTGACCATATTAGCATAAGTTTCCCTCCATTTGTTGAAGAAAGAAGTGAAACCTTCGTTTTCTTTTTTTTTAACATCTCAAGTTGTGTATAATCGGTTTCAACTTGAATATTGCACTTGTACCTATCAATGAAAGAGTTTATTATTGATTCCCAGGTAGAGGTTTTCTCTTTGTCAAGGGAGAAGAACCATTGTTGGAAAACGGTTTCAAGGGATAGAGAAAATATAGAGGGAAACACTTTCTTATCAATACCCTTAACACTCATTATTGTTTCAAAAGCTCTTAGATGAAAATAAGGGTTGTCAGTTGCCTTGAATTTCGGGATGTCGTTGGCATTGAACTTATGCGAAAGAAGTTCTTTATCCACCAAGACCCCTTGTGAACTAATGCCTTGAAATTTGTAGTCACTAGATAGCTTGCTCAAGCTCTCTTGCATGAGCTCCATTTGTTGTTGCTTCACAGGGTCATCAATTTTGAGGGTTAAAGCCTTTAACACCTCAGTCACGTCATTCAATTGATTCCTAAGTTCATTGACCTCTTCTTGACTTGCCATTATCTTTTTAGCCTTCCTCTTTTGACGAATTGGTTTATCAAAAAGTGAGACTTGAATAAAGAGGTTATCCTTGATTAATCGCCCTTCTCTCCTCGACCAAATACTGTGGAAAAGGAATTTGGGGATATTCATTGTTAATTATTTGACTCAAACTTTATTCAACATGTAATGGATGGAGGAAGTGAAGAATGATTGGAATAGAATGAGAAGAAAAATGATGTAGATGGAGGGATATGAAGAATTAGGAATAGAATGTACCCCCAACTCAAATGACGGAAAAGATTGAATCATGCATGAACCTAAGACATGGTCATGGTGACATATACTCGAAGTGTGTGCTAAGACTAGTGAGTGTAGGTGATACGTTAAGACTCGTGTCATGACCATGTGGCTAGACTATGCGACTAGACTCAATTAAAGACTTAACAAGGTATTATTGACAGTAATATTTGACCGAATTAATTAGTAAACTGGTTAATTAGACACAAGGTGATGACTCGAGCAATAAACCGAACTGTCGCCAAAACGACAGGACTGGCGCTGCACTTTGTAATGTAGCGGCAGACGACAGATCTGTCGCCAGGCGCCACACTCCACAGAGTGGCACTACATTTCAGACATTGGCGCCAATGCTGGAGCTTCAATCTAGAACTGTTTTCGGTGTTATTAATCTACAGGGGATGCCTAAAGTCGTACTAGGTCAATTCTGATTAAAAAAAATTAGACTTTATTTAAATTAATTAATTAATTAGGCAAAGTTCTTTAAGTCATTAATTTATTTAATCTCAACACAAGTCAACAAACGGTTAAGAAAAACATATATCATATGCACGATAAATAATGCACAATTAGTCAAATAGGCACAATATGATGCAATGAGTTCGTAACCTAACCATGGCTCTAGTTCTTTATAGTTCGGGATATGGGTTAGTCAATAGAGGGTCCATGGTTAATTGTCTGGATGCACTGCGCGGAAGCCTAACCGTGAAGGGTTGGCGCGAGTGGATGGGACACCGTAAATTTTAGAAAAAACTCGCTTCCATGGTTTGGTGAATTCAACAATCTCGGATGTACCCTTTGTTGCTCAGAGCGTTCAATCAGGTAGATGGAGCATGAATTCCTAGAGGGTTATGTCCATATGTAGAATACATATGGGTTTTAGAAAACTAAGAAAAACTCAATCAGGAAGTAGGATCGAGCAAACAATACGAAAAACTGGTTGAAATTAGAACGCATATTTCTGGCTTGGTATTGGAAGAATTTGGTGCCATCAAACAGAGGTTGGCGCCAGGATTTAGCTGTAGCGCCTGGCGACATGGCTGTCATCTGGCGCTACGGTTAAATGTCTGGTGCCAGCTTCTGTTCGCTGACGCTGATTCCTACATGCCTCAGCAGCTTTCTGTGCTCGATAAAATTTTCTAGTTTCGCGCAGTGTTATTTCGGTCCTAGTTGTGAAAGATATTTCTCAAATTTCCTACGTGTAAAATCCTATGTTTTAACTCATTACGGATGGTCTTTCCAATGAGATCTTTTTTATGCATATGACAATAATGTTAATCAAAATTACGCACATGAAATACTTAGAATGTTTCGAGTCTCATCCACTCATTCTAAATCATTGCCGAAACAAATTCAGGAATTAAAATAGAAATCCTCCCCAGTGGAGTCGCCAAAAACTGTAGGGAATATTTCAAGCGTTAATCCCCTAGCTTGAACCCCACTGTGATCATACACTAAAGTACGGTGGCGTCCAAAGGGAAAGAAGATAGAGCAAAAGAGTCGCCAACAAGTTTTAGGAACTTGTAAACCGTTCACGAGGTGAAGGTTACACCCCTTAACGATCCAAGAGATCGTCAACTCCATAAGGTCTTGAACAAAATAGGGTTCGGGGATGAAGGTACAAATCCAACCTAAAAGAGATTGAACCTGCCCTAATAATAGGCCTCTACTTTATTCTGACCGTATTCATGTGCGCTTTTTGACTAACATACAAGCAATAGGATTAACTCTAAACCTGTTTATCGATGTTGGTTGAATATTAATGCACAAATAAATCTATTATTAGCGATCACTTGAATTATAATCATAATTAACCCTAACAAGATTATTAATTATCTTATTAAGCGTGATTACAAGTACAAATTCCCTTTAAACATGTATAAAAGGCGTGATCAAGCAATAACAATAAATATCAAGCAACATAATAATGATCATCACAATTATTATAACAATTATAATCATAAAAATAATCATGTTAAAGCATAATAATAATAACAAGATCCTAGGCATGATACTAACAAGATTAATAACAAATCCTAGCATGTCACTAATCAATAAAAATTAAAGCTTTAGCCCTAACATGATACTAACAATCATAAATATTAGGAAGAACATAAAAGACATCATACTTTTAATCATACTTAATATTAAAGTTACCCTAGACATGATGCTAGGAATTTATTATTGTCACCATAAACATCAAATTAAGGAAAACATCCTAACATGATACTAGGAATCATAATAACAATCTAAGCATGATTTCTATATCATAATATCAATTAAAACAAGTAAAGCACTTACTTGGATGCCTCGTACCTCTTTCTAATAACAAAATACACACGTTAGTAACTTCAAGGAAAATAATAAACAAAACAATTAAATCAAATAATTGAAAGAGAGATTTGGGACTCAGAAATTAAACCTTTCACGTCTAGGGTGAAGGCAACTTCGAATACGGTTAGGTTTTTCTAAATCTAATGTATACAGAATTTTTGTATATTTGTGAGAAGGCTAGTTTAGAAAAGAGAGAGAGAGAAAGAGAGATTGTAGATTAGAATTGGTGAATGAAAACGGAGTTTTACGACGTTATTTATAAAGAAAATCAGCCAAAAAGATAAAATATCAAAACAGAGTTCTGGCGCAGATAAGAATTAATTAGCGCCAACGCTGGCTATTGGCGCCAGACGCCAACATTAGCGTCAGGCGCCAATGCTAGTGCCATGGGCTACAGCTGGCGTTTGGCGCTGATTCATAAATTCACGCGTTTTCTTAAAATCAGATAAAAATTGCCGTATAGGAGGATAAAATCGTATTTCCCTCAAAAAATGTTCTTTGATTTTAATTAAAACTCTGGAAAGTCAACAAAAATCAATTTATCAATGCTAATTGAATTAGGAATGAAAAGAACCTTCTAGAAGAATCTAGAAGACTAAAACCATTCCTAATTGCATTAGGAATGATAAATCTATATTAGGCCCTCCCCTAGATCATTGGGTCGCATATAAGGCTCAAACCAGGCCCAGTTTAGTAAATTGGCCATAACTTCCTCAATATTCATCGGAATTGGGCTTATAATATATTGTTGGAAAGCTCTTGTCAAGCCCCATCCAATTACACTACTATTGGACCCATATCATGGACCAACCAAACTGGATTGACTGTTTTCTTAAAATAAGTTTTCAAAAACAGAGAGAATAGAAAAGAAATTAAAACTATCTGCAACACTAAACTTTCCGCACTTTCACTTCATTCGATTATGATTCGACGTGAAAGGTATTCATCACCGGGTTTGGTTTTGGGGAGACACAAATGGGTGTTTACATACCAGATCTAGCAAGCTCAAATTTTCTTAGTATTTTACAGTTTTTGGGGTTAGAACTCAAAGATCTCACCTAAATAAACTTATACGAAGTAAATAACAAGAATTAATGGGGAAAAACCCCTATTTTCGCACCACATCTAAGAGCAAAATAATAAAATCGAAACAGGGAAAATTTCTCACCGAATGAGCATTTGAGAAATCGAAGAGCTTAATTTCGGTACGTAATTTTGTTCACTTTCTTTCGCCATTATTCTTTCCTTTTCTTTTTTTATGGCTGCTTGATCTGCATTGTTGCTATTTGGCTTAAAGGAAATGGTTAGGGTTTGGAGGAGGAGAGAGAAAGAGAGATAAGAAGAGGAGGGAGCAGGAGTAACATAGGTAAGAGTGAGGGGTTAGAGAGAAATTAAAAAGAGAAAAAGAGAGTGGCGCACGTGAAAGCTCCAAAACAAAAGACCAGTCTTTCATGTTAACATGTCTCTCTATGAAAAACAGGAGACCGGTGATTTCAATAGGCAGTCTCTGGTTTATTTTTAAAAAATCAATTTTTGGAAAAAAAAATGCAAGAGACCTGTCATCTTTAATAACAAGTCTCTCGAATGTTTTTACGCCTCCAAAAAATGTATTTAGAGACCCGTTATTAATAATAAACGGTCTCTTGGACCAAAGAGACCGCTTATGTAGATAACATGTCTTTTATATTGGGTCTCTTTGGCCAATTTTGTAGTAGTGATGTTTTGGGCTTAGTTACAGACAAAGTATATATTTGTTTTAGGAATATTATATAAACTCCTTATATTGTCAACTTAGCAAATTTGACGTTTGAAATCGCGAAGATCAAACTACATGCCAAAAATCCCTGAATAAGAATAAGAATAAGAATAAGAATAGCAAGGCAATTACCTTGATATACTAGCTCTGTATTAAGGGTAGAAAAGACTAACGTGCAGTAAAAACATCTCATAAAGTTTATTGATACAAAGTATTGTTTTTATTACACAGTATAGAATATGAATTGGATCATCTTTGCTAAAAGTTGAGAAACTTGATGCCAAAGGCGAAAACGAAGGAAAAGAGGAGAATCCAAGCAATATGAGCAACAACAACAATGGGTAAAAAATGATATTCATAACCAAACATTTCTTTTAGAAGAAGATTCAAGGGCACATTACCCACTTCGGGTACTTCAACTAAATTGTTCTTGTCACCAATTTGCGATGTCAACAAACCATACATTGTCCATATGGTTCGGAACCACGAAAGGAGGATCGGGGATGATTGTACGAAGTGAGTTATGGAGTCACATTCGCCCGTATTGGCCTCGACTTGATTCTTATAGTGAAAAGTGATTCCTGCGATCTCAAAGGCATACAAACAAAATATTCAATTCGCTCCAAACTATTATTAAGCTAAATTGGTTGAATATTAATGCAACATATAATTCTAAAATATTAGTGATCACTTGAATTAATAACAAGATTAAAAAAGAACCTAAACCGGTTGTCCAAATTATCTTATTAGACGTGATTTTCAATTACATATTCCCTTTAACATGCAATATGGTGATCATAATAATATAATAGAATACACATTAATATTGGAAGCAATTTAACCATAATTCCAACAATATAAAATCGTTAGAAAAATAATAGAAATAAAAGAAACATAATTCTTACTTTGATTCTGTTTGTTTGCAACTACAAAATAATAAACGAGTTAGTAACTTCAAGGAAATAATAATAAAACAATAATTAAAATTAAATTAAATAGAATTGATTTGGGGCCAAACCCTCAAACAGTTCTACCTTTCACGCCTTGGCTTAAGGACAGAACCACGAGTAAAGTATGGACTCCTGGGAGTACTTGAAGAAGGAATTTTGAAACAAAGAGGGTAGGCTAGTGTTTAGGCTAGAGCATAGAAGAGAGAAAAAAATAGAGAGTTAATTGATGCCCCGTACATCAGAAATGAGGGGGTATTTATAGAAAAAATGTGCTGAGGGAACACACGGAACCCTAAAATGATAAAAACCCTAAAAAAGTATCCCGCGACAGGGCAAAGTGTACCGTGACACGGGAAATCCCACCGTCAGACGGGAACTTTACTGTGACACGGTACAAATTTGTGTGACGCGGGAAATATTTAGTGAACGGGAGGAGAAAACGCGTTAAGGGTTTACGCGGAAAGGACACGAAAATCTCCGTGTCACAGGGAACCCCACCGTCAGACGGGGAAGTTTCCCGTGACACGGTGGACTGTTGCCGTGACGCGGGAGTTTTCAGTTCGCTTTTCCGTCTAAATTCATTTTTAACCCTAATTTCATTAAGCATTTTAAGTGTCGATTGATAATTTCGGGCCATTTTCTGATTTTACTATTATTTGGGCTAAAATAAAAAGTTTGGGACAAAATAAATAATAAAACAATAAAATAAAAAAGGTTTGGGCTGAAATTAAAAAATCTGCTTTGACCAAACATCAAGACTGATCCATGGACTATTCAAAAAATGAATTTAATTAAACACAACTTTTTTTAAGCACTCTCAAGATTAAATACTAAACCCGAACAATAGTGGCGGTGAAAGGTTGTTCATCATCAGGTTTGGTTTTGGGGAGACATTTTTAGGTGCCTACAGAAGCCCCCACTTTGACTGAGTTTGTAGAAACGTCAGTTTCAAAAACGATAGTCAAAGTAGTCGATAGGGACGGAGAATGATTTAAGACGTTCTGCGATCCTAAATCACTCTGTATACGCCGATACCTGCATAAAAATGTTAATTCCACAGATAAAGAGTAAAAAGATAGAATACGTATCCGGCACTAGTGTATCGGTGACAAATGAGTTTGGCAGCTTCCCATGCTTGAAGGAATCCACCGGATGACGTTTGTTGAAATGCTTTCCATGCTTGAGGAAAGCCGACGGATGATTTTGGTAGCTTTCTAAGCCGGATGACACTTTCCATGCTTGAGGAAAGTCGACATATGATTTTGGCGTTTTTCTATGCTTGAAGAAATCCACCGATAATTCTTTCCCTGCTTGAGGAAAGCCGACAAAGGAATTTGGCGGTTTTCTATGCTTGAAGAAATCCACCGGATTATACTTTCCATGCTTTAGGAAAGTCGACAGATGATGAGATTACAAGTCTCTATGTATCGAGAACCTTGCGTCATGAAATGATGGTGGTTCGATTGTCCCCGAACGTGGGCTGTAGATGGTCCGCTTGTCCCCGGACGTGGGCTATAGTTGGTTCGCTTGTCCCCGAACGTGGGCTGTAAATGGTTCGCTTGTCCTCGAACGTGTGCTGTAGATGGTCCGCTTGTCCCCGGACGTGGGCTGTAGATGGTCCGCTTGTCCCCGGACGTGGGCTGGTTGTAAGTGGTCCGCTTGTCCCCGGACGTGGGCTATAAATGGTCTGATTTTCCCCTGACGTGGGCTGTAGATGGTCCTCTTGTCCCCGGACGTGGGCTATAGATGGTCCGTTTGTCCCCGGACGTGGGTTGTAGATGGTCCGCTTGTCCCCGGACGTGGGCTGTAGATGGTCCGCTTGTCCCCGAACGTGGGCTGTAATTGAGACCTGCAAAATGAAATTTGCCAAGGGACTCGTATAGACTATGATTGACTTGACCAACTGACTTGACCAAGTTTGACTTGACATGACATGACATGACATGAGTATGACTTGTGATTGTGTGTGTATAGTTTGAGTGTGTGTGTACAGACACAAGCAACCGAAAATGCAAAAGAAAAATTTTTCCATCATTTTCGTCATGAGACCAGTGGAGGGTACCGACTTTCTCCCGAAAAAAAAAAGACATGAAAAATGAAATTTTATTTTCAAACTTTCCTCGATAAAAAATTTGAAAAAGTTTTTGAACTTCCCCAAAATAAAATAATGAAATAGGGAAGAAGTTTTGAACTTCCTCCTTGAAATGAATCGTATGGATTGAATTGCTTGTCCTGAAAATAATTTATGCATGATGCATGTTCTTAAGCCAGGAGGCTAAGGACAATTACATCATGTGACACGATAGATGAATGAACTTAAGTCATGGAGCTAAGCATCATATATGGTGTAAAGAAACGATCTTGAACGTCACTTAGGTCTGGAAGCTAAGCACGTATATAGATGAAGTGATTATGAACGTTGCTTAGGTCAAGGAGCTAAGAACGATATGCTTTGTATTATTACAAATCATTTATATAGAAATGTTACTCAGCACATGCACATTATGCGATGCATGAAACATTGAACATTGCTCAGGTCAAGAAGCTAAGCAAGTATACAACGTTTCTTCTGATGAATGTTGTCTTGGTAGGGAAACAAAATTTCATGATAAAGGGTTCCTAAGGGAAAGATGATATGGATATGTATGTGTGAAAGAAGTGTGTGAAAGTGATACTAAGGTGAGGCTGCAAAGGTTATGGTGATGGAAATATATGCGTGAAAAGACAAAGATGATGACTCTCTAGGCTGGGTAAGCTAATGTGATGTGGGTTCAAGCCCCCAAGTCTAGCTCTAAATGGGTAGGGATATAGAGATAAGTATTGGATATTCTTTGACTCGATCATGCATAGATATGAATATGAATGTGGCCGCACCTCAATGTGAGGTTGCCTACGTATCCGTTAGGAATCAGGCCGAACGTAGCTCTAACCGAACTTTGCACAAGTGTATGTACACCTCAAAGAGGTCTTTTAAGGGTTGTAATGTGGTTAAGTTGATGGTTTAAGGAAGAAAGGGGTAAAAGGCTCAAGACCCGAGAGAAGCCCCCAAGATGTATAATTCTGAATTTGAAAATTTTGAATTTTGCAAGTTTATTTTCTTGCTTTTTGAATGTTATACAATTACACATCTTCCAATCCCAGGGTTAAGTGAATGTGGGTTGAAGAAATGAAGGCCAAACGTTAGACGAGGCTCAAAATGGTTGATGAAGAAATGGAATGTGATTAAACGGTTAACAGGGAATGACAGGGTTGCAAAGGTGCCTTAAGTCATTGGTGTACCTTGGGTTTAGTTCGGTAATTGATTATTTTTATTTTTTGTATTTTATTTTTGAGAATGAATGAATGAATGAAAAATTCTATGATCGAGATGTAAAGGAAATTTGCTCATTTTATTAATGGAAAAGGTGAACGAAACACGTGAAACATATAAAAATTCAAAATGGAAAACCTATGCTAGACTTGAATGGGGGAATGGAGATGAATGATAAAGAAAAAAATCATGAAATCTTGCACGAAGGATCTGCTGTGCGCCTTGTGTTCATTACTTCTTGCCGCCTGGAGGGACAGGAAGTTTGTTTGCATCTACCAAGTCTTGAATGCCGTCCTTCAAATTCCAACATTGCTCCGTAGTGTGGCCCCTTCCTTGATTGTACTTGCAATGGGCATTGGGATTCCATTTGACGCTCCTTTCTTCAGGTTTTGGCTCTGGAAATGGCCCAATAGGTGTGATTAAGCCTTGACTGTAACGGCGATCAAAGGCCGCATCATAAGTCATTCCTAAAGGAGTGTAAGTTCTTTTCTTCTTGGGCAATGGAGTATCAAGAGCTAACACTTCATTGAGATCAACTTGGCTTATATTGTTGGTAGTATTTTCGTGCTTAGAAGACGAAGAAGAAGGATGGTCGTTCTTCTTGTTTTTCCAAGTGTTATTATTGTTACTACTAGCAGTCTTTATTAGCTCATCCTTGATATTGATGCCGATGTCGTATACAGCTTCGAAAGTATTCGTGGAAGAAATTTGAGATGTTCCCTATATTTATGAGTCAGATTTTGAATAAAGAGGCGAACCATCTCTCTTTCTTTAGGAGGATCTACCAAGAGTGAAGATGTTTCCCTCCACCTGTTCAGGTAAGCGGTGAAGCCTTCATTCTCATTCTGTTTGAGAATGGAGAGTTCACGTTCAGAAGTTTTTGTTTGAATGTTACACTTGTAACGATTCATGAAACTGTCAGTGACATTTTGCCCGCAGTATGCTTGACATCTAGGGAATAAAACCATTGTTGGAAAGCATGTTCTAAGGAGAAAGGGAACACCGTAGGGAAGAGTGTTACGTCCAATCCCTTAAGAGCCATGGTTGCAGAGAACGCCTTCAAATGGAATATTGGATTGTCAGTAGGCTTGAACTTTGGAATATTAGCAGTGGAGAAATTCTCAGGGAGTCTGTCCTTCACATCCAAAGGAGTGGGAGGCCGTTCCACATAAGTGAAATCCTCAGAAATCTTACTCATTTGTTCCTTCAATTTGTCAAGGGTGGAAACAGTGACCTTGTTTTGTTCCATGGTATTGACCCTAGCGGTAAGGGTTTGCATCATGGCAGACAATGCCTCGATGGATTTGTTGATGTTCTCAATATCTTCTTTAGTGGCCATTGAAAGGTGATAAGTAATGTGGAGATGGCAAAGTTCTCCTTGAACGCCTATTAGATCTGAGAGATTGTTGCGGTAATGACTCGAACCGTATTAATCTACCCCTGCTTCTTGACCAAGTACTGTGAAATAAAATAATTCACTTAATTGTTTGACTCATTGCTCAAGATAGGAAAGGAAGGAAAAAATAGACATTTGAAAACAGGTGAGAATGTTGGGGTTTGGTGAGTCCGATTCACCGCGGAAACAAACCCTAAAACAAGACCGCCCTCGCAATAAATAAAACCATAAACATAATTAAATTAATCACATGATTAAGATAAGCTAATTACCTTTGACGCGTGCTTCGCTCCAAAATGAGCTCTTACTTGAAAGCTTCAAGTCCCGCTCACACGGAGCCCTCCAACGAAGTCCACCCGCACCAACAAAATCGACTAGGTCCAATGTCTTGGGGTTAGCAAGACCCGACCAATAAAACCCGAGTAATTATATTGTGTTCAAAGGTTTTCACTAATTGTGATGCCTTTTTCAACTCTTACTCAAGCCACATTCCCAATGCCCATACTTGGGTATTTATAGGAAATGATGGGAGTATCATTTACTCTCCCATCAATGTGGGATAGTATGATTTTTCCATTTTATTTTAAAGAGAAAATAAAATTAATAATCAAGCTAGTAATAAATCAACAAGTATACCCTTTTCTTTCAGATGGTCATCGAATTCTTGGCTCAAGTATTCACCACCTCGATCCGGTCGAAGGGCTTTGATTTTCTTGCCAAGCTGATTTTCAACTTCACTCTGAAATTCTTTGAACTTTTCAAATGATTCAGATTTATGCGACATGAGGCAGACATAGCCATATCTACTATAGTCGTCTGTGAAAGTGATGAAATATCGATGTCCATTTCTTGTGGTTGAGCTCATTGGTCCACATACATCGGTATGTATAAGACCCAATAAGTCACTTGCTCTTTCTCCCAACTTGGAGAATGGCTGTTTAATCATCTTGCCTAATAGACATCCCTCGCAATTCTCAAACGATTCTAAATCGAAAGAGTCAAGAACACCTTCTTGTAGAAGTTTCTTGATGCGTTTGATGTTGATGTGGCCAAGACGACAATGCCACAAGTAAGTCTGATTTGACTCTATGGTCTTAGCTCTTTTGGTATCATTATTCACATTATAAACTTGTTTGTCTAAAGAAAGCACATAAAGGCCATTTTTAGAATGTGCAATACCATATAAAACATTATCGAGATAAAACGAACATTCTTTGTCCTTTACTCAAAATTCAAAACCTTTGGCGTCCAACGCCGAAATTAAAATAATGTTTTTGGTAATGTTAGGAACATAATAAACATTATCGAGTTCCAAAACTAGCCCGGTGGGCAAAGATAAACTGAGAGTTCCTACGGATACGACACCAATTCTGGCTCCATTGCCGACCCGGAGTTCAATCTCTCCCTTCTCTAGCTTTCTAGCGTTCCTTAGTCCTTGAGAATTGGAACAAAGGTGTGAGCCACATCCGGTATCTAATACCCATAATGTTAAGCTAGTGGAGTTAAAGTCTATAACGAATATACCTAATTCAGAAGCAACGATTCCGTTCTTCTTATCTTCCTTGAACTTGAGGCAATATCTCTTCCAATGTCCCTTCTTCTTACAGTAGAAACATTCGGAATCAGATTTAGAAGACGCTACCTTCTTATCCTTGGTAGCTTTAGACTTATGCGGAAAAGTTTTCTTCTTACCTTTCCCCTTAAAGCCTTTCTTCTTCTTGCCCGAAAATTTGAACGGCTTGCCCTTTTTAATCATGAGCATATCATGCTTCCCCTCATCCTTGAGCGTTTGCTCAGCTTGCTTCAACATACCATGAAGCTCGGTGAGGGTTTTCTCCATGTTGTGCATATTATAGTTCATCTTGAACTGATCATAGCCTTTGTGCAGCGAGTGGAGAATGATGTCAATTGCCATCTCAGTTGAATACCCCGCATCAAGCCTTCCCATGTTTTCAAACAATCAAATCATTTTGAGTACATGTGGGCTGACTGGATCTCCTTTCTTGAGCTTTCTCTCAAGGATCTGCCTTTGGGTTTCAAACCTTTCAGTTCGGGCCTGCTCTTGGAACATATTCTGCAATTCAGAAATGATCTCAAAAGTCGTCTCTTTTTCAAAGAAAGTCTTTTGAAGCTCAGGAGACATTGTGGCCAACATGATGCATTTGACATCTCGATTGGCACTTTGCCATCGATTTAGGGCAGCTTGAGTCACCTCCTCATTGGGAGCTTTGGACATTTCCTCATCAAGGACATATTCCTTTTGCTCTTGCATGAGAACAATTCGCAAGTTCCTTTGCCAATTAAGAAAATTTGGCCCACTCAACTTCTCCTTGTCGAGAATTGAGCGTAACGAGAATTGGTTGTTTGAGTTATTTGAAGACATGATTCTACAATTGAAAGAATTTGAAATGAAAAACCATTCATTATACTTAAATAAGATTGAATTCATGCATTTTAATCAAACTTATTTAAAACGTCTTATTCACACATTAAAGATTGTCCCCATTTTAGGTGAGAATAAGTCGATTCCAAGATCCAAAGAAACAAAGAATGGTTAAGCATGCTTTGGCTTGTCTTAACACTCAATCTCCTAAGGTAAGCAACGCTTTGCTAATGGCTCCAAGCCACTCTTGGTTGAATAAATCGTCGCATCCAATGCTCTCTAAACAATTTATTCACTTTGCCACGACATGTTAGGACTCCATCACTCATATCGTTGAGTATAACTAAAACCACCTTGCATACCCGGTATGCCTTACGTTCCTTGGAGAAGTAGTGATGCCTCGCTTTGGCGTAGCCCACCACTACCCTCATTCGGTTGGTAAGTGTGTTTTGGAATGGCAAGTTTTACTCAATATTTTAGGGACCTAGGGTTTCTATGTTGGTTGATTTAAGTGAACTTAATTAATCATCTCAACATTCGAAATCCTAAACATGCATCTGACATATAATTCATATATATATAAACATAAATATATATCAAAAACATAAATAGAGATGCATTTGGAAACTAGCATGACCCCTTGAGATCTTCAAGTTTCAAAATGTCTTCATTTGCAACTTCATGGCTTTGTCTTCTAAGAACCCCGTCTTCAAGACTTGACCAAAATATTACAATTGCTAGTATCTACGATTAGGACTAATCTAAATATTAAGGTACAAAAATACTCAACGGTTCGCAGACCGTATTTCGATTTACAAAAATACATCACGAATCACAGTCCGTATTTTCTATCCTAATCGGGCCCCACTAGTTGCCATTTCATAAAACCTGTGAGAGAGTTTTACATTCCATTCATCCATTCACTATCTGTGAATGACCCATGCATTTTACAACGATAAACAAGTAACAATGCATAAAACGCGCGAGAACTAGTAACTAATCTAGGTGGTTAATCCAATTAACACGCCTAATTAAACTAGTCAAAGTTGTTTTAACCGGTTATGGTAATAACTTAGAGACGCTCCCACTAAATTCCGCATCCAACTTAACTAATCCAATTAATTAAGTCGGTGAACCCAAATATTTGCCAAAATTAATTTTGCAAATGTCGCTCAAAACCCGAGGCCTAGCCTCCAAAAATTTTAATTAAATAAACAAAATAATTAAAATAATTAAAATGACAATTTATGCAAAATACGTATTCCAAAATGTCTAAGTGCCTAGCACTAAGACTTGGAGTCCAAAAAATACCCTTATTTACATATTAAGCAACGCTAAAATTTAACTTTAAAATAGCATCGCCTTAATAACCCGGGGTTATTGTGCCAATTATGGGATTGTACGTACCGTACAACAAGCACGTAATATGCCCATGCGCACCCCCGCAACACCAAGCATGCATGTGGGCTGCTTGTGCTCGCATGCGCCACGGCCAGCCCAGCCAAGCGTAGCAGCACGCACAGCGCGCACAACCTTATGCTGCTGCTGCGCCATGCTGCTGCTTGCTGCTGGCTGGCGCGCTATGCTGCTGGCAGCGAGCCGCAGCCCACGCCCTTCCTCGCACACACAGATGCACAACACCACGCACCTAAGAACGAAGTGCCCAGCAGCCTCGACAACCACATATGGGTTGCGTGAGCAGCCCAGCTGGCCGAGAGCTAGCTCGGGGCTCTTAGGCCTCGTGTTGCGTGCTAATGCTTCGAAAATTATCGATTTTTGTGTGTGACATTATAAATCAGTTCTAAATTAATTTTAGAATTAATTTTGAGGAAAAATGAAAAATTACAAGTCCAACTTAAATAATTCATCCAAATGCAATTAACCAAATTTATTTCCAAGAACCATTCTTTAATAAAATTGGTTTAACTTGGTGTAATAAAATAAATTAGGGAAATTCTCACTATTAATTTAATCACTTTAAATTAATCTTGAGATTTTGACAAAATAAAAGGGAGTTGGAAAAATGAACATAAGTTCAATAAAGACTCCAATTTTAATACTTGTGACTTCATGAAAAATTATATCTTCCAATATGAAGATAAACCAATTTCTATCACAAGTTTTAAACTTTATGATTCCAATCAACTAAAAAATGATTAAATCAACAAAGTTTAACCAAAATTCATGGAATTTAGTAACTCAAAGTTTCAATCACTTATTATAAATAAAGATTGAATCTTTAGTACTTGGAAGCAACAAAGAACAACAATTTCACACTTAATGCAATTAATTTGCAATTATGTGAAAAAATAAAACCAAACTTTCAAGCACCAATTACTACCAAGTAATCATGTTTAAAGTGGTCTAAAATTGCATATAAATAAAGGAAAGAACCAAATACATAACCATTATAAATATTCAATCAATTTTCAAGGTTAGAAAGACTTAAAATTTTTCGTCAAAACGAAAAATCCCTCGAAAAATGCATTTCAGAACGCCTTTTCCACCCAAAATTCACTATTTTTGGGTCAAAATCTGGGTTCGGGAGCTGAAGACAGCTCTAATACGAGGTAAAAATTGGAAAAAAGAGTTACTAATCTAATTAGCAACTTAAAACCAGAAAAATTAAGCCATAAAAACACCTTGAAAATATTTTGATTTTAAAAATAAACGAGCGAGGCTCCGATACCGCTGTTGGGGTTTGGTGAGTCCGACTCACCGCGGAAACAAACCCAAAAACAAGACCGCACTCGCAATAAATAAAACCATAAACATAATTAAATTAATCACATGATTAAGATAAGCTAATTACCTTTGACGCGTGCTTCGCTCCAAAATGAACTCTTACTTGAAAGCTTCAAGTCCCGCTCACACGGAGACCTCCAACGAAGTCCACCCGCACCAACAAAACCAACTAGGTCCAATGTCTTGGGGTTAGCAAGACCCGACCAATAAAACCCGAGTAATTATATTGAGTTCAAAGGTTTTCACTAATTGTGATGCCTTTTTCAACTCTTACTCAAGCCACATTCCCAATGCCCATACTTGGGTATTTATAGGAAATGATGGGAGTATCATTTACTCTCCCATTAATGTGGGATAGTATGATTTTTCCATTTTATTTTAAAGAGAAAATAAAATTAATAATCAAGCTAGTAATAAATCAACAAGTGGTAAGCTCATGTGAGTGGTTAGGCGAGGACCACTTGGAGAAGGGGGGACCAAACTTGCTCCCCACTCCCTCTCCCATAACTGGCCACCTCACTCCACACACACTCAAGGACCACAAGCCACATGACACCCACCCTTGGGCACCAAGGCAACCAAGGTGGGCTGCCATGTGCAGCTGTCCGTGGCAGCCACGCCCAGCACTCGCATGTGGGCTGCCAGGCGCTGCTGGCCAGCAAGCCCAACATGCTTGTGCGGGCTGCTGCTGGCCTTGTGCCTTGGCCAGCGCTGCTAGGCAGCAAGCAATAGCCTAGCCATGCTGCTGCTAAATGTGGCGAGCTGGCGCGCCTAGCGTGCTAGATGCTGCAGCTTGTTGCGGCATGGCTTGCTAGCCATTGCGCGCACAAGGCTGTGCCTAGCATGCTAGCACGCAATAGGCAGCGCCTAGCCTTGCGATGCTAGCATGGGTGCGCTAGCACGCACCAGCCAGCCTAGGCTCGGCTTGGTGCGCATGCTAGCCATCATGCTAGGCCATTCGCCCTTAGCACTCGGTTTGCTTGGGCATTCCGATGCTAGGGGTATTTTGGTCTTTTGTTGATTTATTACTATTTCTCGTCTCGTCTTTCACTATTTTTCGACTCGACTTCCGACGCTCGGTTTCGACGCTCTAAGATCGAA
The DNA here is from genome assembly GCF_001683475.1 of Chenopodium quinoa. Taxonomy (NCBI): domain Eukaryota; kingdom Viridiplantae; phylum Streptophyta; class Magnoliopsida; order Caryophyllales; family Amaranthaceae; genus Chenopodium; species Chenopodium quinoa. The sequence continues at coordinate 112,220 of NW_018742275.1, read as the reverse complement.
TTTCCGACGTCTAAATAAATATTACTCGGTCGACTCATTAATTCCTTCCGAATTAATTCGTCGGTTCGGTTTGTTGAATGCTTGGGTGTGACCCGAAGCGTTCAATAAAGATTAAGCTGTAATATTAATTATTCATTAATATTACTGATCGGAAGCGGCCTCCACCCAGGCATTCCGATCACTTGACCTCACTGAATATATTAGCTTTCTAATAATTCTAAACCCACTAACGGAATAGTACACTTGTTCGAAGGACACCATTCCTTTCAGAGAAAACTCCACTCATTTTTTTATTATGACGAAAAAATGGTGCATGAACCTAATATATGATCATAAACGACCTGGTGCATGACTCGAGTCGGAACATAAAGAAAATGTGTGGACTATACCTGACTCGTGAGTGACTAAATGATGTTATAAGACTCGTGGTACGATCGTATGGCTAGACATGTGAACAATAACAAAAATGACTGACACGAGGAGCAAATTAACACGGAAGACTTAAAAAAAGATGACTGGACTTATTTCAAGGGCACCGTGACACGGAAAACTGTACCGTGTCACGGGACAAGCTGCCGTGACGCGGTGGCTTTTTTTTTCGGAAATCCACCGTGCCACGGTGGAAATTGCCGTGATACGGTGAACCTTCACGTGCCACGGTGGATGCTGACGTGGCACGAGAATTTTTTTTTTTGTGCTGGAAATCCACCGTGAACTTTCCTGTGCCATAGTGATGAAATCGAACTCGACTCGTTTTCGAAACTGGCGTTTCTAAAAACTCAGTCAAAGTGGGGGCTTCTGTAGACACCTAAAAATGTCTCCCCAAAACCAAACCTGATGATGAAAAACCTTTCACCGCCACTATTGGTCGGGTTCAGTATTTAATCTTGAGAGTGCTTAAAAAAGTTGTGTTTAATTAAATTCATTTTTTGAATAGTCCATGGATCAGTCTTGATGTTTGGTCAAAGCAGATTTTTTAATTTCAGCCCAAACCTTTTTTATTTTATTGTTTTATTATTTATTTTGTCCCAAACTTTTTATTTTAGCCCAAATAATAATAAAATCAGAAAATGGCCCGAAATTATCAATCGACACTTAAAATGATGAACGAAATTAGGGTTAAAAATGAATTTAGACGGAAAAGTAGACTGAAAACTCCCGCGTCACGGCAACAGTCCACCGTGTCAAGGGAAACTTCCCCGTCTGACGGTGGGGTTCCCCGTGACATGGGACACCTGCCGTGACACGGATATTTCCGTGTCCTTTCCGCGTAAACCCTTAACGCGTTTTCTCCTCTCGTTCACTAAATATTTCCCGCGTCACACAAATTTGTACCGTGTCATGGTAAAGTTTCCCGTCTGACGGTGGGATTTCCCGTGTCACGGTACACTTTGCCGTGTCGCGGGATACTTTTGTAGGGTTTTTATCATTTTAGGGTTCCGTGTGTTCCCTCAGCACATTTTTCTATAAATACCCCCTCATTTCTGATGTACGGGGCATCAATTAACTCTCTATTTTTTTCTCTCTTCTATGCTCTAGCCTAAACACTAGCCTACCCTCTTTCTTTCAAAATTCCTTCTTCAAGCACTCCCAGGAGTCCATACTTTACTCGTGGTTCTATCCTTAAGCCAAGGCGTGAAAGGTAGAACTGTTTGAGGGTTTGGCCCCAAATCAATTCTATTTAATTTAATTTAATTATTGTTTTATTATTATTTCCTTAAAGTTACTTACTCGTTTATTATTTTGTAGTTGCAAACAAATAGAATGAAAGTAAGAATTATGTTCCTTTTATTTCTATTATTTTTCTAACGATTTTATATTGTTGGAATTATGGTTAAATTGCTTCCAATATTAATGTGTAGACCATATTGCATGTTAAAGGGAATATGTAATTGAAAATCACGCCTAATAAGATAATTTGGACAACCGGTTTAGGTTCCTTTTTAATCTTGTTATTAATTCAAGTGATCACTAATATTTTAGAATTATATGTTGCATTAATATTCAACCAATTTAACTTAATAATAGTTTGGAGCAAATTGAATATTTTGTTTGTATGCCTTTGAGATCGCAGGAATCACTTTTCACTATAAGAATCAAATAGAGGCCAATACGGGCGAATGTGACTCCATGACTCACTTCGTACCATCATCCCCGATCCTCCTTTCGTGGTTCCGAACCATATGGAGTTAGTAATCTCATGGATTATGAATGGGGTGTAACCTTCACGGGTCAATCATTGTTGCCTATCTTTGTCCCTTATTCGTGGTTGCCTTTTATGATCCATGAACGGTTTACAAGTTCCTTAAAAACTTGTTGTCGACTCCCTACTTTCCTTGTCCCTAATCGTATAATGTCAATTCCCACTTCCTATGAGTACCAAGCATATTCACACATGCTTTAACGTAGGCGCACTTCGAATGACGCCTACAATTTGGCGACTCCACTGGAGAGGATTCTTGGTTATTTATCGATTTGAGTGATCGGTATTTAATTAAGATGAGTGGATGAGACTTGAAAGATTCTTGAAAAATATTCCTGTGATTAATTTGGCATTTTTGCATATGCATAGACGTTTTAACGTCGCATTTAGGTCTGTCCCGTAGGAGAAATTGAATAACTTAATTGCGTACGAAGGAAAACAGGGTACCAGTCAGATTTTCTGACTGCCGTGTCATGGTACAGTGCACCGTCTGACGGTGTGCAGTACCGTGGAACGGGAATCTCTGCCGTGTCACGGCAGTCCTAAAATCAGTCCGGTGGCTTGTTTTATCTTCTCACAGTGAACTTCCTTCGATTTTTCTGAAAAAACGTGTGTGTTCTACATGCGTCTTAGCCCCGGGGGATTTAAGCTCTATCAACCCAAAAACGCTCATGGCAATGAGGGTTCCAACAATATAAAATCGTTAGAAAAATAATAGAAATAAAAGGAACATAATTCTTACTTTCATTCTATTTGTTTGCAACTACAAAATAATAAACGAGTTAGTAACTTCAAGGAAATAATAATAAAACAATAATTAAATTAAATTAAATTAAATAGAATTGATTTAGGGCCAAACCCTCAAACAGTTCTACCTTTCACGCCTTGGCTTAAGGACAGAACCACGAGTAAAGTATGGACTCCTGGGAGTGCTTGAAGAAGGAATTTTGAAAGAAAGAGGGTAGGCTAGTGTTTAGGCTAGAGAATAGAAGAGAGAAAAAAATAGAGAGTTAATTGATGCCCCGTACATCAAAAATGAGGGGGTATTTATAGAAAAGATGTGCTGAGGGAACACACGGAACCCTAAAATGATAAAAACCCTAAAAAAGTATCCCGCGACACGGCAAAGTGTACCGTGACACGGGAAATCCCACCGTCAGACGGGAAACTTTACCGTGACACGGTACAAATTTGTGTGACGCGGGAAATAATTAGTTAGCGAGAGGAGAAAATGCGTTAAGTGTTTACGCGGAAAGGACACGGAAATCTCCGTGTCACGGCAGGTGTCCCATGTCACGGGGAACCCCACCGTCAGACGGGGAAGTTTCCCGTGACACGGTGGACTGTTGCCGTGACGCGGGAGTTTTCAGTCTGCTTTTCCGTCTAAATTCATTTTTAACCCTAATTTCGTTCAGCATTTTAAGTGCCGATTGATAATTTCGGGCCATTTTCTGATTCTATTATTATTTGGGCTAAAATAAAAAGTTTGGGACAAAATAAATAATAAAACAATAAAATAAAAAAGGTTTGGGCTGAAATTAAAAAATCTGCTTTGACCAAACATCAAGACTGATCCATGGACTATTCAAAAAATGAATTTAATTAAACACAACTTTTTTAAGCACTCTCAAGATTAAATACTGAACCCGACCAATAGTGGCGGTGAAAGGTTTTTCATCATCAGGTTTGGTTTTGGGGAGACATTTTTAGGTGTCTACAGAAGCCCCCACTTTGACTGAATTTTTAGAAACGTCAGTTTTGAAAACGATAGTCAAAGTATTCGATAGGGACGGAGAATGATTTAAGACGTTCTGCGATCCTAAATCACTCTGTATACGCCGATACCTGCAGAAAAATGTTAATTCCACAGATAAAGAGTAAAAAGATAGAATATGTATCTGGCACCAGTGTATCGGTGACAAATGAGTTTGGCAGCTTCCCATGCTTGAAGGAATCCACCGGATGACGTTTTTTGAAATGCTTTCCATCCTTGAGGAAAGCCGACAGATGATTTTGGTAGCTTTCTAAGCCGGATGACACTTTCCATGCTAGAGGAAAGTCGACATATGATTTTGGCGTTTTTCTATGCTTGAAGAAATCCACCGATAATTCTTTCCATGCTTGAGGAAAGCCGACAAAGGAATTTGGCGGTTTTCTATGCTTGAAGAAATCCACCGGATTATACTTTCCATGCTTCAGGAAAGTCGACAGATGATGAGATTGCAAGTCTCTGTGTATCGAGAACCTTGCGTCATGAAATGATGGTGGTTCGATTGTCCCCGAACGTGGGCTGTAGATGGTCCGCATGTCCCCGGACGTGGGCTGTAGTTGGTTTGCTTGTCCCCGAACATGGGCTGTAAATGGTTTGCTTGTCCCCAAACGTGGGTTGTAGATGGTCCGCTTGTCCCCGGACGTGGGCTGTTGATGGTCCGCTTGTCCCCGGACGTGGGTTGGTTGTAAATGGTCCGCTTGTCCCCGGACGTGGGCTATAAATGGTCTGCTTTTCCCCGAACGTGGGTTGTAGATGGTCCGCTTGTCCCCGGACGTGGGTTGTAGATGGTCCGCTTGTCCCCGGACGTGGGTTGGGATGGTCCGCTTGTCCCCGAACGTGGGCTGTAATTGAGACCTGCAAAATAAAAATTTTTTGCCAAGGGACTCGTATAGACTATGATTGACTTGACCAACTGACTTGACCAAGTTTGACTTGACACGACATGACATGACATGAGTATGACTTGTGATTGTGTGTGTATAGTTTGAGTGTGTGTGTATAGACACAAGCAACCGAAAATGCAAAAGAAAATTTTTTCCATCATTTTCGTCATGAGACGAGTGGAGGGTACCGACTTTCTCCCGAAAAAGAAAGACATGAAAAATGAAATTTTATTTTCGAACTTCCCTCGATAAAAAATTTGAAAAAGTTTTTGAACTTCCCCAAAATAAAATAATGAAAAAGGGAAGAAGTTTTGAACTTCCTCCTTGAAATGAAACGTATGGATTGAATTGCTTGTCCTGAAAATAATGTATGCATGATGCATGTTCTTAATCCAGGAGGCTAAGGACAATTACATCATGTGACACGATAGATGAATGAAATTAAGTCATGGAGCTAAGCATCATATATGGTGTAAAGAAACGATCTTGAACGTCACTTAGGTCTGGAAGCTAAGCACGTATATAGATGAAGTGATTATGAACGTTGCTTAGGTCAAGGAGCTAAGAACGATATGCTTTGTATTATTACAAATCATTGATATAGAAATGTTACTCAGCACATGCACATTATGCGATGCATGAAACAATGAACATTGCTCAGGTCAAGAAGCTAAGCAAGGGTACAACGTTTCTTCTAATGAATGTTGTCTTGTAAGATGATGAAGCATGCGTGGTAGGGAAACAAAATTTCATGATAAAGGGTTCCTAAGGGAAAGATGATATGGATATGTATGTGTGAAAGAAGTGTGTGAAAGTGATACTAAGGTGAGGCTACAAAGGTTATGGTGATGGAAATATATGCGTGAAGAGTCAAAGATGATGACTCTCTAGGCTGGGTAAGCTAATGTTATGTGGGTTCAAGCCCCCCAAGTCTAGCTCTAAATGGGTAGGGTTATAGAGATAAGAATTGGATATTCTTTTACTCGATCATGCATAGATATGAATATGAATGTGGCCGCACCTCAATGCGAGGTTGCCTACGTATCCGTTAGGAATCAGGCCGAACGTAGCTCTAACCGAACTTTGCACAAGTGTATTTACAACTCAAAGAGGTCTTTTAAGGGTTGTAATGTGGTTAAGTTGATGGTTTAAGGAAGAAAGGGGTAAAAGGCTCAAGACCCGAGAGAAGCCCCCAAGATGTATAATTGTGAATTTGAAAATTTTGAATTTTGCAAGTTTATTTTCAACATTTTTTTTTTTCATTCTTTTGAATCAATGTAGGCAATCTCAGATCATGCGATTCATCACTCACTTAGCATTCATGTTTCTCAGGAACGGTACCAAGCACTCGATAAGAGACGCAATTCGAGACGTGTTCGTATCAAAGACATTGGAACACTTGCCTTTAGACATTGTTTTATTGTTGCTTTGCTGCTTTTTTTTTTTTTTTTTATTTGCTGTTTTTTTTTACTTACTTTTTGAATGTTATACAATTACACATCTTCCAATCCCAGGTTTAAGTGAATGTGGGTTGAAGAAATGAACGCCAAACGTTAGACGAGGCTCAAAATGGTTGATGAAGAAATGGAATGTGATTGAACGGTTAACAGGGAATGACAGGGTTGCAAAGGTGCCTTAAGTCATTGGTGTACCTTGGGTTTAGTTCGGTAATTGATTATTTTTATTTTTTATATTTTATTTTTGAGAATGAATGAATGAATGAAAAATTCTACGATCGAGATGTAAAGGAAATTTGCTCATTTTATTAATGGAAAAGGTGAACGAAACACGTGAAACATATAAAAATTCAAAATGGAAAACCTATGCTAGACCTGAATGGGGGAATGGAGATGAATGATAAAGAAAAAAATCATGAAATCTTGCACGAAGGATCTGCTGTGCGCCTTGTGTTCATTACTTCTTGCCGCCTGGAGGGACAGGAAGTTTGTTTGCATCTACCAAGTCTTGAATGACGTCCTTCAAATTCCAACATTGCTCCGTAGTGTGGCCCCTTCCTTGATGGTACTTGCAATGGGCATAGGGATTCCATTTGGCGCTCCTTTATTCAGGTTTTGGCTCTGGAAATGGCCCAATAGGTGTGATTAAGCCTTGACTGTAACGGCGATCAAAGGCCGCATCATAAGTCATTCCTAAAGGAGTGTAAGTTCTTTTCTTCTTGGGAAATGGAGTATCAAGAGCTAACACTTCATTGAGATCAACTTGGCTTATATTGTTGGTAGTATTTTCGTGCTTAGAAGACGAAGAAGAAGGATGGTCGTTCTTCTTGTTTTTCCAAGTGTTATTATTGTTACTACCAGCAGTCTTTATTAGCTCATCCTCGATATTGATGCCGATGTCGTATACAGCTTCGAAAGTGTTCGTGGAAGAAATTTGAGATGTTCCCTATATTTATGAGTCAGATTTTGAATAAAGAGGCGAACCATCTCTCTTTCTTTGGGAGGATCTACCAAGAGTGAAGTTGTTTCCCTCCACCTGTTCAGGTAAGCGGTGAAGCCTTCATTCTCTTTCTGTTTGAGAATGCAGAGTTCACGTTCAGAAGTTTTAGTTTGAATGTTACACTTGTAACGATTCATGAAACTGTCAGTGACATCTTGCCAAGTCGCAGTATGCTTGACATCTAGGGAATAAAACCATTTTTGGCAAGCATGTTCTAAGGAGAGAGTGTTACGTCCAATCCCTTAAGAGCCATGGTTGCAGAGAACGCCTTCAAATGGAATATTGGATTGTCAGTAGGCTTGAACTTTGGAATATTAGCAGTGGAGAACTTTTCAGGGAGTCTGTCCTTCACATCCAAAGGAGTGGGAGGCCGTTCCACATAAGTGAAATCCTCAGAAATCTTACTCATTTGTTCCTTCAATTTGTCAAGGGTGGAAACAGTGACCTTGTTTTGTTCCATGGTATTGACCCTAGCGGTAAGGGTTTGCATCATGGCAGACAGTGCCTCAATGGATTTGTTGATGTTCTCAATATCTTCTTTAGTGGCCATTGAAAGGGGATAAGTAATGTGGAGATGGCAAAGTTCTCCTTGAACGCCTATTAGATCTGAGAGATTGTTGCGGTAGTGACTCGAACCGTATTAATCTATCCCTGCTCCTTGACCAAGTACTGTGAAATAAAATAATTCACTTAATTGTTTGACTCATTGCTCAAGATAGGAAAGGAAGGAAAAAATAGACATTTGAAAATAGGTGAGAAAACTCCACTCATTTTTTTATTATGACGAAAAAAGGGTGCATGAACCTAATAAATGATCATAAACGACCTGGTACATGACTCGAGTCGGAACATAAAGAAAGTGTGTGGACTATACTTGACTCGTGAGTGACTAAGTGATGTTATAAGACTCGTGGTACGATCGTATGGCTAGACTTAAAAAAAGCTGACTGGACTTATTTCAAGGGCACCGTGACACGGAAAACTGTACCGTGTCACGGGATAAGCTACCGTGACGCGGTGGATTTTTTTTCGAAAATCCACCGTGCCACGGTGGAAATTGCCGTGACATAGTGAACCTTCACGTGCCACAGTGGATGTTGACGTGGCACGAGAATTTTTTTTTGTGCTGGAAATCCACCGTGAATTTTCCTGTGCCACAGTGGATGCTGACGTGGCACAAATTTATTTATTTTTTTTTTGTGCTGGAAATCCATCGTGTCACGGTGGAAATTGTCGTGAAACAGTGAACTTTCTCGTGGCACGACAAATTTTTTTTTTTTTTAATTTTTTTTTTTTGGAAATCCACCGTGCCACTGTGGAAATTGCCGTGACACGGTGAACTTTCCTGTGACAAAGAAAGATCGTTAAGGTTAGGATCGTTAGTCATAAAATAATCCACCATAAAATAATCCACCATAGACAAAGAAAGATCGTTAAGGTTAGGATCAAAACGACCAAGCATAAAACACGTAGGCAATAGGGTCAGGTTTATTTGGTGTCAATAGGGTACCATGGTTAAGAGTTTGGACACGTTAGCAAGGCAGCCTCCCTTAAGGGTGTATGCCAACGGGTGGCTCCGCGAGTTCGTGATGAAATCGAACTCGACTCCATGGTTTGGGTGGATTTAATAACTCGGATGAACCCTTATTGCCATGAGCGTTTTTGGGTTGATAGAGCTTAAATCCCCCGGGGCTAAGACGCATGTAGAACACACACGTTTTTTCAGAAAAATCGAAGGAAGTTGACTGTGAGAAGATAAAACAAGCCACCGGACTGATTTTAGGACTGCCGTGACACGGCAGAGATTCCCGTGCCACGGTACTGCACACCGTCAGACGGTGCACTGTACCGTGACACGGCAGTTAGAAAATCTGACCGGTACCCTGTTTTCCTTCGTACGCAATTAAGTTATTCAATTTCTCCTACGGGACAGACCTAAATGCGACGTTAAAACGTCTATGCATATGCAAAAATGCCAAATTAATCACAGGAATATTTTTCAAGAATCTTTCAAGTCTCATCCACTCATCTTAATTAAATACCGATCACTCAAATCGATAAATAACCAAGAATCCTCTCCAGTGGAGTCGCCAAGTTGTAGGCGTCATTCGAAGTGCGCCTACGTCAAAGCATGTGTGAATATGCTTGGTACTCATAGGAAGTGGGAATTGACATTATACGATTAGGGACAAGGAAAGTAGGGAGTCGACAACAAGTTTTTAAGGAACTTGTAAACCGTTCATGGATCATAAAAGGCAACCACGAATAAGGGACAAAGATAGGCAACAATGATTGACCCGTGAAGGTTACACCCCATTCATAATCCATGAGATTACTAACTCCATATGGTTCGGAACCACGAAAGGAGGATCGGGGATGATGGTACGAAGTGAGTCATGGAGTCACATTCGCCCGTATTGGCCTCTATTTGATTCTTATAGTGAAAAGTGATTCCTGCGATCTCAAAGGCATACAAACAAAATATTCAATTTGCTCCAAACTATTATTAAGTTAAATTGGTTGAATATTAATGCAACATATAATTCTAAAATATTAGTGATCACTTGAATTAATAACAAGATTAAAAAGGAACCTAAACCGGTTGTCCAAATTATCTTATTAGGCGTGATTTTCAATTACATATTCCCTTTAACATGCAATATGGTCTACACATTAATATTGGAAGCAATTTAACCATAATTCCAACAATATAAAATCGTTAGAAAAATAATAGAAATAAAAGGAACATAATTCTTACTTTCATTCTATTTGTTTGCAACTACAAAATAATAAACGAGTTAGTAACTTCAAGGAAATAATAATAAAACAATAATTAAATTAAATTAAATAGAATTGATTTGGGGCCAAACCCTCAAACAGTTTTACCTTTCACGCCTTGGCTTAAGGACAGAACCACGAGTAAAGTATGGACTCCTGGGAGTGCTTGAAGAAGGAATTTTGAAAGAAAGAGGGTAGGCTAGTGTTTAGGCTAGAGCATAGAAGAGAGAAAAATATAGAGAGTTAATTGATGCCCCGTACATCAGAAATGAGGGGGTATTTATAGAAAAAATGTGTTGAGGGAACACACGGAACCCTAAAATGATAAAAACCTTAAAAAAGTATCCCGCGACACGGCAAAGTGTACCGTGACACGGGAAATCCCACCATCAGACGGGAAACTTTACCGTGACACAGTACAAATTAGTGTGACGCGGGAAATATTTAGTTAACGAGAGGAGAAAATGCGTTAAGGGTTTACGCGGAAAGGACACGGAAATCTCCGTGTCACGGCAGGTGTCCCATGTCACGAGGAACCCCACCGTCAGACGGGGAAGTTTCCCGTGACACGGTGGACTGTTGCCGTGACGCGGGAGTTTTCAGTCTGCTTTTCCGTCTAAATTCATTTTTAACCCTAATTTCGTTCAGCATTTTAAGTGCCGATTGATAATTTCGAGCCATTTTTTGATTTTATTATTATTTGGGCTAAAATAAAAATTTGGGCTAAAATAAATAATAAAACAATAAAATAAAAAAGGTTTGGGCTGAAATTAAAAAATCCGCTTTGACCAAACATCAAGACTGATCCATGGACTATTCAAAAAATGAATTTAATTAAACACAACTTTTTTTAAGCACTCTCGGGATTAAATACTGAACCCAATCAATAGTGGCGGTGAAAGGTTGTTCATCATCGGGTTTGGTTTTGGGGAGATACTTTTAGGTGTCTACAGAACCGCTTGTCATTTCGTTTTTTCTACTAGTGAACATACCCTATAAACTAGATATAGTGATAATACATGAACATTAATGATTACATAACCAAAAATATATAAAAAAAAAAACCACCAAAATAACAAAATACCTGATTGGAAGCGCTAATTAGATGAATGAAATGAACTGGTTTCATAATTTTGTGACGAATGAAACTCCAGGAGACGAGTGAAACCCCAGAAGACAAGTGAAACCGCAAAAAAATGACGAATTGAACGTAAAATCACTGATTTTGTGATGAATTTCGTGAGACAACAATGAATTAAGGAGGAATTTAAATTAAACTTGAATTGAGAGATTTTTTTTTGTTTTTTTTTTGGACAAAATTTCATTTATTTTCTTCAATTATGGCGTTTTTAGTTGATTAAGGGATTGAGGCCAATATTTTTCTTTTTCTTTTTAATTGCTTTGTCGGTAATACTCAGTTTTTTAAATTAAATTTGGGTATTAAAACTAACATTTACTTTATTATAAATATTTAAATTAATATTTAATTCACCCAAAATAATGTAACATCTCTTAGTGTTACTATAAAATGTTACTAATTTAAAAAGTGTTACTTTAATGTTACTTATGTTAAAAGTGTTACATTGAGTGTTACATTCTAATAAAGTGTTACTTATAAATCTAAAATTTTGTAATTCAAGAAGTGTTACTAATTACATATTACATAAACTCAATTATGTACTAGTGAGGCCTCCTACATAAAATGTCAAAAATTATCTCATGCATTTTTATTAGTAAAGTAGAGTTTGGAGTTTCTACTCTTTAATTATTCAAATTTTTTTTTAATAATCAAAAGCGAATGCTTATATTTTTTTTAAATTTTATTATAACTATAAAGTTAATTAGAATAATTTTTTAGCCCAATTAAGCTAATGAGTTAGAAGTTGGTTTGGTTATATTTAAGTTAGTATTGTATTTATGTTAAGTTTTTTTTCTTTTTTTTTTTTTTTTTTTTTTTGGAGTTTTAGGCTAATTAGCTTAGGTTTCCTAATGTATGTGTATATATTTGTGATTATTATCAATGCAAAGGTTAAGCCGTTTTCCCCCTCCACAATATTCTTGAGTTTAACATAGTATCTGAGCCTCTCTAATTTCTAGAGATTTTTTCGATTGTTTTAATTAATTCCTCAAATTAATTTGTTTGAGAAATTAGTCTTTGATTTTTTTTACCACATATTTTTTTGATTTTTTTAGACGAAATTAGGGTTTCTTCATCCTAATTTTGGTTCGGTTTTTGGTGCATTCCTAAGAGTGTGCTACTTGCGTGATTGTGTGTGGTGCACAATTGCGTTTTATTGTGTTTTGCGGCCATTCCTACGAGTGTGCTACTTGTGCGATTTATTGTATTTTGCTTAAAATATTTATATTACACCCATACAAGTATATATTATTATTATTATTATTATTATTATTATTATTATTATTATTATCATTATCATTATTATTATTATAACGTGCATCGCATAGGATTAACCTAATTATTTTTTAACGTAACTCACACAGTCATGCCCTCTATCTCTCTCTACTTTAAAACAAAAGTACCTACTTTTTCTTGATTTGGGTAGCTAACTGAATAAGACTTGGAAACATAGAGCGAGGTAGTACAAAGCTTTGTTAAGAAAGCAATTTCATTTTTAGTCAAAAGGTTGCAAATTTTGTAAACGTAAGTAATTATTTTTGGTAGAGATGTGCCCAAGCTTGATCGATTAAATTTAGTTATGTTTGGATCCTTTAATTTTTTTTAATCGATGTCCTCCTTAATCATTTGCGTCCTCATAAATAATCATGGTATCTTTGTAAGGGTATATTCACATTTATTCAACTGAGATGAATTGAACTAAACTGATTAGGGCTGAAATGAACTGAACTAAACAGAATAGAGCTGAAGTAAATAGTTTATGAGAGAAGAAAATTAGGACCTGAATTGAATTGAACTGATTAGAGCTGAACTGAAGTGAACTAAAATTTAGATAAAGTGAACAGGCCCTAAGTCCCTTGACTTCCTTATATTATAATTGTCAATCAATGCCTCAAAACCTTTAATTTGTTGATCAAGTACATTGTTCCATTGCTCGTTGATTTAAAAATGCAAACAAGTAAGTAGTAGGCAACTAAAATCTTAGTTTTCTTAAGGGTATCCTTGGGTGACTTGTCTATTACTTCCTCCATAACTTGTTTTACTTTTGACACTATTTATAGGCAGTTTGATTAGCTTTTTAATTTTATAGGTACAATAAAATATAATTATGTGTGATCTTATTTGAATAGACTCAATTTAAATTATTTTGATATCCAACATTTATAATTTTTTTATATATGGATCTTGCTAATGAACGCCTTCGGGGCGTTGGATCGGATAAGCATTTAAAATATTGCCTAAAGTGATATTAATTTGGAAAAGCATGACAAAATCGCACGTCGATCGGTGTAATTAATGTTAATTTTTAATATAATTCTTCTACTTTTTCCTTTATATATTTATGTTTAGAGATATTAATCGTTAAAATTGTACATAACAAAATGTGAATTTAAGAAGCATGTCAACTAAAAGCGAAAGGAGGATTTATGTTTTAGACCTTGCTCACTAGCTCGTATGAGAAGACAAAGAGTCGCATAGCCCAAGCTTAAATTTATTACTCCATCCGTCCCCTTTTGATAGTCTCTTATGGACAAATTTTAGTCCCAAAATGTTCACGTCATTTGCTTTTTCCAACAACTATTAATATTAAATTTTTACTATAATTCCATCCAATTTGCAACAATATTTGTGCAAATTTAACTTTCCCATGTAAATTTTGTTTTCCCATGTACTTTCATTACTTTCTCTCTCTACTTTTTTGCATACCTTAAGTCAATTTACTTTTTCAATGTACTTTAACTATTCTTATTAGTGTTTATTAATTCCCGTGAAAAATGCCCATAAGGGACTATCAAAAGGGGACGGAGGGAGTATGATAGTAGCAACAATTAGTAATTATGTTTTGATAAATGATGTCATGTTTCGTATTTTTAGCCTTACTATTACATTTAAGTGCGCTAATTTAATGTAAGCATGCTTATTTACATGCATCGAATAAACTTAGCCTAATTAGGGGAGCTAAGGTAGTATAAGGATACTCGAAAAGTGGCATGTAAGATCATAGGCTCACTCATTGAGTTTTATTATTAATTTCATGTAAAGATGCAACAAAATTACAAAAAAGAACCAAAATAAAATTGTACAAAACTACATTATGTAAAGAAGGGACAACATTGGACCAGCAGCTAAGCATAGGCAAGCTTTATTTGTTTATAATCACTCAGCCTTGATCTCGATCGATACAATGAGTGGCAAATATATCCCTAGTCGAATTTGAGCCCTTGTTGTTGGCCGTTGCTGCTCGAATTTTCTTTCGACTACATAAAAACCATACACCAAAATTATCAACTTATTCTATGTGACATAATTTGGTTAAAATTCAATTAATAAAAGTTTTACGTGATGTTACGAATTAAAACACCATATACGCTAAGGAACAATAAACCGGTGGACATTGACGAGACAAATTATACGATTTATACCCGAGTGTAGAATAGATTATTATGTAGTCAAAAAAGGTGTACCTTTGCAAGGAACTTCTTCTGGTGACGGTATCCCTGATAAGACATCAGATAGAATAGCATCAAGTAAATCCTAAATTAATCATTGATATAATAGAGGACTAATTGTAAATCCTAAATTAGAATTAATATAGTAACTGAGTTCTAAATCAACAACAAATAAAACAAAACGTAATAATCACCTTATCAGTCCCATAGAGGTAATCACAGTAAGTGAAGAGCGAAGCAAAATTGCTATGGCTTTGTTCTCCAACGTAGTGATGGTAATCATGGTACTCCGTGCCACCATAGAACGGAATATACTTTGTTAGCGCCCATGGAAAGTCATATCTACAACACAACGCGTACATGTCAAATAATCATAAAATTGTTCTTAAAGTTCTTTGGTTAGAGGTTACCAGAGGGGTTAATCGGTCAGGGTTACTTGAGGGATCTCGGTTAGGAACCCCGGTCAAACCAGCCACATAGAAAAATCCCCCAAATAAATTTGATAAGTTATAAGATAAGCAATAATTTTTATTTTTGTAATTTTGCAACACTTCTCTTTTTATGCATGACAATGCATTATTTTAAAATTGATCCAATTAGATCACTCGTGATTGTATTTTTCATTAACTATAAATAATCAATATTAGTCAAAGTGGATTATATGGAGGATTTTATTTACAATTACTACCTACAATTGTTGCTGTTTAAGGAATTACCAGCTATATTTTTTTAATTGAAATTTACCACCTTATTTTATGAAAATGATAAAACTTTCTACCATTTTGAAAGATGACAATAGATGATGTAAAAGTCAAAGTGTTGTAAATACTGTAAAAAACGAAGAAAGTATATTATAAAGACAACACAATGGATTATATGGTAGTATTAAGTACCCATACCCGCTATGAATTTCAATAGCCTGTATGTGTCTTAAGACCATCCACAACAAGAACGTAGTGATATGACCCGGAACAATGGCCAGGCCAAGAAACGCTGGAAACCCAAGGATCAAGATTTCGGACCAATGTGAATAGGGAGCTGCAAAACCAATAGGTGCGGTAAACTCATGATGCACCTTATGAATGTTCTCATACCCCCATTTTGAATGCAAGAGTCTATGAAGCCAATAACTTGTGTAGTCCTCAACTAACATATATACTACTAATTGCATCAACATTTCCCATCCTGATGGCAATGACAATCCTGTCCTTATCCCAATAAACTGCCACAAATCATTATTAATTGATGCAAAGTTAGTAACTTAGTAATCATAAACTAATAACAAGGAAAAGTACAAACTAGTCATCACATATTAATGATAAATACAAAATCTACTCTCACGTGGATTTTTGTTAGGTAATTAATAAAATCGACCGACCTTGTAAGCAGGGTAGGACACCAGTTGAAGCGGACCTACGACGATGAAAAATAAGTTGACAACGGCCGTATAGCAAGACATGATTTCAGCAAATGATAACCTGACTTTAGGCTGGATTTTGTACCGCGCAATCTTGGCCGCGCCAAGAAGCTCGACGATGACGAGAGGTAGAGGCATTACAGTAAAAATGGTGTAGAGGAAGATGATGTTGTGACAATGCAATAAGAAATCTGATTTATTAGTTGAGTAGTTAAACCAAAGAGTTTCTGCAATGGTCAGCGTTCGGTTTAAGGCTGTTTCCGCCTCGCCTATAGTCTCGTAAGGCAACATTGTGGAGCTACAAAGCAAGGCGTGCCGGAGCTTGGTTGTTATTATTTTTCCTTTGGGTTTCTAGGAGGAGATTAGGATGGTTTTATTGTACAAGGATACACTAGCCACAAAGAAATTATCTTACCAAGATAATAGGTGGATACTGGATAGTTATATATACTGCTTTCATATTATTATTATTATTATTATTATTATTATTATTATTATTTTTAAAGTATTACACTTTTTTCGGTACATAGTTTTAGATAATTTAATTGAATTAAATAAAAAATAAAAGGTAAATAAGATAGTTGAAGTATTTAAAAATTGTAAAATAAAAATAGCGGGATTAATGTCATTGAAAAGTAATAAATAATTACAATTTTTACTCGAGTTTCTCGGTCAGGAGTTACTCGAGTTTCTCGGTCAGGGGTTACTTGAGTTGTCAGGATTACTCAAGCTACTCAATTAGAGTTACTCGAGTTGTTGAGATTACTCGAGTAAGTCGGTCCTGGGTTACTTGAGTTACTCTTGACCGGGTAACTCCTCAAGTAACCCTTGACCGAGTAACCCTCAATTAATCTCTTACTAAGGATGACAATAGTAAGTGGATAATATCCGCTAACCTGCTCCACCCGCTTTAAATAAATGGACGAAAATCCGAATTAAATAGACGAGAAGCGGATGTCGGATGAAGCAACTGATGGACCGGAGTGGATGTTGATGATACTTTTTTCACCCGCTAACTATCCACCAACACGTTTAACATACATTAAATATTTTATTTAAAAATTTTAATAATAGAATATGATGAAATGTGGAAGAAAATTACTTGTTTTTTTGTACCAAATTATTTTTTCAAACAATATGTTTTTATGATTTCTTTCTTATTAATAAAATAAAAAAATTTTGTATAAATAACCGAAAATTAGAGTTTACGTGAGTTTTTTTTTCCACTTTAATACTCATCCATTAGTCATCTGCTCCACCGGTTTCATCCGCGGATGATGGATGGACATATATGGATGATGAGTGAAGCGTGTGACGGATGGATGTGGATGGATCAATTAGAATAATGGATGAATGTGGGTGAAGCTTCACCTGATCCAAATCTAATCCGTTGTCATTTGAGTAACTCTTGACTGAACTGTCAAATAACCCCTGACCGAACTCCTTAAGATACCTTGAACGAATTACTCAAGTAACTCCGCCTTGATCGAATTCCTTAAATAACCCTTGACCGAGTAACTCGAGTAACCCTTAACCGAGTAACTCATGACCGAGTAACCCCTAACAGAGTAACTCGAATAATAACAATTGATTGAGTAACTCGAGTAACGCCTAACCGAGTAACCCCTCAAGTAACCCTTGACCGAGTGAACTCCTCGAGTAACCTATGTTCAATCCCTCAAGTAACCCTTGACAGAGTAACTTGAGTAACTCTTGATTGAATAATTCGGGTAACCCCTAACAAAATAACTCGGGTAGCCCCTGCCATACGGTGTGACCTGATGCCCCAAAAAGTTGTTGATGAATAATAATGTGAGAGGAAACAAATAGTAATAAAAAAAAATGGTAGTGTATTTGGATGGTGACCACCAGATAAGTACAATATTAAAAATATACAGAGTAGTTTTTTACCAATTAAAAGGAAATTTAATACTTTAAAACACATCAGTATTTGGTAAGTATAATACTTTAAAAACTGGAGGGAGTATATTGTATACTATATATGTTAAATTCAAAAAAAAAAAAAAAATTAATGAAAAACGATGTTAGCCAGTGCAAATGAATAAATTACACTAATTTAATGATATGCACGCAAACTAGCAAATTTAACACAATTCTTTTACTAGCAAATTAATTAGCATTATATATATGCAGTTATGCACGCAAGTCGCAAACTAGCAAATTTAACACATAATTCTTTTACTAGCAAACTAGCATCATATGCACGCAAACTAGCAAATTTAACAAATAATTCTATTATTAGCAAACTAGTATTATATGCACGCAATACATGCGCTCATTTAAAAATTCTTAATTTAACTACGTTTTTATTTTGAGGATATTTAATTTATCTACTTAATTCTATGTATACATTGAATAAGAGCGAAAAAAATGTTAAAATTAAATTGTCGATGAAAGTAATTAGATATTACTCCCTCCGTTCCTTATTGATAATCTCATATAAGAAATTTTCACGGGAATTAATAAATATATATAAGAATTAGTAAAAGTACATTGAAAATGTAAATTTACATTCGGCATGCAAAAAATTATAGAGAGAGAAAGTAATAAAAAATATGAAAAAACAAAATTACATGGAAAAATTAAATTTGCACAAATACTATTTCAAATTAGATGTAATTTGGGTAAAAATTAATATTAATAGTATTTGAAAAAAGCAAATGTCCCCGAGAACTTAAAATTAGTCATAAGAGACTAACAATAAGGGATGAGGGAGTATTACTTTGCAAATGTGATAGGGGAAGGGTTGGGTGGGATTGTTACTTTAAATAAAATTAAAATAATAGCGAGTGATTGTGCTTTTTTAATACTCCCTCTATCCCCAATTGATAGTTATTTTTGGAGAAAAATCACGGAAATTAACGAGAATTAAAGAAAGTACAATAAAAAAGTAAATTTACATTGGGTATGCAAAAAAGTAGAGAGATAAAGTAATCAAAGTACATGGGAAAGTAAAATTTACATGGGAAAGTTAAATTTGCACAAATATTTTTGCAAATGTTAAAGAATTTTGGTAAAAAAATAATATTAATGGTACTTGAAAAAAGCAAATGTGACTAACATTTTAAGTCACAAAAAATGGCAGAAGTGACTACCAATTGGGACGGAGGGAGTAGTATAGTCTACTTTTTTTTTAGTTACAGAATAACAAATTAAATAGAGTAGAACAAAATTCCAGTGTCGAAATATAAAATCATTATTAAAACTATATCGACTAATCTCTCTCTCTTTTTTCTTTATTAGCTGATAAATTCAATTGAAGATGATTTTGATTGCATAAATTAACTGATATTCTAAAAGATTATATCTGGGTATAAATTGATTGACAACTGCACCGATTAACAATAAAATAATGTAATGTTTTTATTTTTAGACACAAACCAAGTAATTAATTTTTTTCTTTATTTTTTTCCTTATTGATTGATTATTCCTTTTTTAAAAATGATTGATTGTTTTTTTTATACATCTCGTCTTGTGTCTGGCTGGTCACACCGTGTGGTCATTTGTCAAAAATAATCAAATAATGTCTATAATATTGACGGGGTAATCCCCATAACACTGACAGACTACACCTTTTATCACTGATAAATGAACTCCTATTAAAATAACAAAGCAACCCTCGCGTATATTTTCGCGCTGTGCAGCACTAGGAAACGTACATAGTCAGCCTAACTCTAAAGCCTACGAGGTTGAATACCATCGCAAGTCGCAAGTTGCAAGTATTACGTGGAAGCAATAGTTACACAATATAAACTATGCACAAAAGATTACACCGAAGGCAACCATATATTTTATTGATGATTAGACAAAGGTACAAGTGTTTATGTTACGATAAGATTCTATCTGGATGCCTTGGACTGCCCCCAACACTACAATAAAATAAAGCAAAGGTAACAGTGAAAAATCATTGCCTAATATAAAAAAACTGTTGCCTTGTAGCTAAGGCAACACATATGAGGCGTAGTATATGCCCCCGTTGTCTATTCATAAGGCAACACATTTTTATTCAAAGGCAACAATTTTGAAAACCAAGGTAAAATAATACATAAGTCAATACTTTTACAAAGACAACAAATGAAAAATGTTGCTATCTAAGGAGACAGTTCAAAAATGTTTCTAAATGTTGCCACTCCCAAGCATTTAGTAGGTTGTAGGGCTCGAACTTGTGACCTCAAAGTCACAAGGTGACTTCACCACCAACTCCACCATATATATACATACATACATATATATATATATATATATATATATATATATATATATATATATATATATATATATATATCACACTCGCCATAAAAGCAATATCTTAAATTATGTTGTCTTTTTAATATAAATGTTGCCGTAGAGGGCAACGTAGATATTAATGTTACATTTTCAAGCAATAGTTTTGTTATTGTTATCTTTTCATGCAACAATTATTATGTTTGTTGTCTTAGACTAAAAAAAGGTAACACTTTAAGCGACTGTAGCCTTATATATTCTAGAGCAACACTTTTTTCTCTATTACTTTAGTTCAAGGTAACAAATAAATATTGTTGCTTTATATTACTAAGAGTATCATTTCTGTAAGTGTTGCAATCTTAAGTGTTGCCTATTCTCATTTTTTTTTTGTAGTTAAGGTCCTCTATTTATAGGAAAATGGGAGGACAAATCCTTCCCATGGGCGAACAAACACGAGTGTGCATGTATGTCAAGTGGCATGTATGCAACACCTACAATTGGCTAAACTAATAAATAGATAAGCATAACCCATGTAAGCATAACCATCCTTATCCAAAGCATAGCCAAGCAACGCTTCCCCGAAGCATTGCACCTGTTGCCCTAACAGTAGCCTATCACTCACACATAATATATGTCATTCATGCCACCATACGCATCTCACCAACTGAAGCATCCCTTGGTGACCAGCACTGACCTATTAAGGATAACTACCTTCGGCGTGTGCCCAACACACGCATCAAAAAATAGGCACCAAGTAGTCTGACCACACAAGCGTTACTTGTGCATGCTCAACTAATGCACCACTTCACCAAGCATTGCGTCGCTCCACAAGCAACACATAACTTTGCAACCATCGTGATGTTTCGCAAGCATCACGTTGCTTCCCCAAGCAACGCACTGCCTCGTCAATCGACGTGTTGCTTCGCAAGCATCACATTGCTGGGCAAGCGTCGTGTCTCTTCACTCGCTGCATGTTGCTTCGCCCAAGCATCGCAACACTTTCCAAGCACCGCGTCACTTCGCAAGCCATGCACCACAACCAAGCCCCAAGTGACACTTCGTACAAGCCGCACCATAGCGCAGTGTCCAACGGACAACAACCAACAATATGGCTTCAATTCATATAAGCACCATAGCAAGTACAATTAATATAGTGTCGTTTCACAAACAAGGCTTAGCTATAAGCTAAGCACCAAGACACCTATGCGTGCTACTGCACCATAGCCTACGCACCGCACCACCTCGCACCAAATCATGCATCTAAGCCCATTAAGTATCAAGCCAACAACCGTGCCAAGGTCTAGCATCCCCCCTACCATGCTAGCACCATGCTCTATGTCCCAAGCTAAGGAGGTACCTATGGCAGCACCCAACCATAGAAAGCATGCACTCACCCCCTATAAGGCTTTATTTTGTTATAGTTATCAAATACTAGTAAACACTGTAACGACAATAACATAACAATGAGACCTTGCTTGCTTGCTTTGGCCCGTCCATTGGAACCAAAGATAGCCCGTAGATACTTAGCCAAATAATATATCATATATATAATGCTGCAAACTTACAAACAACACAACTAGCAACACCATAGAGTTAATAATACTATTTACAAGTAATTACAAGCGCACCCGCGCATCATGTCCATGCATGATTATTAAGAGTCTTACAGTTGGCCACACTGTGACCAACCACATACTCCATATGAAAGTTTGTGTTAAACAAATGAAACATTTTTCTTGTGTATGTATGTTAGTGTAAAACATTGAATGATAATATCTTTAAGGAAAATTTCTAAATTACCACCCAAAAATATAACCATTTTTGAACTAACAACCCCTTTAATTTTCTATTTTAAATACCTAACGCGTATTTTGACCCTTTTGACTGATTTTTTCCCCGATTTTTATCTTTAAAACGCTCTCCTAACTTAAATTCACATTTTTCTCTTTGAAATTTGGTAGAATTTGGTGAAGGAAATATGAATTAAAGTTTAGAGAGCGTTTTTAAAGAGAAAAATCGGGGAAAAAATCAGTCAAAAGAGTCAACAAAAGTGTTAGGTGGGGCCTATTGACGGAAAATCCACCGGAATTTTGAAATGGGTCGTAATCTGAGCATTTATTTAATTTAAGGGGTAGTAATTTAAAACAAAAAATTACACGGGTGTTAGTTCGAAAATGGTTATATTTTTGGGTGGTAATTTAAAAATTAACCTATCTTTAATTATAAATTAGTAAAAATTATGTCAATTTAATATTAAAATTTTTATACATTGAGACGATTTCTAAAATTATCCATAAGATTATATTTATTCTTATATACGGAGTATAAATAAATCACAAACATTAGTCAAAGTGAATTAGATGAATAGTGCAAAATTCAAAACATTTCACTTTTTTTTTTTTTTTTTTTTTGAATAGGTCAAAACGTTTCACGTATTTAAACACATATGGAGTATATTTTAATGGGTTCTTGTCCACATCATTTGATCCTCTAATTAATTATGTCTTCTACAATCATTTACGTCCTCAATTGTATTATTCACGTCTTACATAATCATTTGCGTCCTCAATTGTAGAATATTAATTAAATTTAATTATTGTGAAGGTCCTTCTGTTTACATTTCCTGGTCAAATACACCATTTTATGAAAGGGATGTTATACAACCAATCAATCAAGTTTAAGTGCTTATGTAAGTACCGTTAAAGAATCATAAGAACTGATCGATCTTGCCATTTCATCTGCGAACTTTTACTGCCTAATCCGAGAGGGTGATATATAGACTGGTGCTGAAATTCTAATTATAGTAGTTGCTAGTGGTTGGAAAAACTACTTCACACCTAAAAAGAGACATTTTTAGTAACTAGGGTGGCTGTCATGACTACTTGATTAGTCATGTCCGGAGACCTCTTTCAATTGGCAATATATAATTTGTAAATAAATATTTAAGAGGTATAAATGTTCACATACTATTCATATGATGTAAAAAAAAATTGAGTAACATTAACGAAGACAAAAATAAATAAGAGTTAAATTATTATATAATGCCTAAACAATTTCATAAGAATTAAATTATAAATCATACAAGGAAAAACTTAGAGACAATTAATATCATATCAATAGAGGCCGGGCATATGTATAAACAAACATTTAATGTTGTAATAGTCTTCATACTATTTATATGTGTTTTCTCATAATTTTCGAAAGGCAGGTATTTTTTTGCCAATTTGAACCTTCACTTGAGTTTTCAAAGGCTAAAATGACCTAAAAATATTAAATGAATAATTTTCTTGGCTTGCAAATAACGATACTTAACGCAATATATTTCATGACAACAAGCAAATTAAAATGAGACATTTATAGATTTTTTTTTCAGTTTTTACTTGAAATAAGGTCTCAAGGGCCAAAAGGACCCCAACGGCCTTAAGTCCTTAACACAAATACTCATTTCTTTTCGTAATAATCGCAATAACTATAAGGTGGGCTCAAAGTTTTAAGAAAATCATAGGATAGGGTCCAAAAAGTGAATATTATATAATATAAAGTATAATTAGTTGGAATACATTTAATTGTAAATATAAGAGAAAATTAATAAAAATTAGTGTAAGTAGGGCTGGAGAAGGAAATAATAAAATATTAGTGGGTTTTTACCAAATAAAGAAGTGTTGCAATTATTATTAAGATAATGAAAAAGAATGTTGTTGCGATTAGTATGAAATGAAGGGAGTATTTTTTCAACTTAAAATAAATGCGCCAAAAAAAAACAATTCTTACATCAGGCCTGTCCGAACATTAAATGTCTTATAATTACATTATATTTACATCATAAAATTTGTTTTAAAAATCAATTTAAAACAAGATTTGATCCATTTATGATACATTATAATCCATTCAAATTAAATTTCAAAGGATGCAATTGAATTGTAATTTAATTTTTTCATCATTTTTGAATTGTATGCTCAAGAGTATTTTAGATTTTTGAGATGTGAACTTTAACAACTCGTATAATACTATATATGTATTTATTTTTTTTGAACGGGAATATATGTATGTATTTAATATATTTTTTTTAATTATTTTTGTCAAATTATACTATTACTACTAGAAAATCCGTGTTTTTAAGACGCTTTTTTGGCTTTTTTTGGATGCTAAAAAGCGTCGAAAATTTCTTTCTCGACGCTTTAAAAAAGTGTCGAGAAAAAGTGATTCGAGAAAATTAGATGTCACAAAATAGCAACTTGAATATCGATGCTTTATTATTTTTGTCCAAATTTTTATACAAAGCGTTGCAATTCATAGAAGTCGGTGCACTATCTCAACTTTAGCGTCGCTTTTTTGTGCCTAGAATCATTAAATTGGCGATGTTTTATTGCGTCAAGATTTTCATACATCTGATTTTAATATTTTGATGACGCTTTTTTCTGTCTATATTTTCTTTGTTGGAGACGCTTTTTCTAGTCCAAATTCTTAATAAATATCTAGAATATATTATTTTAAAGAAAATATTTCACACGTATTATTATTATTATTATTATTATTATTATTATTATTATTATTTTATTATTATTATTATTATTATTTGTATACTAGTAATCTAGTGTTACCAACACTACAAGAAAACAGCATAATTGCGATGAAAAAAACCCGTCGGAAATTAAGTAAAATCCGTCGGAAACCTAATTTCCGACGGAATTCCGTCGCAAAGCGTTGTAGGAATACGGTTTGTCGGAAATTTGGTTTATAACGACGGATTTTCCGTTGGAATTGCATATTACGACGGACTACGATTTGTCGAAAAATGGATTGACCAAAGCTGAAGTTCCGTCGCTAATTTTCGACGGAAAAATTCGTCGCAAATAATTAATTCCGACGGAAATTTCCGCCGGAATTATTAAGTTGCGAGGGAAATTTCCGTTGGAAATTATAAAGGTTGCGACGGATTTTCTCTCGGAAATTAGCGACGGATTTTTCCGTCGTTGTTTTGCGACGGACATGCTTTTTGTCAGAAATACTAGTTTTTGCGATGGATTATATCCGTCGGAATTGTGTGCAGTTTGTGACGGGAATAATCCGTCGGAAGTATCTGTATCCGTATTCATACAATTTCAGATTGGTTTTTTTTTTAAAAAAATAAAATTAATTGTTGTAACACCTGAACACCTGCGCCAAGTTTTTGTTAAAAACTAAATTAATTAATTAACAATACTAATTTAATGTTCACACTAAATATATGAACCTATTAAACAAAATATGAATTATGTCCTAGTACAAAAGATAATCCGAACTAATTTACTGTCCATACTAAACAAAAGCTACGCTACACAATTGCCGTGGTACCTTGGCCTGCTCCGTTACTACCCGGGTCGTCCCTAGGGTCTCGATGCTGAGGATGGATGGTGGAACATGTGTCGTTGTTGGTCAAACAACTCGCCAGCTCATCCATACTCTCCTTGTATCTTCTCTCCAAGTCGGCCGTTTTGGCATCAATTTGGCTTTGCATCTCGATTTCCATTTGAGTTTGGAGAGCTTGAACCCTATGCTCCATCTGATCTTGCATATGAGAAATGATGGACGGCGTGTATTGTTGTGAAGAACTGGAAACTCGACCCATCCGGTCGCCATAGTATAACTCTGCACTTTGGCCAAGTCCCTTCACACGGCCCTTCTTATTGCGTCCACCCACCGTCTCCCAAAACAACTCATTCGGACTCTTCCAAATCCCTTGACTCCTTGCTTCTTCGAGCTTCTTCTGTTAAGTCTCCTACAACATATAGATGATAAAAAAAATTGTTAGAAAAAACTACCAACACATGTAAAGAAACGGTTCTTATTGTTCTTGAACATTCAGGCAAATTTAGCCAACAATGTTTTGTACCTTGCCCATTTTCTATGTTTTTAATCAAATGATCTCATTCTTTCTTCTAACATGCCATAAATACTTAGTTTGAAGTGCCTAGGGCTTGAAATCAAATGAAATGAACATTTAAGGAACCAAAGTCATCCAAATTCAACCAGTTTTGGGTATATAGCTTCTAACTTGCGCATTTTCTATGTTTTTATTCAAATGACCCCATTCTTTCTTCTAACATGCCATAAATACTTAGTTTGAAGTGCCTATGGCTTGAAATCAAATGAAATGAACACTTAACACATTTTAGGAACCAAAGTCATCCAAATTCAACCAATTTTGGCCTATATGGCTTCTAACTTGCCCATTTTCTATGTTTTTAATCAAATGATCTCATTCTTTCTTCTAACATGCCATAAATACTTAGTTTGAAGTGCCTAGGGCATGAAATCAAATAAAGTGAACACTTAACACATTTAAGGAACTAAAGTCATCCAAATTCAACCAATTTTAGCCTATATGGCTTAAAACTTGCCCATTTTCTATGTTTTTATTCAAATTTAATCAATTTTGGCCTATATGGCTTCTAACTTGCCCATTTTCTATTTTTTTAATCAAATGACCTCATTCTTTCATCTAACATGCCATAAATACTTAGTTTGAAGTGTCTAGGGCTTGAATCAAATGAAATGAACACTTAACACATTTAAGGAACCAAAGTCATCCAAATTCAACCAATTTTAGCCTATATGGCTTAAAACTTGCCCATTTTCTATGTTTTTATTCAAATTTAATCAATTTTGGCCTATATGGCTTCTAACTTGCCCATTTTCTATGTTTTTATTCAAATTACCTCATTCTTTCTTCTAACATGCCATAAATACTTATTTTGAAGTGCCTAGGGCTTGAAATCAAATGAAATGAACACTTAACACATTTAAGGAACCAAAATCATCCATATTCAACCAATTTTGGCTATATTGCTTCTAACTTACCTATTTTCTATGTTTTTATTCAAATGACCTCATTCTTTTTTCTAACATTCCATAAATACTTAGTTTGAAGTACCTAGGGCTTGAAATCAAATGAAATGAACACTTAACATATTTTAGGAACAAAGTCATCCAAATTCAAGTGATTAGTTTTAGAGACTAAGATATAATGAAGTTTTTTACCGCAATCCTCTTTGCCTTGTTGTTAGCAGGCACTTGGCCTTTCCTTGGAACTTCCTTGAAGTATGTCTTTATGAAAAGGTCAGGGGCATTTGGAATCTGGCCTTGATTTTTTGCCGTCTTTGAGTGTACATGCAGAAAATCAATGAGAACATGTCACACTACATTAGTTTATTAATAAACATATGAAATCATTTGTACTAGTCACATTTTAGTAAGTTTACCATCTTTTTTGCATGTTGTACAACAGACATAGAACCTTGGAAGTGGGTTGGTTCAATGACATTGTCCATGGATCTGCCTCTTCTGTTCTTCTTGTTTTGTTCCGATCTCTTCTTATATTCTGGATCATTAGTAGCAATATGCAACATCTTCTTGTGAACATCCTCATTGAGCCATTTCGGTTTGGCTCCATTCATCTTCTTTGTGATGTTGTAGAACGTGTCACGTAGGCGATTTGCAAACTAGAATTCGAAGGTTTGCTTCACATGGTAGTCCAACTGAGGTGCCCATCTGAATTTTTTCTGCAATTCATAGAAAGACTTATATTTACAAACTCAGCTCCATCAATATAGCCAATAAAACATGTATTAGGTTAGGTATAGATTATCATACGCGGAACAAATTCCAGAAGTGTTCTCTCGAATCCGCATCAACCTCTCCGTAGTTCATCCAAGGCTCTCGATAATAGCCGATGAGCGTGTCGGAGAGAACATTCTTCACGTGATTGCTTTCAAACCTATAATCACATTGAGACATCCGTGTTAGTAATAAAATGTTTAAATTACGGAAATTAAGAATCTAAGGCTATTTCATTACAACTACATACGAACCAAAGTGTGGTAGCGTCTAACTCCGGCAAATCATTAGGTAGTGGTTCCTGTTGACCCTCAAGTTGTTGCTCCTGATGTTTTTGCCCTTGATGCTGGTGTTGCCCTTGATGCTGTTGTTGCCTTTGATGTTGTTGTTGTGGCTGAATCTGTCTCCGGGTGATGATTTCTTGAGACGCCCCAAATCATGTGCCTCCTCTTCCTTCATGGAGTCATCCTCATCGTCGTGCACAACAACATGAGTTTTCCCCTTCCCCTTTGACTTCTTCGACGATTCTCCTTTTTTTCCCCCCGCCATGAGCACCTGAAACAGTTTCACATACAAAGAAAATTAGAACCATGTTACAAAGACAATTAAGTTTAACAGAAAAAGTAATGAAACATTAGTTACATGTTACAAATGAAT
Source organism: Chenopodium quinoa (assembly GCF_001683475.1). NCBI lineage: Eukaryota > Viridiplantae > Streptophyta > Magnoliopsida > Caryophyllales > Amaranthaceae > Chenopodium > Chenopodium quinoa. The sequence goes on along the minus strand of NW_018742275.1, from coordinate 83,625 downwards.
TTACAATTATGGTAAAAATAATGACACATTAGAACCATGTTACAAAGGAAAGTAAATTCAACAGAAAAATTAACGGAACATTACAAGACCCAGTAATCATTAAATCATAAAAATTACAATAAAATAGATAAAGGAGTAACTACATATTCTCCTCCTCATTACTCTTATCACTACCATCATTATCGCTATCACTAGTGTCATCTAAAAATACATCGATCTCCTCATCCTTGTCACTGTCACTACCATCAATGCTAGACTCTTCATCTTCATCGCTTGAGATAACAAAGCCATCATCATCAATATCTAGTTCATAGTCTGGAATATCATTTGGTGGACAAAGAGTTGCATGAACTTGTGGGGAAGGTGCCTGCAAAAACTCTAAGTCCACCGGAGCATCAACCACCGACCTTGCTTGTGTTTTGAATACAGCCCACCATTGAACTCGATCTCGTTTAAGGCTCGGGTATGATGCATATTACACTTGAGACACTTGGTAAGATAAGACAAATGGATCATACTTGGGATATTTCTTAGTATGATTTACTTCGACGAGCTTGTACTGTTCATGTATGTTCATTCCTCTACCACAATCCATCCAATTACACTTGAACAAAATAGTCTTGTACTCTCTTTCGGGACCAGTGTAGACAAGTTCAATTATATCGTCTAAAATGCCAAAGTACTCCCCACCGTCCTCACTTGACACACACACACCATAACTCATCGTAGATTTGTGTTTGCCATAGGACTGTGTATGGAAATTAAATCCACCGACAAATATCTGGTTCCAAGTTTGAACACGCTTGAAAGACCGCATAGACAAAGCTCGCAACACATTGGAACTTGGTTTCTGTTCAACCACCTAAAACCGTTTCGAATACAGATGTCAAAAATCATGAATTGAAATTTAGTGTATTTTCACTAGTTAATCAATATGTAAGGTTAGAGTGGTATTATCACCTTGCGATGAAACCAATCAGGGAATTCACCTTTGCATTTCTCCATGACATCTTCTCTACGCAAATGAGTTTGTGTATGAAGAATATAGTACTCAAACTCCCTTGTAGATTAATGACACGAGGTTAATCATTGATTCAATTATTTTAACTATATGACTTTTTGAAAATTTTCACTTTAACATATTTACCTTTCGTATTCACCAAGAATGCCGGTATTTCATAAAACGAACAAATGAGCACATTCGAGTTCCTTGTCATCTAAATACTGAGTTTTTCCCACATTTGACACACGACCGTTATCCACCGTGAACAACTCTGGGAATTCATCATTGTCAACCGTGGAATCCACGTCGGCGTTCACATTTCGACCTAGATCTCGTGTTTTTGTGTCAACTGAGGACTGAAAATAATTGGAGCAAAAGTTTGCTATCTCTTCAGTGAGATAAGCATTGCAGATGGAACCTTCAACTCAAGCCTTATTACCAATTAAGTCATTGAGGAACCTGCAATTTTATTTATATAGATATATATATGTATAAATAGGTTATGACAATGAATGGGATTTTAGAAAGAGTTGATAAATAGGGTTTTGATTTACCTTTCAAAAGGATACATCCACCGATATTGAACGGGTCCACATAACTTGCCCTCATATGGAAAATGAATTGGTAAATGCTCCATGGAGTTGAAGAATGCAGGAGGGAAAACCTTCTCAAGCTTGCAAAGGATCTTAGCGATGTTTTTTTCCAATCGCTCCATGTCACTAACTGTAATTTTGTACCAACACAAATCGCGAAAGAATTGACTTATCTCTATAATTGCATTCCATACATGGCTAGGTAGCAGTTCTCTCAAAGCTATGGGCAACAACTTCTCCATGAACACGTGACAATCATGACTTTTCATTCCGCATAGCTTACATGATTGAGAATCAACGCATCTGCTCAAATTAGAGGCGTAACCTTCAGGAAATCACAGTTGTTTAACCCACTCACACAAAACCTTTCTCTGAGCCTTGTCAAGAGCGAACGGAGCCTTTGGAATAAATTCTTTTCCTCTATCATCCTCTGAAAGATGAAGTTGTGGCCATTTACAATATTTGGCAATGTCATTCCGAGTTGATGGCGTGTCACAACATAGCTTTTTCACATCCATTATGGTGTGAATCAACTGATCAAAGAAGTTCTTTTCAACGTGCATGACATCTAAGTTGTGATGAATGAGCAGATGTTTCCAATATGGAAAGTCCCATAGAGTGCTTTGCTTGAACCACCCCTTTTTTGGCCTTTTTGAGACGTTGGAGTGCCTTGGGGCCATCTGTTTCCTTCGAAAGGTCTTTCACACATTCCCAAAGTTCCTCCCCTAACATGATGTGATGTGGTGAACCCTTTTCAACTTTGTTTTTACAAAATGCAGTTTTACTATTTCGAAAAGGGTGTTCTGTAGGAAGGAATTGGCGATGGCAATCAAAACCAAGAAACTTTACCACCATGTTCGAGCCAAAATGCTTTGCTTTTCTCCATGCAATATGGACAAGCCTTCTTACCAGCTGTGGTCCAACCAGACAACATACCATAAGCCGCGAAGTCACTAACGGTCCATAGGATGGCTGCTCGAAGATTAAAATTCTGTTTTCTCGAGATATCGTAAGTATTTGCGCCAACTTCCCACAATTGTTTCAACTCGTCTATGAGCGGTTGCATGTGAACATCCAAGTTGCCCTTAGGATTTTTAGGATCAGGAACAAGCAACGAAAGGAACATGAATTGTCTTTTCATACACATTGAGGGGGGCAAGTTATAAGGGGTCAAAATGACGGGTCAACAAGAATATTGTCCACCAAACTGACCATGTGGAGCAAAGCCATCTGTACATAGGCCAAGACGAACATTACGAGGTTTGGAGGCAAACTCAGGAAAGCAACTATCAAGGTGTTTCCAAGAATCACTATCCCTAGGGTGTGCCATTGTACCTTGTACTCGAGGATTTTTCGCATGCCATGTCATTTCCTCCAAAATGTTTTTAGTTACAAAAAGCCTTTGCAACCTAGGTGTGATAGGGAAATAAAATAGAACATTCAAAGGAACTAAACTACCTTTAGAAGTCTTCTTGTATCGGTCGCTGCCACACACCCTACATGTAGATAATTGCGCATCATCCTGCCAGAACAACATACATCCTTTCGGGTATGCATGAATCTTCTCATGGGGAAGCTCTAACCCCTTAACAATTTTTTTCACCTCATAGAATGTCTCTGCCATATGGTTTTTGTTAGGAATCGCTTCATTAACCAAAGTAGCGAACCCATCAACACATCTGTGCGGCAAATTATACTGGCATTTTAGGCTAGTAATTCTAGAAGCCATATCTAACACAGACAGTATAATGAACTACCTTCATATAATAGTTGTTCAGAAGCCCTCAACAAATCAAGAAAAGGATTAGCTTGTGCATTAGGCTCCTCCTCTGATGAAACACTAGCCTCTTTGGAATGCCCATAATCTTCAAACTGACCAAGTGCATCCAAAACCATTTCACGATATTCATTTGACTGCCCTTCAAGAGTTCTAGGAAACCCTTCCCTATGACACATCCACTCATAGTAATTAAGTACAAAACCCTTCTTATACAAATGAAGTTGAACCGTTTCCGCATCCTAAAGCCGTTTGTTCTTACATTTAGAACATGGACACCTCACTTCATTCGGGTTGCTACTCTCTAGATGATCTTTGACGTATTTAAGGAATTCTTCTACCCCTTTCACGAACTCTTGATTAATAGAATTCCCAACCCTCCTTACATGCATCCAGCTACGTTCTCTTCGTTTCATGATTACAACTTCTACACAACTCACGCATATATATAATCACATTTCACAAAGCACAGTATATATTCATTATCTTTAAAAATGTTATGGAAATGCAAATGATATTTGAAATGATTTCCAAGGGTCCTTATCACTCCAACCTAACCCATCCTTGGACGTTTAATCTCACTAGTGAATGTATGCCAGATTTTCAATTCTATGGAAAATCCGGCTGCATTTCCCTACCGTTCTCCAAGTACACGATGTAGGCGATTAGATACACCTATATATGTACCTAGAGAACAGTTTAGAGAAATGAAAAGCAAGGATATTCCTTAGAATAAAAAAAATGGAATACAATCACCACCTAAGTGAGAATAAACGTCCAAGGACAGTCCCAATCGGGGACTATCCAAAACATACTCCTAATGTGTATGCCTTGAACGGGTATCTAAGCATATGATTATGCAAATGATTTATTTAAAAATATATATACTAAACTAACATACATAATATTAAACAAATGTATCATGATTAAACTAAACAAGAGAAACATATCATAACACCATACTATTAATATAAACCAAATCAAACCAAACCAAAGTAAAATAATATATATCATATTAAACTAAACCAAACCAAACCAAACTACCGTTTTATATATTAAATTAAACTAACATATTTATAAAAAAAACTAAACTAAAATAAGATACTTTATATTAAAATAAATTAAACTAAAATACATTATATTAACATAAATTTCCTTGTTTGGATACTCTATAGTTATTCTATATTTATTTTCGTTGGAGATTACATAAAGTATGTATATAGTGAAATGCATAAAAAGGATGTATCTTATTCTAGAATTGGTTAGTACTTTCGGGGAAAAAAAGAAGGAAGATGACTTCAAATGAAAATGAAATGTCGGCTATCTAATTATGTTCTGTGTATCAATTTAGATTCAACGACAAGGAGAAATGATAATGTAAAAAATTAAAAAGGGCAACCAATCAGGTGTCGTTGAATTGGTAGTAATGCTAGTTGTCATCTCCCAATCTTGAGGTCTCGAGATGGGGACATAAGAAGAGACCGAGGAAGGAGAGTTGAGGAGGCATCTGGTCTATTGAGGCAGGTGAAATGGACCCCACACATGCTTATTAAATATATAGTGTAAAGAAAAACACAAATTAACAGGACAATCTAGTATACATTTGTCTATAGCTTTTTTCATAATTACACTTTTCATTTATGTTTGCTCCGATCCTTTTTGTTTTGGTAATGTTTTCTCCTTTTAACCACATATACAATACTCTCATTTGATGAAATAATATATTGTAGAGCTTTATTTATAGAATTTAGAAACTTTTTTCAATAGATGATTAAGGAGATTAAACTATATAAAATTAATCATAATCAACCTTTTCAATATAATTTGAGGCATAATCTTCCCATGGAAAAGAGTTTCGAATAGACTTTAAAGTAAGATTAATTTATTATCAACCTATAAATTTGAAATGTTTTTTAATATCAGTCCTTTAAAAGTGTCATATAATAAATTGTCATGTCACAATTAGTTTTTCTAAAAGTAGACTTTAGGGAATGGCTAGATATAGAGTTTAGGAAAAATTAGATATTGTAGAGTATATGATAATGAAAGCATATGTATGGAGTTGAGGAAGTTTTTTTTAAATAACTTAATAAAACATGGAAAATGCTATACCGTTTTATTAAGTTATTAACATAAACTTAACTAAACTACATTATGTTAAACAAAACTAAACCAAACTAAAAAAAAATTTAAAGAGAAGGAAGCAATTCATTAATTATAAAAGATGACCAATGTTTACAAAATTAGGATCATCAAGCATACAAGTGCTTGGACCCTTAAGCATGCACTGGATGCTGATCATCAGCTCCACCAAACTACAGCAAGTAAAAACAAAGACAAGCACAATCAACATTCCACTAAGAAAATCCTTAATAAAATTAAAACCCAACAGACTGTCTAATAACCAAACTAACATACATACATACATTACATTAGGGTTTGTAATGTGTAGGGAATAGTTTCAAGCCTTTAAAAATCCCACTAGCTTGAACCCCACTGTGATCATACACTAAAGTACGGTGGCGTCCAAAAGGGAAGAAGATAGAGCAAAAGAGTCGCCAACAAGTTTTTAAGGAACTTGTAAACCGTTCATAGGATGAAGGTTACACCCCTTAACGATCCAAGAGATCGTCAACTCCATAAGGTCATGAACCAAATAAGGGTTCGGGGATGATGGCACAAATCCAACCTAAAAGAGATTGAATCTGCCCTAATAATAGGCCTCTACTTTATTCTGCTCGTATTCATGTGCGCTTTCTGACTAACAAACAATCAATAGGATTAACCCTAATCCTGTTTAATCTATGTTGGTTGAATTCAATGCACAAACAAATCTATTATTGGCGATCACTTGAAATTATAATCACAATTAACCTAACAAGATTATTAATTATCTTATTAAGCGTGGTTGCAAATACCAATTCCCTTTAACCTGTAATAAAGGTGATCAAGCAATAACAATATAAAATAATATGCATATCAAGCAACATAATAAATAATCAATAATTATAAATAATCGTAATAATCATAATCATAGATATTAGGAAGAACATAAGAAGTATCATACTTTATCATACTTAATATTAAAGATACCCTAGACATGATACTAGGAATCATAAATAACAATCTAAGAATGATATCTACATCATAAATCAATTAAACCATTAAAGTACTTACTTGGATGCTTCGTACCTCTTTCTAATTACAAAATACACACGTTAGTAACTTCAAGGAAAATAATAAATCAAAACAATTAAATTAAATAATTGAAATAGAGATTTGGGACCAAACCCTCAGAAATTAAAACCTTTCACGTCTAGGGCGAAGGCAACTTCGAATATGGCTAGATGTATCAAGATCTTGTGAATGCGGAATTTTGTATTAAAGAGCAAAGTTTAGAAAAGAATGCTCAAAGATCAATGTTATTGAAAATTGATGAATGAATGACGAAGATGAATGAAGAGAGTTGATTAAAAATCAGGAAAATTGATGAATGATGATTGTAGATGATGAATGAAAACGCAGTTTATTAAAACTTAAGAATAAAAAGAATTGGTGAATGATAGATGTAGATGATGATTGAAAACGGAGTTTTTGATACGATATTTATAGAGAAAAACATCCAAAAAAGATAATTTATCAAAACAGAGTCTGAAGATCGAAAAACTAACTTGGCGCCAGCCCTGGCTCATTGGCGCCAGGCGCCAATGGCTGGCGTCTGGCGCCAATCCTGATTCCAGGCGCCAAGGCTTGGGGTTGGACGCCAAACTGTCTTTTAACGCGTTTTCGAAAATCTGATAATTTTATTGTACTGAAAGATAAAATAATATAATTTCAGTCGAAAATGCTATTTGATCTTGATTAAAACTCTGAAGAATCCTAATTGAATTAAGAATGATAAGAACTTCTAGAATGTTCTAGAAGACCAAAACCATTCCTAATTACATTAGGAATGATAAATCATATTAGGCCCCCCCCCCTAGATCATTGGGCCGTACTTAAAGCTCAAACCGGGCCCAGTTTAGTAAAATGGCCATAACTTCCTCAATATTCATCGGAATTGGGCTTATAATATATCGTTGGAAAGGTCTTTGCAAGCCCCATCCAACCACACCACTATTGGACTCATATCATGGACCAACCAAATTGGATTGGCTGTTTTCTTAAAATAAAGTTTTCAAAAACAGAGAGAAGAGAAAGAGAAGAAAACTTTCCGCAACACTAGACCTTTCCACACTTTCGTTTCATTCGATTATGATTCGACGTGAAAGGCACTCATCACCGGGTTTGATTTTGGGGAGACACAAATGGGTGTCTACAGAAGCCCCCACTTTGAATGAGTTTGGAGAAACGCAAGTTTCGAAAACGAAAGCGAAAGTATCGATAGGGACGAAGAATGATTCAGAACGTTCTGCGATCCTAAATCACTCTTGTAACGCCGATACTTGCAAAACTAACATTAGTTAAACAGATAAAAGAGTTAAAAAACGCGTATCTTGCACCGTCGGGCACATGTCTCTGAAAGTAACTGATTGTTGTTGTTGCTATTGTTTTGACGACCTCCTGCAAGCTAGAGAATGACATCCCGCTTGAAAACCGCTACGCCTTGTAACTGCTTCCAAATTAGAAGATTGCTTCGCCTGAAACTACCTTATCCGCAATGATAATATTCCACGCCCAAGGGAATATCATCGAAAATTATTTCTCTTGAAATAATTCTCATCCGCATTATGATCATCTTCCATGCCTCAGGAACTATGATCGAAGACAATTTCGCCCGAAATGACCTTCAGTTGTTTGTGACAACTTTCCGCAAGCTAGGGAATGATGTCGAAGACATCTTCTCTTGAAGTCATCCTCATTTGATGCGATAATCTCCCAAAGGAAAATACCAAAGATCCACGCCTGTCGATCCTTAAAAGTTCGCCTGAACTTGCCTTTTGCTATGCCTGTACGACGGCGCTCTTTGCTCTTGAACCTATATGTCGGTGCCTTTTGCTAATGAACCTGTATGTCGGTGCTTTTTGCTAATGAGCCAATGCTTAGGCGCTTTAAGCTTAGTGAGACGATCTTTTCATTAGGTTGATCACTTCATGTAATCAAGCCGATTACCTAATTATGTCAAATTTCTTAGAGGGGCTAACTACCGTACCAAGGAACCCAAAATATATTGCAGAAGGCTAGCACAACCCCAAAAGGTGGCTGGCTGCTTTGGCGTTCTGAAAATCAATCAGCGCCAGACTTATGGCATTAGCGACATGCGCTGAAATTGGCGTCTGGCGCCAAGCACAGAATGTGACGCCAATGCCTAGGGACTAGTGCCAGCACGGGAATCACATTAAATTCCCGTTTTCAATTCATTTCGTGCTCTGGTTTGTTGCGAACGCTGCTCGAAAGAAGTCGAAACTTCAATTGATCGTTGCTCATTCGTTTCTCAACCGAATTCGCTCAAATTTGTTGCAAATCAAAGCTCTTTTCATCCATATTCCCGATCTATGTAAGTTTTCCTCCAACTCACACCAGTTTTTATGAATTTTTGGCATGTTCATTCACGAATTTCATGAGAATTCAAAACTTATGATGCTCAATTTGCTTTGTTTATCAAGTTTTATGCCATGAAATTGCTTGTTTATGTTTGTATATTTTCCTTGGGAGTAATTTGAGACTTGTTTGACTCAATTTGGCGAAGAAATTAGCAATCCGCCATTGTTGGACCTCCTAAGGTCGTGAAGAACAATGTGACTCGTTCTTGATATTTTTGCTAGCAATTCTTGTTCAATTTGTCACAATAATCACTATGGTGTTGCAAGAAATTGTTTGATTGCTTGAAAAAATGCTTTCATGCTCAATTTGAATTTCTGCCCTGTTTTAGTACTACGTACTCTATTTTTGCGAACATAGTATCATGCGGCTAGGCAAACCTTTAGATACTATAGAACCTTGATTTATGATGATTCTGCACAATGTAGCATGGCTAGACAACGAGGCTCAGGTTCACGGTCCCGAAACACTAGACGGGAGCATGAGCCCGTAGAGGACGACACCACACCGTCCACTTCGCTTTGTCAGTTCCCAGAGTGGGATGAGCAGACCTTGTTCTTTGCCCCTGTCCACCACATTTCTGAGAGGGTGAGACGGGGAACCGAGCCTGGGAGGACACGACATCACGGCTCTGGCTACGATGGCCTAGGCGATTTTTATAGGATGCATATCGCCAGAGATCGAGAGACGAGACTCCTATGGGAGTCTTGCGGATTGGTTGCCCTGTTTGAGACCTCCGAGGCTATGGTTGCCTCCAGCGGGGGTCACCACATAGTACGCGCTCTGGTGGAGTTCTTTTGGGACACCACCAACACCTTTCATTTTCCATGGGGTGAGATGATGGTCACTCCTACAGACTTCAGTCTCATCACAGGATTGGAGTTCTCTTCTGTGCCGCTGCCATTTGACGGCGGTATCGACGTCTTTTCTCCAGAGGTCGAGGAACTGCTTGGGCCGATTGCTGTTCGGGCCCGAGCTGAGATTGAGACGACTCAGTTCAGTGCTAGAGGAATCCGCCGCTCGACGCTGGCAGCGGCTCTTGATGACGATGAAACCACCTAAGAGCAGCGAGTGCACATTTTTGTGCTGATGTTGTTGTCAGGGACATTCTCCCCTGACAGGGGTAGTAGGGCGTTGCTTTACTACCTCCCTGCTGTTCGCGATCTCCGGCGGATCGAGACTTATGACTGGGCCAGCTTGGCCTATACTGACTTCGTTCGTGCACTGAGGGACTCGTGTCGCCACCGGTCTTTTAGGACGAATGTTGCTTTGTCTGCTTTCTGGAAAGTCGTAGAGGTAAACATTATTCCCTATAAAGTTTAGCCCTATATGTTTAGTTAGCATTTTACTCATGCTTTAGCTTTTTTGTAGATCTGGTTCTATGAATACTTTCCTTCCATTGCGCCGGCGAGACCATGGCCGAGGGGGTATCCGGTGAGCGCCTCTTGGGGCGGCCACCATGTGGACCTGTCTACTGCACGTGTCCGGAGTTGGATCATCGCGGTACGATTTTTGGTGCTTATCTTGCTCTTCTGCGACGTTTTAGACATGTTCTTACCCGATTGGTAATTTTATAGGGACCTGAGGTAGTATACCGACCATGGGGCGGTTGGACAGTCCCTGGATTAGTTGCACAGTACTTTGCTGAGCGCCGTTACTTTCTGGGGACCTACGGAGCGGTTGCGTACTTAGGAGAGAGAGTTGCTAGACAGCACTCTTCCAATGCTTTTGTCGTTCCTGTTCCTCCACCACGCCACATGTTCGACGAGAGAGAATTGTCGAGCATGGCTGAGGAGCCTGGTTCTCTTTGGCGGTCCCATGTGATCCTTGGGCGGAGTTATGCTGAGGAGCTACTTCCTTTGTTAGCTCCAGCCCCCGTGTCGGCCGAGGATGTGAGGGTAAGATTCTTAACTTTTGTTTTTTGCTGAGTAACCCCAAGTAATACCTTACTGATTTCTTTTTGTTTCATCAGGATGGTCCTACTGAGTTTGTGCCACCCCGTATGTCCATCCACTACCAGGGGATGTACGGGCCGATCGAGGAGATGATTTCTCCGGCTCCTGAGGGCGAGCGCTTCGTGGAGCGGTCGATTCCTCGTCACCAGACCAGAGTAAGTCTAGCTCTAATTCAGAATCTTGTATTCAGTTATCGTGCATTTTTACTGACTTAACTTTCCTTGGCAGTTCTCACGCGAGGTGGTTTCAGCTATGGCACGATGCATAGATGCCTTCCGGAGCCAACTCGTCCGGATGAGGAACGCGGCTACCTGTCGTCGAGACGACGTTGTCCGAGAGGTAAGTTTTCCTTACTTATTGTTTCAGCACTATGCTTCAGTTTTCACCTTGTTTCTGATTTAATTCTTTTTGCAGGGTCAGCCGATTGCTTCTCACACCCGTACGAGGCCTGAGGGGCGGAGAGAGCCGGCGAGGTCTAGCTCGAGACGTCGTCGCACTTCGTCGGGAGGTAGAGGTGGTCGTTCCGAGGCTACTCGAGCCGACGTTGCTGAGGGTTCAGGGTCTTCTTCTGAGAATGCTCCTGCTGCACCGTTAGGAGAGGCTACCTCGGCTTTCAGAGGTGGTGGGATGTACGAGGTTGGCTCGTCATCACAGCAGCCTCCGCGGTCTCAGCCTCAGGTTGACCTTGGATAGAGCGGTCCTGTTTTGAGTTTCCCTCCTCCTACGGAGACTGGAGCTGGTGCTGAGGCCGGAGCTGGTGGAGAGGTGACCCCTCGGACGGCGCAGTTTTATGGCATGATGGGCCTACGTCCTCCGGCGCCGTAGTTTATTTCTGTATATGTATTTTATTTTGACTTTTTATAGAACTTTGCCTTTGACTTGTTATTTAGACACTTTGTTCTGTATTATCTATTATCATGTTAGTGTATGTTAGTGTGCGCAAATGTGATAGCAATTTGCGCAAAAAATTCCGTCATTTTTATTATTGATGGAGGGTATTATCCGACTCTCTCCCCCAAAAGGAAAAATAAAAAGGAAAAATAAAACGGAGAGAAAAACTGATTTTAATATAAAATCCAAAAAAAAAAAGCAATAAAAATAAAAAATAACTGTTATATTTAATTAATAAATAGAAAAATATTTAGAAAATAAAAACGGGGCCATAAAGTCATTAACCGACTCCAATTTAATATCAAAACGCAAACTGAGCACGCGCGGTTGTCCTGCTGACTTGGCGCCAGCTGGCGCCTGCCTGTGGCGCGTGGCGCCAGGCGCTATTGCTAGTGTGTGGCGCCAAAAGATGTTGTGTGACGCCAATATCGGGGTTTTTGGCGCCAATCAACGCTGACTCCGTATTTTATCCAGATTGAAATTCCTTGCGATATGTGCATAAATAGCCCCCTGCTCAGCCGATTCTTCACATAATTCCAGCGAAAAAATATTCTTCTCTTTAGAAAAAAAATAATAATCATGTCTTTAGCCACTAAAACCTTCACCCAATATTCTCATGAATGGTGTCGATCTCTTAACGCTAGAGAAAGAAAAGAATTGGATGTATTTCACTTGGGGGGAATATATGGCATTAAAGGGGTAGATCTAGACATAGACTTCATACATACCGCTTTAGAATATTGGAATATTGATACACATTGTTTTAGAATAGGGTATGATGAAATTAGCCCTTTGCCAGAGGAATTTGGTGTTATTTTAGGCTTCCCTGCAATAGACTTGGTAGTAATCCCTAGAGTAGATGCATATTACTATAAGGATTTTGAGCGCATTTTTAACTTGAAGGATAGGGATTTATCAAAAATAGTAGATGGCAACGTGGTGAACTTAAAAGAATTCGCACACTATTATTTTGATTAACCGCTTTCTGAATCTTTTCATATATATAGAAGAAGGGTGTTCTTATTCTGCATGCTTAATCAATATTGTCTTAGTAGTGGTAAAATTAATGAAGGTCAATCAATTATAACCATTGTGCTTGAACAAATTGAATCAGGGAGAAATCCAATGCCTTTAATAGTTGGAGAGACTATTATTAGTCTAGATGAGTTGAAAAGGGACCCAAAAGCACCTCTTCGTGGTTCTCCAATTTTATTACAGGTAGAAAAATAATATTTTTAATTACAGAAATCAAAAAAATATATTTTTGTATTGTAATATTAATTTATTTGCATTGAATATTTTTTTTTCAGATGTGGCTAATGGAAAGGCTAGGATTAATTAGCCCTCCGGACGACATTGAAAGTTATACGCCCACTTGCTTTGTGAGAAGAAAGAAATGCATCCCTAAAATTGGGCGCCATGGGTGGAAGAAAGTCTTTGAATCACGTGATTTCACTATCAAGTAGGTCATTCCATGGTGGAAAATAAAAAGGATGGTTGGTGTTAACAAGCAACCTTTCTTCCGTCTTCTAAGTTTGTCTCGCATGACATATTATTACCCCTGCAGAGTAAAGAGACAATATGGCTTGCTTCAAAATATTCCTTCCGGGGATCTTCGTCTTCCCTATGAGTATCCCATATCTCAAGAAGTAGATAAATTTGACACTTACTGGAGCGCTAGACCTTTATGGGAAGTGATTACCCAAAAGGTTCCCCCTTCTTTACCTAATGATGTAAAGAAGTGGTTGCTGAAGAAGTCTTCAATTGATCAGGGTAGAACCGATGTGAAGAATCGTCTAGGTGACAGGTAACACCGGCCAAGGAACGCTTAGGTGCAAGAATTGAGTTCAAGACACCTATAATGCCTAAGAAGAAGAATAATACTAAAGACAAGGGGAAAAGGAAAGCTATAGACAAGAAGGCTTGGGTGGAAAAGAAGCATGGGGTGCTAGCTGAAGGAGAAACAATCTATTCTAAGATTGAATGTAGGTCCTCTAAAGGATGCCTACTAGCTAAAGTAATGGATGAAGAGGAGGAGGCAGAAAAGAATTGGAAAAGAGCAAAGAAGGAGAAGAAAGACTAGACCATTGCTTAGCTTTAGATTTATTAGATTCTTAATTTAAAGTTAATTAATTTCAGCCTTATTTAAATTCCATTAACAATGCAATTTTATTTCATTGATGAAATTTCAGCCTTCAATTAAATTGTTACTTTAAATTTGTTTTAAAAGCAATGAAAAATCGAAAAAAAAAAATAATTTTCGGAAACTTTTCGAGTATGGAAGTCGAAATTTTTTCCGAAAACACCAAAATTCGCCCAGATTTTATGACTGAATTGGCGTCAGTAATTGCAGATTGGCGCCAGATATTGAGGTCTGGCGCCAGGCGCCAATTCCACCGTCTGGCGCTAATGGCTTTTTGGCTGGCGCTAGACTCTGTTCTGTGACGCCAGTTGCATTTCCGACTTTTGTTGACTTTTTGTTAATTCTGGAACGCGGAGATGTCGAAAAATAAAGTGGCCGCACCCGTAATGGGTTGCATACGTATCCTTTCTTAAGGAATCAGGCCGAACGTAGCTCTCTTGAGTGTCCTACTCAAGTAATTATGGGTAGTATTTTTTAAGTTGGTCAAGATTGGTCATGTTTGAGAATTCATTGCCATCCATGTCAGTTAATTTTGCTGCACCACCTGACAGGATTGTTTTGACAATGTAGGGGCCAGACCAATTAGGTCTAAACTTTCCCCTTGGATCTAAAACATTTTTCCTTAGCGCTTTTAATACCAAATCTCCTATTTTGATATTTCTTGTCTTGACCTTCTTATTAAAATATCTAGCCATACGAGTTTGATAGCACTGAGTGTGATGTAGGGCTTCTAGTAGTTTTTCATCGAGTAGGATCAATTCTTCATATCATGCCCTAGTCCATTCGACTTCATCCAGTTTACTCTCTAGCGCAATACGTAGAGATGGTATTTCTAGTTCGACAGGTTGTACGACATCCATTCCATATACCAAAGAAAATGGTGTATTTCCTGTTGACGTACGGATTGACATGCGATAACCCCACAATGCAAAGTGAAGCTTGTCAGGCCAATCCTTATAATTTTCTGTCATTTTCTCGATGATAGTCTTTAAATTCTTATTAGCTGCCTCGATTGCTCTGTTTGCTTGAGGTCTATAAGGGGACAAATGATGATGTTGGATACCATATTTATGTAGCAATTCTTCACATTCGGCTTGAAAGTGAGTTCCATTGTCACTTATCATTTCATGTGGGACTCCATATCGACAAATGATATTTCTCTCGATAAAGAGTGCTACATGTTTTACGGTGAGTTTAGCATATGATTGTGCTTCAACCCACTTCGTAAAGTAATCAATTGCTACTAGAATAAATTCATGGCCTCATGTCCCTGGAGGAGCGATCTTGCCAATTATGTCAATTCCCCATGTGGAGAATGGCCATGGTGATGTGTAGGTGTAGAGCAAAGATGGAGGAACGTGCTGTAAATTGGCATAAATTTTGACACTTAGGGCATCTTTTTACATATTGATGACAGTTCCTATTCATGGTAGTCCAATAATACCCTTCTCGCATTATTTTCTGGACTAACATTTTGCCATTTATATGAGTTCCACAGATTCCTTCGTGGACAATTCTCATTATTCTTTGTGCATCCACCTTCCCTACACATAGGAGAGCTTGACCTTTAGGTACCCTTTTATGTAGCTCGTTGTTTATGAGTACATATTGAGAAGCCAAAAGTCTCAAGGCTCTTTTAGCTCTTTTGTCAGCATGAGGAGGGTATTCTCCATTGGTGACATAGTTGAGAATGTCTGTATACCATGGTTCTTCTTCTTGTTCTTCATCTTCGTCTTGGACTGGGTCGTCATCTTCTATAGCCTGTATATATGCCGGTTTGTGCCTTTTTTCGATAGTTAAAGGCATTTGCTCGATATCCGTGGGAATCCTAACCATTGAGGCTAATCTTGCCAAGGTATCAGCAAATTTGATTTTCTTCTCTAGGTAGATATGTGTATTCTATCTTCTCTAATTGATCGGTAAGAGTTTCCAGATAAGTTTGGTAAGGGGCTAGGCTTTCGCTCCTTACTTTCCATCTTTTAGATATTTGATTGATGATTAGAGAGGAATCTCCAAATATCCTTAACTTCTTTACTCCCAATGCCAGGGCTGTTTCAAGGCCTACCACACATGCTTCATATTCAGCAGCATTGTTGGTAACGTCGAAATCAAGCTTTATTGAGATTGGGACGTGTTCTTCTTTAGGTGATACTAGTAGCACTCCGACACCACATCCCTTTTGGTTTGAGGCTCCGTCAAAATACAAGGTCCAAGTATCATCTTTGGTGACCATCAAATCTTCATCTGGAAATTCATTGTCCTGTATTGGTGTCGAGTCTTCTATTGGAAAGTCTGCCAGAAAGTCTGACACCACGGATCCTTTAATAGCTTTTTTGTGGCATAAACCGCACATCGAACTGGGCTAAGTTGACTATCCATCTTGAAATACGTCCATTGAGCGTTGATTTCTCGAACAAGTATTTGAGTGGATCTAATAGAGATACTACGAAAACGGTATGCACCAACATGTAATGTCTCAACTTAGTCGTGGCCCACACCAAAGCGAGGCACAATTTCTCGAGTGGTGTATAGCGTGTTTCGTATTCGAGCATCTTCTTACTTAAGTAATAGATTGCATTCTCTTTGTTTTCTACCTCTTGTGCTAGCATGGCTCCCATTGTCTCTTTGGTAATCGTCAAATATAACCTAAGAGGTATTCCGGGAAGTGTTGGCGCTAATACGGGAGGATTTGCGAGATAGGATTTGATCCGGTCAAAGGCTTTTTGACACTCGTCATCCCATATTACTGGTACATTCTTTTTGAGCTTTTTGAAGATTGGTTCGCATATCGTTGTTAGTTTTGATATGAACCTACTTATGTATTGCAACCGGCTAATGAACCCTCGAATCTGTTTCTCGGTTTTGGGTGGTGGCATTGACATGATTGCTTTAATCTTGGTTGGATCTATCTCTATTCCTCTAGAGCTTATGACGTACCCCAAGAGCTTGCCTGAGGTGACTCTAAAAGCACATTTTGATGGATTTAACCTCATATTGTATTTTCTTAGCCTTTCGAAAAATTTCCTTAAGACTACTTGATGGCCTGGACGGTCCTTTGATTTCACAATCATGTCGTCGACATATACTTCGACTTCCTTGTGCATCATGTCATGGAGCAAGGCAGTTGCTGCACGTTGGTAAGTAGCACCTGCGTTTTTCAACCCAAATGGCATTACCGTGTAACAGTAAGTGCCCATGGTGTGATAAAAGTTGTCTTCTCCATGTCTTCTTCCGCCATGAGAATCTGATTGTACCCTGGGTATCCGTCCATGAATGAGAGAAGCGCGTGATTTGCTGTGTTGTCTACCAGAATATCGATGTGTGGCAAAGGGAAGTCGTCCTTTGGACTTGCCTTATTTAGATCTCGATAGTCGACACACATCCTTACCTTCCGTCTTTCTTAGGAACTGGGACGACGTTGGCGACCCATTCGGGGTATTTGGATACCTTAATGAAACCTGCAGTTATTTGTTTTTGAACTTCTTTTATTATCTTAAGTGCTACGTCGGGTTTCATTCGACGTAACTTTTGTTTTACAGGTTTCATTCCTGGAATTAATGGTATAGTGTGTTGAGCTATTTCTCTGTTAATGCCTGGCATATCTTCATATGACCAAGCAAATACATCGATAAATTCTTTAAGCAAGTTAATTAAATCAGTTCTTTCTTTTTTATTCAATGTTAGTCCTATTTTAACTTCTCTTTTCTGAGTTGAATCATTTGAGATGTCAACTGTTTCAGTCTCTTCAATTACTGGTGTTTTCTTTTCAAGTGTTTCCATTGCTTTAATAAATTCTTTATCTTTTTCATCGTTAGCTAAGCAATAGTCGTCATCTTGGGTTAGGGAAGAACACGAGAAGTAAGGAGAATGAGCGATATTATTATACTCTGAGATCATTACATCAAAGAGTGATATGTCCTCAGGGACTGGATCACTAACTATCCTAGGAGAAGAATAGGAAGGGAAGGCGTTATAGCTAAAGACTTAGAAGATTCTAAAAGGAAAGGTTCTGACTCAGACTCTGACCCTGACTCTGACGATTCTTCAAACATCGGCCCTTGTCCTGTCGTGATTGATATCTTCCTCCCACTCGGAGTAGTCACCTTGATAGTCTTGTGCCACCCTTGCAATAATCCTTCAGCTGGAGTAATTAGCTTTGAGGGGTCGAAGTTTTCACTTTGTAAGGACCGTTTGAATGAGTGAGGAGTTGTCTTCCTCATAAACTAGCTCATTCTTTTCTCGCCCAAACAGTAATCCCATGACGTTAAAGTCAAAGCATGGAGGTGCTTTCTCCTTATGGACGGGAGTTGGGATTTCGTCAGTGAAATAGCAATCCAAGAAAATCTCGAATCCTGGTTGTCGTATGCCATTTACAACAAATGGTTTCGGGAAATTCATGGCATGGATAGTCTTCTCCCTCCTTTATAAAACTGACCATTAAGCGTAAGAGGGTACTCATCCATTGGAATTGCTTTCTTTTGCATGCGAGCGTCCCTACTGCTTTCGATTTGTCCTGGGCTCGCTTGAGATCTTTCCGAGTCGGTTCGAAAACCAAGTCCGAAAGTATCTAGTTTAGGGAGGCTAGGTGACTCTATCGATTTTTCTATCCCCTTTTTCTTTCCTAAGGTCATCCCAGGGAACTGTCCTTGTTTCTTTAGCATAGTGTTGATAATCATGTTGGAATGGGGGTCGTGGCAAAGAGATGTCCTTTCATCCTCTTGGATTAAGGAGACTTCTTCGTTAAATCCATAGGTCTTCATCATCTTCGTCGTGCTCCACGTTGATGATTGGATTCTCTATTGACTTGATCCTCATTGGCGAAGCATCAATAGTGATGGGGATTCCTCCAACTATAGCTTTCACTTGTTGGTGGAGAGATGAAGGGACGGCCTTTAGGTCATGGAGCCAAGAGCGTCCTAACAACAGATTGAATGAGGCTTTGATGTTTACCACTTGAAAAGTAGTAGCATGTTCTAATTGCTCCTGCCGTCACATTTAGGGTTATTTTGTCAAGAGCTTGACGTCGAGTATTATCGTAAGCTCTTATTCCTTGTGTGGACGGAGTTAAATCCTCATCCTTTATGACGAGCATCCTCGCAGTCCTAAGTGGACAGACATTAATAGCCGATCCATTGTCTACAAGAGTCATGGGAACATTCATTCTTTTGCAGACTACTGTGAGGTTTAACGCTTTGTAGTCCTTGTCACCTTCCGGGGGTAAATCTTTATCAGAAAAAAGTGATTAGATTAATTGGACTAGGGAGATCACTCGTGAGGAAGTTAGCTAGTCCTCAGGAGTGGTGTTAGAATCTATCCCGATTTTATCCAAGGCATTCATCACAGCCAACCTATGTTCTCGAGATGTTGCCAGAAGCTTCCATACATTTCATCTCCACTTTTGTCTTCTTTGAATTGTTTAACGATGTCATTGTCTTCGATGATAGGTATGGGAACTTGTTGTACGGTAGGCATGGGTTGTGTTGAAACAGGAGGTTGTATTCTCCCGGATCTTGTGAGGACATCTATTGATGAATCTTCTTTCAGCCCAAATGTCGTCTGTGGTGTGTGATATGGAAGGTGAAGGTTCTAATATGTCTTTTAGATAGACATCTTCTTCATCACTGTCCATACTCCATCAACATTTATATCCTCTTCTTGTTGAACTTGGACTAATTCTTTCTATCAATCATTTTCTGCACCAAATCCTTGAATTTGAAACAGTTTTCTATGGTGTGTCCTCCTGACTGATGGTATTGACAGTAATATCTATCTGTCCTTTTTAATGATTCAAATGGTCTCGGTTCGAGAGGTTTGACCTTGCCACTCTCGGAGAGCATTTTAAACATTTGTGCATACGGGATCCCCAATTGGAGTATAAACTTTATTGCTCTTCTTGGGTCTTTCGGTGACTTGTAAGGGAAAGTATTTTGCCTCATAAGTCGTTTTTACTGGTGTGAATTCTCTCTTAGGTTCTTGATCATGTTCCTTGCGAAGTTCATTCAAAATTTTGAGAGTTTCATGTAACAGTTGCGATGTCTCCCTCAGATATAGTGTGAGTATTCGTATTTTCTACCTCATTTGCTGGTTCTGGAAGATTATCTTCGACATCGAAAAAGGTCTCTCTTCTTCTTCTTCGACGTTGGTTTGACAGGATTAATGAGAAATGAGGGGTCAACTTCGCCTTCTTCATCGGAGATAGCCAATGTGTGAGCTAGAGGTGCATTGTCAATACTCGATTTCTTACTTGCAGGAGGCAACGACAGCTTATTACTGTCAATCAGGTCTTGGATAGCTTCCTTAAGCTTCCAACAGCTTTCAGTGGAATGGCCCTACCTTGATGATATTTGCAATGTGCATTGGGGTTCCAATTAGGCGACCACTTCTCGAGTGGTGGATCTCCAAATGGTCCAATGGGAGTTATAAGACCTTTGCATTTAGCCGATCAAATGCGGTGTCATAACTCATGCAATAGGAGTGAAGTTTCTCCTAAGCGGTTTCTTTTGTCTTGGTTGTTCATGGCGAGGACTTCTCCCAGATTAAAGGCGATAACATTATTTGAGTGGGCGGTTTTGGAAGAAGAAGGGTTGTCGTTCTTCTTTCCTTTCCGCCACTGTTGGATTTATTGTTGGCAGCTTTAGATTTAGCTAAGTCATCTTCAATATTAATCCCAATATCATAAACAGCCTTAAAGGTATGAAGGTTATTTTGATATTTAAGATGTTTTGAATATTTTTTTTGGAGATTTTTAATGAACAATCTCACAGACTCTTTTTCACTTGGTACCTCAATCATTTTAGCTGAGGTTTCTCCCACTTGTTAAAGAAAGATGTGAAGCCTTCATTCTCCTTCTGCTTGAGAATTTCAAGTTCTCTATGGTCAGTTTCGACTTGAACGTTGCATTTGTACCTATCGACGAAAGCGTTTGCTATGGATTCCCAGGTAGAGGTCTTTTCTTTTTCAAGAGAAAAGAACCATTGTTGGCAAACGGTCTCGAGAGATAGCGAGAACAAAGAAGGAAAAACTTTCTTATCGATA